>NW_026000005.1:50047517-50142644 GCF_001458135.2 Marmota marmota marmota
GTGTGCGTGCTCGTCCAGGCCGTGCTGCGCTGCCACGTGCAGCGGCGTGTCCCGGCCCGCGCCGCCCGGGAGCTGCACCGAGGCACCATGCTCCAGCAGCGCCTGCGCGCACCTGCGGGGAGGCCAAGGCTGTCACCAGGGGAAAGACACACACCCCCGCAGCCCCCAATCTACTGCCTGTAGGCTGGAGTTTACGCCGCGGTTTAGCCCACTTAAATACCAAGAGTGAGCCTGAGAAAAACCATGAATTTGGGTCTCCAGTGCAAAGGGTACAGGAATTCAAACTATCTGGAAACAAAACAAAACAACAACAAAAAACAAAACGGGAATAGCCTGGGACCTTTCGTAAAAAGTCAGAGTTAAAACTTGGTGCTACTTTGGGAAAGTAATGTGGACAAATGACAGTTCTCCATGCACTGGTCACCTGCGTTCCTTGTTACACCTGGAGAGTGAAACCCACGAGAGCCCTCCTTGTTCCCATGGATAATTTATCTATCCCTCAACAGCACCGACTCAGTGCAACACGGCCATGTCCTCAACCCAGCGCTGGAAGGTCAGGAGGAAACAGAACCATGTCCAGCTGTGGGGCGACCTTTATCCCAAACAGACTCTCTTGGATGGGACTGTGAATTTGGGCTGTAGCCCAGTAACCCCAACAGTCTTCTGAGGTCTCCAGGTCCCCATGTGAGGCTGCTGTCTCCCCCAGAGGTGGGTGTCTTCTGCTGGTTCCTAGACTGTATCTGAGCGGAGTTGCCAAGGCCTCTCCGGGAAGAGTGGCTGCCCCTAGAAGCACTCCTGACACCTCGACTGCCATTCCAATGGTGGCTGTTTCCAGACAGGCCCATGCTGGACCTCATGACCTAGTACCTGGTGGAAGACTCAGTCTGCTCCGTCTGAGGGTGGGCACCTAATGAGCCTTGAGTCCTTGACCTCTGCCTCTCAGCCCTTCCTGGCTTTCCTTGATCCCCGGGCAGCACTGGGGTCACCGGTTTCCCTTTCTTAATCTTCAGTTCCCTTGAATTGCAATGGTTTCCATGCCCTGCATCAGATGGCCACCCCTTTAACCCGGAGTTCATTTCTCTCGCTCTCCTGGCGGCTGAGCCTGCTGGGAAAGCACTGCCTGAGGGGACTGGCCTTGGTCTCAGCGGCCTCGGGGCTCCGGCTACTTACTGTTTTTCAGTGCTGGAGGCTGAGTCCTCGTTCCTCAGCTTTCTAGGGTGCTGAGCCCTGTGACTCTGCCCCATCCTTCTCTTCAGTACTGTACCTGCTCCATTCAGAGTGCACTCCAGGAACCCCCCACCTGCCTGCCTCCTGCACAGGAGTCTGTTCCAACAGGTATTGTAAGCTGTTTCTACCACTGCTGTGCTGTCTTCCCAGGTTCGAGGAGGGAGGCCTCCTGCGCCCTGCCTCCCTGGGCTCCTCTTCAGCATGCCCAGGGTCTTGCTCTGCAGCTTACTTGCTCTCTGTCTTTCTTCTGTCCTGTCCCTCCCTCACTCCCCTCTGCATTGGTGCCTCAGCCAGTTGGTGCCATCTCTTTAATAATCACCTGAATGGCTTCCTCCCTCCATTGACTGTCACTGTCGTTTGAGAGGCCAAATCACTTCTTGCTGGAATGTTCACAGGTCTCCTAGTTTGTCCCTTGCTCCAATCTGGGAAGCTCCGTGCCATCCAGAAAGAGGCTTGCCAATGTGAATCAGAAGAGCCACACCTGCTTAAAACTGGTGGCAAAGCCCTGCTCCTTTCTCAGGACACCAGCTGCCCCGGGATCCAGCTCCCATGGACCTCACCAGCTTCACCTTGGGAGGCTCCACCCAGCTGCACTTCAGTCCTACCTCACCAGGGGTGGTCCCTAGAACCCCTAGCCATTTCGTTCTCCCTTTGCATGTTCTCCCTTCCTCCTAAGTCCCTGGCACTACAATGGCCCCCACATTCCTATCCTTCCTTCCTCTCAAAAGTCTCCCCAGAGCCACCAGGCAGAGGGCTACAGCTCTGTGTTGTCCTGCATCTAGCCTGCAGGTGCCCAGGCATGACTTGTCACACCATGTTTCCAACATTTGCTGGCACCTTTGTCTCCTCTCTTAGATTGTTGGCTCCTCGAATGTGGATATGGGGGCTCTTTGATGTCTCTGTCTCGGTGTCTCCTGAGGCACCTGGCCTAAAAGTGCTGGTGTTCCCTGAAAGCACGTTGAACAGGCGCTTTTCATGAATCAACACTTTGCAGCCTTGTTTCTGTTGTTTTTCTGTCATTTATCTACCTGGGCTCTGAACCAGATCACCCGTTGAAGGTTCAGAGCAGACAGTGGCTGCCTCTCAATCTCTTTATATTTCCTCTTAGGAACTCTCAGTATTTTAAATTCTACCTTTGTGTTTGTTTAGCCTCAGCATCAGCAGTATCTTGAGAAGTGGTCTGTTTGGGCAAAAGATTTTTGACAAACAGTACAATGTGATGTGAAATGTCCCTTGGCACGGTAACCAGCTAGGAGAACATGCAAATTTTATAATCAGAGCGCTCCAGCGTCTTCCTGCTTGACTCTGGGAGAAATGCTGAACCATGCCGCAGGAGGTTAGAAATCAAGGGTTCTGTTTTTTTTTTTTTTTGCCTCTGAAACTAGCAAACAATTACAAACCATTTTCTTCTACATTTTTTTTAAAGCACCTCAGCCTCCAAAGATGTCCCCCAGGAAACAGAGCCAGGGCTGGGGATGTGGCTCAAGCGGTAGCGCGCTTGCCTGGCATGCGTGCGGCCCGGGTTCGATCCTCAGCACCACATACAAACAAAGATGTTGTGCCTGCCGAAAACTTAAAAAAAAAAAATAAATAAATTAAAAAAAAAAAAAGGAAACAGAGCCAGTCCTCTTTTCCAGGTCCTCAGCCTAACTGGTGGATGGCCGGGCTGCTGTCTGCAGCCCAGACACCTGTCAGAAGAACCAGGACACTGGCCCGCATTTCAGAGGGTGGAAGATGCTCTTTTCTGTCTTAATGAGGAGCTTCCAGGTAGCTCGACCTTGGCCTTTCTGACCGTGGGCAGTGGTTAGCACTGCAGAATCACAGGTACGAAGCCACACAACAGCATAGATTGGCAGAGGGCGCGTCTCTGTCGGCACACTGTGGGCAGTTAATAAAAACGAAGCTCTCGGGCCAGGGCTGTGGTTCAGTGGCAGAGCGCTTGCCGAGCATGCGTGAGGCACTGGGTTCCATCCCTGGCACCACATAAAAATTAATAAATAAAATGAAGGTATTGTGTTCATTTACAACTAAAAAAATATTTAAAAAAATGAAGCTCAAGGGGGCTGTGACTGTGGCTCAGTGGTAGGGCTCTTGTCTTGCACATGTGAGCCACTGGGGTTGGATTCTTGGCACCACATAAAAAGAAATAAAATAAATATAGTAAAGATAACGTGTCCATCTTCTTAAAAAAATCTTAAAAAAAAATGAAGCTTGAAAGCCCGAGTGATGGTGTGGAGGGGGCTGTGTCCTGGATGTGTGGATAGTCCAATACCAAACAGCACTGTGCCGTCCCATGTAGAAAAGCTGCCCATGTCTATGTGTGTGGAAGGAAAGACCAGACAAGGCAGGGCAGCGTGCGTTGTCTCTGGATGACTGGGTGACGGGGGCTTTGATTTCCTTTTCACCTGCCTGTATTTTCAAATGTTCCAACATAAGTCAGAGTAACAGTTTGATATGGCCACAGCTGGCATTATTAATCACAAGCCACCCTCAGCAGCTCCAGCAGCAGCTCGCAGATTCAAATAATGTCAGCCCTGCTTTCCAGTTTCCCAGACACTCTCAACTTGTCCACTGATCTGTTTAGGCATAAGCTGCAGCCCCAGAATGTGGGTAGGCATGGCCACGCCTCCGGAAGGTGAGTAGAACCGGCTGGGCGGTCACAACTCACTCCACGATCGGCAGAAAAGTGGCTAAAGTCTCAGGGACCTCTCAGACCTGACTCTGGCACTCAGGCCCTTCCTCGAACACTGGTCCTCATTTCAGTGCTGTGTATGTGTCCCCAGTTGAAGAAATGGCCTAGATGGGAGCACAACTCCCAGATTTGTGTGGGGAGCCCATGAGGGCTGAGCCTTTTACTCAGAGCTGGGACTTGCGACAGGTTTCCTGGTATCCTGATGGACGGGCAGAAGCCAGGAAGGGCCCTGGATCAGCGCGGAACAGTGAGTGTGGGGAGCAGGGGGTGCACTCCCATCTGGAGCATGAGAGGCACTTTCTCTCACGGGGATGGAGGAGACTCCATGGCATCTCCACAGCCTCTTGTAAGAAGGTGCTTGGACCGACACACTCACCCCCTCCATTCCTCATTCCTGTCATGGATAAGGACTGTGCTGACAGCTGTTACAGGGCCCAAGGTTGACAGCACAAAGAAAGAGTAGCTTGACCCAGAGGCAGGAGTGAACGGAGAGGGGCCATCAAGGGTTGTTGAATCCTTGTCACCTTAATTCATGCTAAGGAGGAAGTGATCTTGGAGTCTACTCTCTCCCAACTCAGCTCCTGTCCACCAGGCAGCAGCCTGCCAAGCCACAGCTTTTCCTGGTCACCTCCTCTGGCGGAAGGTCCTGCCCAGCCTGGGCTTTCTTGTCTTGGCCTCTTCCTCTGCCCCCCTGCTCTGTCAGCCAGGCCCCCCGCCCGTCGGCCTTAGGATTTCCTTTTCCCACCTTTTCTCTGTCCCATCTTCTCTGCCTTCCAATCACTTCACACAGTCCCCCAAATGGTACTCCCCTGCCTCCTAGTTATAAGCTGGAAAGTCTATGGGTTCCCCAGTACTTGGTCTTTTTTTTTTTTTAAACAAATGTGACCTTTAGTCCTTGTAACTCTTCAGGATTCTGGTGGAATTGACAGGTAGGGAAATCAAGGCTTAAAAAAAGATCAGTGGCTTGCATGAGACCTTGCAGCCAGGACATAGCCCAGGTGGCCTGCTGGTCTGGCTCCAAGTGCTCAGTTACATGGTCCACCTCACTGCCGGCTCCTGGTACAGTCATGACCGCCGGGCTGTGTTTGGTCAGTTTCCGTGAGCATACATGATGGTGGTCGCCTAAGCTTTTATAACGGAGCTGAAAAATTCCTAACTCCTAGGATTTTTGCTAGACCCTTTCTAGGTTTAGATGTTTGTTCACACAGACATTATTGCCCTCAGTATCCAGTAAGTTGACATGCTCTCCTGATTCGTAGCCTGGGAGCAATAGGCTCCAGCATCCAGGTGTGCAGGGGTCATGCTGTCTGGGCTTGTGTGGTTGTGATGTTACAGTGTGAAGCTGCCTAGGGATGGAGGGGTCTAGTGACGAGTTTGTCAGGAGGATGGGGCCAGTAAGCAAAGCGTGCCTGTGTTATTGGTCTAGAACCTTCCACGAGCCAGGAACCACACTGAGCATTGCCCTCAAGTTATCTCTAAGCTCCTCCTTCCTTCACTCATTCAAAAGAGAGGACCCTCCCATGCTCCTCTCCTCTCAAGGCAGGGAGTGTTTCTTCCTTAGCACTCCACGGGAATTCCCGGGAGGCCGACTGACAGCCCCTGCAGTGGGCTCGGGCAGGAGGTAGCCTGTCCCATGGGCCTCGAGCTGTCGGGTGGGCACCAGCACCTCCTCCCACCCAGAACTCCCAGCAACGCTGCTGCACGAAGGTCTCACTCTCCCTAGTGCTGGGTGCGACTCAGTTTCAGAGGTCTGAGCAGGGGGCTGGAGGTGGAGACCAGGGCATCACAGTGGCCTCACAGCACATGGTGAGCTCCAGCCCCCCTGGGCGAGGGAGGGATTCCACACCCACAAAAAGATGATGCCGAAGGAACAAAGCAACGAGCACCACAAAGAACTCTACCAATATGGCTACATTCCAGATGAACACATCGCTTAATTTTTTTTTTTTTTTTTTTTGCAGGGGACAAAAGACGCTGCTCATAAGCTCTTGTTAGAAATATTAAGGAGGCGAAACTGCTGTCTCCTGGGTAACGGTTTCTCTCTCCGTATTCCCTGGAGCCCTTGGACAATCCTGGCATGCCCTTTACTTCACGTGATTGCTGCCAGAATCCCTTCTGACAGACAGAAGGGGCTCAGTGCTCAGCAGTGTGTCTGCAGGGTGACGGGCATGAGGAGCTAGTCTCCTTGGATCCCGGCTGCTGCTCCTTTCCTTCTTGGAGTTGACGTGGCAGCAGATGGGCTGCAGACATGTCCCAGGGGAAGGGTGCCTGGAGCCGCAGGCTGGGTCCCTGGGTGGGGGCAGAGGACAATGTGGATGCTGCATGAAAGTGGGTGGGGACTTGGGGAAATGCAGTATCATTGTCTAAGGGCGCCGTTGGAGAAGGTTCCCTCCTGTGGACTGATTCCCCCGCTGGCTCTGCATGAAGCATGGGGGAGCCACAGGCCTGAGACTTTGATGGAGGAGCAGTTCCACTTTTATTTCCTTGGACCTTCTGCTGAGGCTGTCCTTTGGGGACCTGCTGTCCACCCCACTGCTGTCTGTGTTTCCTTCTGGCTTGCTTTCTCCTGGGATGCTAAGTTATGACACTATCAGGCATACGCATGACAGTGGAAATGGCTGATGTGAACAGACAGATCCTCAGGGTGGTGGGGGCTCAGGAGAAAACCTTATTGGTCATTTCTAGCATCACAGTTTCCCTTGGAGCAATGGCTGCCATTTGATGTTTTTCTGAAGCATTGCATGGCTGCAGTAGGGGATATTTTGGGCAAACTGTCCTCAGATCACAAATGGAGCCCTGCATCTTGGAGAATGGAGACATGATTTAGGGAACAAGATTTCAGAAATCAGCTCCACTGCCTCCCCTCATGTCCATCAAGCAGCATCACCGGGGTCCTTCCTGGACACAAGAATAGACAGTGCTTCTCCCCCTTCTCTCTTGTCCTGGTCCCAACATACTGGATGGAGAAGGAGACCCAGAAGCACCAGAGTAAGAGGAGGAGAAAAAGGAGGGGTGGGAGTGGGTTTTTTTTTTTTTTGATCTGGATGAGAGAAAAGGTGTATGAATCTTTAAAGTAAAATTTACATACTGAGAAATGCATAGGCTTAAGAGTATAATTGAATGAATTTTCCAAAGGAATATATCATCATAATCAAAAGCCCAGGCAAGATGTAGTACATGTCCATGTTTCCTCTTGCATTGATTGCCACTTGTTATCACCCTCAGAGGCAGCCACTTCTCCCTGCAATTTCTCCCTCCATGGTGCAGTTTTATTTTTTTCTAGAAGTTTCTATTTTTCTTGCATCTGCTCTGCGCATGCAACAATTCATCTGTATTGCTCTAAGCACAGAGCACGTCGTTCTTGTTTTTATTGCTGGGTCATATTCTATCGCTTAGATATACCATGATTTTTAATCCATTCTCTTATTGATATTGATAGACATTTAGATGTTTTCCACTTTGTGACTATTATGAACAGAGCTGCTAAGAACATTTTTGTATAAATCTTTTTGTAGACATTTATTCTCACTCTTAGGTAAATACCTACAAGTGGAATTGCAGGTAGTTATGCATTTAACTTTTAACTCCCAGTGTTCCAAAGAGATCTAACCATTTTACACACCCAGCAACAAAGTGTGGGAGTTCTAGTGGCTCCACACTCTTGTCGACATTTGGTGGTGTCAGATGTTTATTTTTTTGAGTGGCTGTATCATTACAGTGACATGGTGAATATCTTTGTGGTTTTAATTTGCATTTTTCTGATGACTGAAGGTGGTGAATGCCTTTTGATGTGCTAATTGGCATCTGTCTTTCATGCAGCGTCTGATTAAGGCTTATGCCCAGAGGGAAGCAAAAGATGAGTAAATCTGCCTAGAATGCCACCAAAGGCTGGGAAGGTTCGAAAGCCTGTAATAGAACATGTTTGAAAGTTAATGGTTACAGATGAGTGGAACTACTTCCAGATGATAGGCAGTTTATATATATATATATATCAGTCAATAAGGGAGAGGCAATCTCTCAGCATCCTTTGCACAATGCTTGGTTTGGGGCCCCGGCTCTGACACTGTCCACTGCCAAAGCACTGGCCCTCTCTGAGCCTCAGTTTTCTCATCTTGTGATGGGGGATGACCAAGTCCTGCAGACCCAAGATGATCGTAGGAAAAAGACACCTGCTAACACTCAGGAATGCATTCAACTACAGACAGTAAGTCCTCCAATGGGGTTTGCTCCTCTTCCTTCAATCTTCCTTAAGATGTGCTGAACTCCTGGCAAATAAATTGTTTTTCATTTAGTTGATCAAACACAACCAGTCCAAAAAAGCAAAGCTGTGTGCTTTTCATTAATGTGTCCCATGAAGGAAGCAAGTTGTCCTGGCTTTCATTTAAATCAAGACAGCCATAGACAAGAAAAAGACCATGTCTTCCTTCTTCCTACTGGAAGGGTGAATTGAGCACTCATCTGAGCTGTGGAAAGAGCGGGTGTTTTCTGGATGACGTATCCAAGCCTGTGAGCCTTGCTTCTCATGCAGTTAAAACCCTTGTTAACAGCTGGAGGCTGTGGGGTAGGGGAGGGAGCCTGAGCTTCCTGCTCAGATACTGACCCGACAGTGGCTGCGTTTTCCGTTGTGATCATTGGTGTGCAGTCGGTCCTCCACATCCATGGGTTCTGCATCTGCACTGTCAGCCAACCAGGGATTGAAGCTGTTAAACCAATTGCATCTGTCCCGCCTGAACACAGAATTTTATTGCTTGTCATTATTCCATAAAAAGCACAGACCATATCTTTGACATTGTACTAGGTATTGTAGGTCATCCAGAATGATCTAAAGTCCATGGGAGAATGTGTGTCAAAAGCTGTGCCACTTTATAGAAGGGACTTGAGCATTGTGGATCTTGGTGTCCTCAGGGGTCCTGGAACCACAGCCCTGCAAATCATTAGTGCTTTATTTATGTCTCCCCGGATTTCAATCGGCTGGGTCAGAACTAGAAAAGAATCGTGCAATGGTTTTCTTCCATGATGTCTGTTCCCACTTGAGATAATTAGTTTCTTCCCCTCATCTCACTCTGGCTTATGAATTGTTCTTCATTTAGTTGATCTGACACAACCAGCCCCAAAAAGCAAAGCTGTGTGCTTTTCATGAATAAGTCCCATGAAGGAAGTGAGTTGTTCCGGCTTTCATTTAAATCAAGACAGCTATAGACAAGAAAAAGAATCTGGACTCAACAAATTCTTTTCTCATTTTAATTATCTCAGAGTAAGAATGGAAGGGTCGAGGGGAGGAATCTGGTAATAAATAGGGCGAGGCTGGCCGGCCGGCCGCCAAGTGTGCACAGGTAACTTTACTGGAACTTTTCTTTTTGGGAAAACCTCTTCAAAAGCTTCCAGATGAAAGGACTGATATCCCTTTCTGTGTGTTGGATTCTGAATTCTGAAGCTTGCTGGTTGGAAGGAAGCACACATAATTTTTTTTTTTTAAATCCCAGGAACTCAGAGACTCAAAGGTTTTAAAGTCCTATGCCCATGGAGAATTGCCGACTAAAAGGGGCAGAGCAGAGCTGGGTCCCTAGGTGTGGGGACCATTGTCATAAGAGTAAGAAAATGAAATGGCTCTGTATGTAGGTCAACGACCCCCTCTCTACCGGGAGGTAAAAAAAATTAAGGATGACCTAAAATCTACTATGTATAAAAAGATTCCAGAGAAAGTAGCTCTTTCTTGTCAAAGTGATAATGTTTATACTCCCCAAAGCCAGACCTCCTCGGAGTCTAACTTTAGGGGGAACTCTTTAAAGCTGAAAAGCCTGGTCGGACCCTCAAGTCCTTTCTGACATCTATTAACTTTTCATCCTTCAAGGTAGTTGGCTGCGTTATTGTAGAGGTGTTCAATGGATCCTGCCAGCGTTTTCCGTTGTGATCATTGGTGTGGAGGGTTCTAAGTCAGCTGCTTCTTAGCGCTGGTGAACTTCTGGCTTCTCCATCACTTAACTTTTCCCCAATAGTGAAGATTTGAATGAGTCAAGACTCCCAAATTAAACCGTCAAAGGGAAAGATTCACAGAGAGAGATTTAGATGAGAAATCGGGACAGAAAAGAAGAGGAGGAACGAGAGGAAGACAGAGGGAGATTTAAAAAAAAAAAACACTCTAATACAAAGACGTTTCAAAGGCCTTATTAAACAATGTCCTAGACCTGTATGACTTTTTTTGAAAAGCCAACTGAAGCCAGAAAATCAGTTTTTATTGCCCAGTTATGAGATGAGTAGCTCCAATGGTCTGCACCTGGTCACAGCTCTTCATGATGTACACATGTCAGACTCTTGGTTTCTCCTGAGGGCTGCTGTCAGGATTCACAGTGTTTTGTGCTCTGCGTAGCTACTGCATTCTCATTTCTTAGCAAAAAGCAACATTTTTTTTCTAATAAAATAAAATAGAACCCCTTCTTATTTAAGAATTGTTTCAGATTTACAGAAGAGTTGTGATGATAGGACAGAGAGTTCCTGCACATCCTTCACCCAGTTTCCCCTGAAGTTAACTTGTTATATTAGAGGGTACATTTGTCAAAATTAAGAACTTTGGTGTAGTACAGAAAACTGAACAGCCCCCTAAAGGGCCCCCAGGCTCCCAGGAGCAGTAAAGGGAGCAGGCAGAAGCTGGTGAGCTCTCGAGTTGGAGGTGGATCTGCACTCCTAGGGAGCAGAGTCAGCTGGAATGCGGAGGGCAGAGTACTGAAGAAGGGAGAGTCAGAGAGAAAGAATTTGCAGAGGGGCCCCTTGGGTACTGAGTACTGATTACTGTGTGCCTATGAGGAACAGCCTTGAAAGGGTTAGGGGAGAGTGCCTGTAGAGTGCACAGGCCTGTTTCCACAACCAGAGCATAAAACCTCACAACTAATGAGCCATGCACCGGAGCCTCAAGAAAACGCTGTCCAGGAGTGGAGAAAAAATCCACCTCTGTTAAATCCTGCTCTCATCCTGCCTAGCAGAGATTAAAGGCAAGACCCAAAAGGATCAATTTATTTCCAAGTAAGTTTACATCCCAAAGTAAAGAGTATTGATAGAAATACAAAAATATCCAGTACCCAGTGAAATAAAGAGAAACAAGATCAACCAAAGTGACCCTGAAGTGACACAGATAGGGACACTGAAGCAGAGTTACAACTGTCCTCATATGTGTGGGAGGCTAGAGGAAAGGCGGAGCGTGTGAAGTACACATGAGGGATATGGAAAAGAGCCAAGACTGGACTTCTAAGGTTGAAACTACAGCGTCTAAGATGAAAAGTACATTAGACAGGGTTCCTGGTACATCAGGGGTTTTAGAAGGAAAGATAAATCAGCCACAGAGGGATAAAAAGACTGCACAAGATAACAGAGCTCCAGTAAACTGTGGAAAGACTTCAAGAGGCACGGTGTGCACACCGTGATTAGTGCTCCAAGGCCCTGGTGGAGAGAAGGAGTGGGTATAAAAAAAGGGGAAGAAATAATTGCCAACAGTTTTCTGAATTTGATGAAAAGTACAAATCAACAGATGAAAGAAAATCACATCAAGACACATCCTTAGCAAATGCTTAAAATCAGTGAAAAGTAGAAAATCTTACAGCCAGGGAAAGGATAGATTAGGTACAAAGAAGTACAGATAAGGAGGACAGCAGATTTCTCATTGAAAAACAAAACAACCAAGTTAGAAGTCAGTGGAGTCATGTGTCTGCAGTACAGAAAGAAGAAGAGGAGGAGGAGGAGGAGGAGGGAGAGGTAAAAGGAGGGGGAAGACAAGAAAAACCAAACTGTCACTCCAGAATTCTCTAGCTGGCAAAAACACCTTTCAAACATTCAGGTGAAATAGTATTTTTCAAATATACAGATCTGAAAGCATTCACCACCAGCAGACTTTCAGTGCAAGAAACACTAAGGAAAGTTCTTTAAGCAGAAAGAAAACTATTCCAGAATGAAATGCTGGATCCACACAAAGCAATGAAGGAGATGGAAATGCTAACTACAGGGCTAGAAATAAAAAAACCTTTTTTCTTATTATTTCAATATATTTAAAAGAAAATTGACCATTTAAACAAAATAATAACAATATATTGTGGGACTTAAATGTAGAAGTGAAATGTATGATACCAATAGCACAAAGGCCGGAAGAGACATGGAAGTATACTATCATATGACTTTTACGCTACACAAGAACATCACTGAGGGCAGATTGTGATAAGGAAAGATGTATACTGAAAACCCTAAAGGAATCACTATGCTAACACAACAAAATGCTATATTTAATAAGCAAAAAGGAGACAAAATGGAATTATGAAAAATACTTCTAAGTTTAGAAGGCAAAAAAAGGTGATAAAGAGAGCAAAGAATAGATGAACCAAATAGGGGGAAAAAAGCAGAAGGTTTACTTTGAACCTAACAAATCAAAATTACATTAAATGTAAGTGATATAAACATGAAATTAAAAAGCAAAGACTGTCAGATTACACATAAAAAGGCAAGATCCAATGATGATCTTACCACAAGAGGCTGACTTAAAACACACACACACACACACATAAGTTCAAAGTGAAAGGCTGGTATGGCTGGCAGCTTCTGGCCTAGTCTCCTAGCGATCAGGCCATGAATAACTTCCAGTGTTCGTCTCTTGAGTCTCTCTCTTTGAATGTGGGTGGGACCTTTGACTTGCTTCTAGCTGATAGAAAATGGCAAAAGTGATAGGGAGTCAATTCTGTGAGTAGATTACAGAAGATCATAACTCCCATCTCACTAACAAAATCTCTCTATTGTCTTCTCAGCTCACATGCTTTGATGAAGCAAGTTGCAATATTACAGAGTCCCACATGGCAAGGGGTATAATTTCCATGTTTTGTCTCTCCAAAATCTACATGGACAGCTAATCCTCAATGCAATAGTATTAAGTGGGTGGGTGGGTTCTAGGAAGTGATTAGGCCACGAGGGTTCTGTCCTCATGGATAGAATTAACATCCTTATAAAAAGGTTTGAGGGAGCAAGTCCATTCCTTCCATCTCTTCAACCCTTTCTGCCAGAAGGCCCCATCTTAGAAGCAGTGAGCAGTCTTCACCAGCTGCTGAATCTGCTGGCACCTTGACCTTGCACTTTTTAGCCTCCAGAAATGTGAGCAATAAACTCCTATTATTTATAAGTTACTTAGTCTAAGGTATTTTGTCATAGCAGCAGGAATGGCCAGCAACAGTGTTACGGTTTAGATACTAGGTGCCCCCTAAAGCTCATGTGTGAGACAATGCAAGAGCAGTCAGAAGTAAAATCATAGGGTTTTGAAAGCCTTAACCAATCAATTAAGTCAGTGTGTTAATCCACTTGAATGGATTAAATGGGTGGTGGTCACTGTAGGCAACTAGGCTGTGGCTGGAGGAGGTGCTGCGGTGTATATATTTTGTCTGTGGTGAGGGAAGGTCTCTCTCTGTTTTCTGGAGCATGTTCTAAGCTGCTTTCCTCCACCACACCCTTCTTCTTCCTGCCTCATCTTGTGTCCAGAGCAATGAGTTGCCCGTCTATGGACTGAGACTTCTGAAACTGTGATACCCATGTAAACTTTTCCTTCTCTAAAATCGTTCTTGTCAGGCCTTTTGGTCACAGCATAAAATAAATAATTAAATAAAAAGCTGACTAAAATGGACAGAAAGGAACTGAAGACAGTTTTCAACCAATGTCAGCCAGGAACTGAGACCCTTAGTCCAACAGTACCTGGGAAACCGAATTCCGCCAGTAGCCATAGAGGTTTGGTAGCAAATTCCCAGTTGACAATTCAGATGAGACTGTAGGCCTTGTTATCACCAAGCATGCAGTCCTGTGAGACCCAGAAGCAGAAGACCTAGCAAAGCCATGGCCAAATGCCAGAAACTGTGAGGTAAGAAGTGTGTGTTGTTTTGAGTCTCTGCATTTGCACTAATTTAGGACACAGCAATAGATTTCTGATGAAGATGGAAAAAGGCATACCATAATCTAAAGAAAGCTATATTAATACAGACTATGTCTTTTAAATTCAAGGTGATTTTAGGCTGAAGAATACTACTAGAGATTAAGAATACCATTTCATAATGATAAAGATGTCCATTCTTGCAGGGCATGGTGGTGCACACCTGTAATCCCAGTGCTTGGGAGGCTGAGGCAGGAAAATCACAAGTTCAAAGCCAGCCTTAGCAATTTAGCCAGGCCCTAAGAAAGTTAGTGAGGCCATGTCTCAAAATAAAACATAAAAAGGGCTGGGGACGTGGCTCAATGGCTAAGCTCCCCTGGGTTAAATGCCTAGTATCAGAAGAAAAAAGTGTTCATTCTTCAAGAGGACATCATAGCAATGCTAACCACTTGTGTACCTGATAATAGTACTTCAAAATACTTGAAGCAAAAACTGATAGAACGATGAGGAAAAAGAGATCAATCAACAATTATAGTCACAGAGTTTAACACTGTTTTTAAAAATAACTTGTAAAACAAATATGAAGAATGTCATGAACAGTCAGTCAGGTTCTGTACTGCTGTGACCAAAATACGTGACAAGAACAACTTAGAGGAGGAAAGGCTTATTTTGGCTCATGGTTTCAGAGGTTTCAGTTCATAGATGGCTGACTCTCTTGTTCTGGGCCCAAGTGAGGGAAACTATGCCCTTGATGGCAGCCAGGAAGCAGTCCACCCAACAACTGCAGATGCACACACATTATTTTGTAGTGTACATGGAACATTTACCATGATACAACCTGTTTTAGAATGTAAGTAAGTCTCAGTCAGTTTATAAGGAGTAAAGTCATACAAAGTAAGTTCTGTAAACACAATGATTAAATTAGAAATAGAAAGATATCTGGAAAGATATATGAAAAATTCCCAAACATTCGGAAACTAAATGCACACTTTAACCCAGGATTCAAATTAAAAAGAAAATCAAAAGGAAATTTAGAAAGTATTTTGAGCTGACTGAAACTAAAAGCACAACATAGGAACATCTGTGAGCTTCAGAAAATAGTATGGGAGGATCATATGTACTACTAAAATCCTACATCCCAAAATAAGAAAATTCTCAAATCAATGACATTTGCATCTTCCTTAAGAAATTAGAAAAAGATGAGCAAATGAAGGCCAATATATATATAAAGACAGGAAAATAAAAGAGATCTAGTGGAAATCAATGAAACAAAACTTAGAAAACTAATAGAGAAAATCAATGAAACCAAAGGCAAGACTGTGTGTGAGGGATGGGAATTCCAATTGCATGAGATAGAGAGGTGATATTGCTATAGATTCTGCAGCTATTAAAAGAATAACAAGGATCAACTTTATGCCAATAAATTCAAAACTTAGTTGAAAGAGATAAATCTCTTATAAGAGACAGACTGAAAGCTCTCTGAAAAAGAAAGGAAGAAACTGTGTAGTTCTCTACCTAGTAAAGGGCTTGAATCCATAGTTAGAAACTTGTCACAAAGAAAATGCCTACCCAGATGGCTTCACAGAAGAACTATACCAAACATTAAGGGACAACTGCAGGTTTTCCAGAAAATAGGAGGGAACACTTCTGAGGCCAGTATTACTCTGACACCAAAACCAGACAGGCATTACAAGAAAACCATAGACCAATATCTTTCATGAAAATATATACACATATGAAAAATTATAACAAAGCAAATCCAACATCATGTACGTATGTGTATTTACATATATATGAAGCTAATACTTTGTGACCAAGTATGATTTATTCCAGGAATGCAAGGTTGGTTTGACATTTGAAAATCAATCAATGTAAATCATTATAATTAACAGATGAAAAATTATATCACATCATCTCTGTATATATAAGAAAATCATTTAATAAAACTTGATATCCACTCATAATACAAACCCTCAGCAAAGAAGAAATAAAGAGGAGTGTTCTATCTTTGAAAAGGAGAATCTATAAAGCCTTTACATCTAATATCATACACAATGGAGGAGACATTCAATGCTTTCCTCTAAGGTCAGAAGAAGGAGAACTGTCTGCCCTAGCCACCTCTACTCAACATGCCACTGGAGGAAAATAGGAAAGGACATCTGTATGGCAAAAGAAGTAAAAGTGTTTATTTGAAGATGATATGCTTCCTACATAAAAATGTATTTCCTATGTAAAAATCCCACAGAATTTATAAAAAGTTACCAGAACAATGACTGAGTTTAGTTAGTTTGCAGGATAAAAGGTTAAGACACAAATAGGTTATTTTGGTTTCATATAATAGCTACACATAGTCCAAAGCTGGAATAAAAATATTATGAACAATATTATGATTCCAATATAAGATGACTAGGGAACAATCTTACAAAGTATTTGTAAGTCTTGTGCACTGAAAACTAAAACACAGCTGAGAGAAGCTATAGGACCTAAATATATGGAGGGATGCATCGGACCCATGGGTTACCAGTCTCAATATTTTTATGATGTCAGTACTCCCCAGATGGATTTAATTCATAGCTATCCCAGTGAAAACCAAGTTAGCTATTTTGAAGAAAATGACCAACTGTATCTAATATTCATATGAGCATGCAAATGAGCTAGATTAGCCAAACTACTGAAAAGGAAGAATGGCCCTAGAATTACACTCCTGACTTCAAGGTTTATTAAGAAGCTTCAGTATTCAAGACAATGTGGGATTGGTGTCAAAATTCCCAGATGGATCAGTGAACTAGAGGAGAGATGGGGGATGACTCTTCCATTGCCCTCTGACCCCTCTATCGTCCCTGGAAGGCTGTCGTGAGACAGAGTCCTATTGTCTCTTGGGTTCTGATGAGCTGTGGGCCTTCCTGCCTCACCCCTTCAGAACAGAGCTGCGGACCCTAAACTGCAAAGCCCAGGTCTAGACTTGGATCTCAGCCTGGGGCACCCTTCCACCCACATTGCCACCATCCAGCCTCCTTTGCTTGGATGTCATCATTTCTGGGGTGTGGGACAGAGTAAGGACCATGAGGAGCTGGCACCTCTAGCTAGTCTTTCACTGTTTACACAAAAAGCGGTTCCTGGCGTCTTGTGTATAATTGAGAAGACCGTTCAGAATGAAACCCACATGTATGGAGTCAATTGGTTTTTGACAAAAGTACAAAGGGAACAGAGTGAAGAAAGTAAAGGGTTTTTGACAAATCGTCAAACTCTGTACACCCCGTTGGATATGCAGTTTTGGACCAGCTGGACACCCATAGGCAAAAATGAGCCAAACACACACTTCACCCCATACCTCACTCTCTATAGATGCAGAAATTAACTCCCAATGGAGCACAGCCATTGTTCTGGAGCAGTCCAGTTCTGCCGTGTGAGGACCAGCCCCAAGATGTTGTCACATGTGGAGAGTGGTGACAGTGACTGGGAGACCAGTGTCTGAGACTGGGGTCCCTGATGACTTCATGGCTGTGGTATGCTACCAAGTATACTTGGTGACTGGGAAAGTTTCTGTGCAAAGGCATAGGATGCCTGGTTGCTGTGGAGATGTCCTCCATGCTAGAGTCTTATCAGCTTCAACCTTATTCTCAGGCAGGGCAGCTCCTGGGAATGAGAGAACTTCCTTGCTGAGATAACCACAGCATTTGACCAGCTTTGCTGCTCCTGAATCTGCCTGAGAATTAGTAACTTTAAACAATGGACTTTCTTGAGCTGCCCAAGGCTCCCAACATTGCACATTGCAACTGTAGCATATAACTGAGGAAGTAGCTGCATACTGTTGCTAACTCTGTAACTTTCATGAATACAAAGAAAAACCACTTGGGTAGTCTTTAATCTGATTTAGAGACATATAATAAAGATTGCTGGTGTAATTCTTTAGATCTGCTTCTCCATCAGAGAGCAGCACTCCACCCGACCCCAGTGTTTTATCTTCAAGGTCTGCGTGTGTTGACTCTTTATTTCTTCCAATCTCCCATCACTCTTTGGGGGAAGCTGCTAGTTTGGCCGCGCTGGTCACGGCAGTCGAGGCTGAAGGGAAAAGGCAGGTAGATCCAGGATTGCACAGAATGCAATTTATTGGGGGACTGACTTAACACTTGGATTCCTGCAATATGGGTCACCAAAGGGGCATATTTATGGGTTAGGACAAAAGTGACTTTATCCTTGATCCTGTTTTATCTTAGGCTAATATTAAAGTGCCAGGCACTTCCCTGGAGCCAGGGTCTGGTTATGAAGCTCCATATACAACTCTAGTGTTTTTGTCTATTTATAGTTGAATGGGAAACTGCAGGAAAAATAGGCTACCTTGGGCCATCATGGCAGAAGTGCCTCAATATGACTGCCATCATGTCAAGCTGAATCCACACAGACTTAAATCTAAAAATGTAAAATTATGAAATTCATAGAAGAAAAAAGGAGAAACTCTTTGTGAGCTTCTTGGGTTATGCAAAAAGTTTTTAAATACAACCCCTAAAAGAAAAAAAAAATGATACATTGGATTCAAAATGAAGAATTTCTGTTCTTCAAAAGACACTGTTCAGAGAAGAAAATAAAAACCAGAAACTAGGAGATGACATTTGTTCAACACATATGTAACAAGGGACTTTTACCTAAAATATATGAAGAAATCCGAAAAATTAATGAAAAAACCCAAACAACTCAATTTTAAAAATGGGCAAGAGATTTGAACAGACACTTCACCCAGTAAGACACACGGATGGTAAATAATTAAATTGAAAGAGACTGAATATCACTAGTCATCAGGGAACACCAACCCAAACCACAAAGAGCTACTTCTATACCCCTGTTAGAATGTCTGCAGTTAGTGGCTGACCACACTAAGAACTGGTGAGGATGGGAAGCAGACCCTGGGACATGGGTGGTGGGAGTGTAAAGGGCACTATGGAAATTAGTGTGGCAGTTCCTTAAAAAGAATCTTCTTAATCCTGTCACAGGTTCCACCCATTCCAATCCTGTGTATTTATCCAAAAGAAATAAAAGTTTATGCCCATACAGAGGGTTAGTAGCCACTTTATTTGTAATAGCTGGAAACTGGAAATGATCAAATGTATTTTAGCCGTAAATGGATAAGCACAGTAGTACAGCCACACCATGGAACAGTACTCCAAGATAAACCGGAAGGAGCTATAGATACACACCATGACACTGATGAGTCTCAGAATAATTATGTCGAAAGAAGGCAGACAAAAAAGACCATATTCCATTAATATGAAATTCTAGAAACTGCTAAAAAAATTGCTGAAAATTGCAGAAAGCAGCTCAGTGGGTGGATGGGAGAGAGAGTGTGGGGCCTAGGAGCTTTTGGTGAGGTGGATGGGTTCACCACCTGGGGGACGGCGACGGTTCGCGAATGTGTACCTGTGCCCACGTTTGCCAAAGCCAGAACCCTGTTTCTTTCGCTCACTCTCCAGAGTGGTGGGGGTCTGAGTCCTGAGTCCCCACGCTGAACCGGGGGGACTCTTCTTTGGTGGCGCCCCTGCCTCCGTGTCCAGGAGCCCAGTAGTCCTGTTGCCCGCTGCCCTCGCCCTCCGGGTGCAGGAGACCTGTGTAATTCGGGCAGTTGGTGGGGGAACAGCAGGGCGACACGACCACTCTGCCTGGGTGATTTCATTTGATCCTCACACCAAGGAGGCAAGCCACACAGTCAGAACCCAAGCCGGGACGGGAATACTGGAGTAAAAGCAAGGTCAACGCTAAGCGATGCCAGAGGGACACTGAGCCAAGTCCTGTACAGTGACACTTGGCCCCGCCGCCTCTGCCGAGAAGCTGCGGTCCCCGAGTGGAGGACGCTGTCGGGTCTGCGGTGTGGGCCGCGAACCCGGCGCCGCACAGCCTGGGCGGGGGCGAGGCCCGCACAGCTCCGCTTCCCGCAGGCCTCGGAAGCCCCCGCCCGAGGAGCTAACCATTTATGTCACACTGTGACAATTATTCTGCATAAAATTATCATTAAAAACCCTAATTTTTCAGCCTCCAACCCCGCCAGCGGCCTTTTAGCATTCTCCAGCGCGCGTCTGCGGGCGCGATCAGCGCGCTCATTACCGCGGCGTGGCGCCTCCCCGCGCTCGCAATCAAGCGCTAATTAACGCGCCCCGGGGCCGGCGGCGGGGCGGGGCCTGGGGGCGGGGCCAGTGCGCGCCTGGGGCCAAGTCTGGGGTCCAGGGTCAGGGGTCCTGGATCTGGGATGTGGGACCGGAGCTGGGGAAGGGGCCCCGGGGTATTCGGGTCCCGGGACTGGCGGCCGAGGGCGCGTCCCCGCCCAGGGTCGGAGTCCGGGAGGAGTCCCGAGGCCGGGTCCTAGGTGTGGGTGGAGTCCGGGGCGGCGGCTGTCCCCAGCCCAGGAGCTCTTACCCGAGAGAGGCGGTCGTGCGGCACAGGTGCAGGGGCGCCAAGCCCTCGGAGCTGGGAAGGTCCGGGTCGGCCCCGTGCTGTAGTAGCAGCCGGGCGCAGGCCGTGTGGTCCCCGAGGCAGGCCTCATGCAGGGGCCCGCGGCCTCCAGGGCTGGCGTCGGGGTGAGCGCCGCGGGAGAGCAGGTGTCGCACGCAGGCCGTGTGGCCATGGGCTGCTGCTATGCACAGGGGCGTGGTGAGCTCCCGCTTGTACTCCAGGGTCCAGAGGCCTGGAAGGGGGGGGTAAGGTGTGAAATGATGGGGTTGGTGGGGAGCCTATGGGGTCGCGCTACACTAAGGCGGGAGAAGCAGGAGACAATTGCTTGGCGGTAGGTACCAGGTGCACCTGCAGGGGACACACCCTAGAGTATAGAGGGACAGAGAGCTGTGAGACACACTGAGCAAGACAGAGGTGTAGACAGGGAAGAGACAGAGAAGGAAAGGTTGGGAAGGGTACAGCTGAAACCGAAAGGTTGTGGGGTAGCTGGGAAGGAAGAGGCTTTCCAAATATGGGGGTGACTGAGAAAGCTGGTAAGATTCAAGTAGTCAGAAGCCCACCCCGCCGACGCAGAGGGGGAATCTAAGGGCAGAATTCACATTTTCCAAGCTCCGAATTAGGGATGACCTGAGAGAGGAGAGTGGGCAGTGGAATTTTCCAGAATTCAGCCCTATCTGGGTCAACTGCCAAACTTACCTCTTTATGATTAAGAGAAGACAAACAGACAAAACAAACTGACCCACCTCACCCAGATTGTCCAAGAAAAGCACTGGGAGAAAGTTTAGCCCCCTTGGAAGTGGCTGAGTTTTCGAAGGCCTCTTTGATGTGGCCGTCCACATTCAGCACAATTCTGGTTTGTTTCTCTGCGCTTTTGAGGGGTGTGTGTATATATAGGGTTGTTCTTTCTTGAGGGATGAATGGAGCAGGTGCTATACATTTCACTTCTCTGAAAACTTTGGTGCTTTCAAAAAGCCCGTGGAAGGTTGTTAGCAGCCAGGAGCACTCGTGGAAATGGGGGGAGGTGTCCCTGGTGAATACACATCAAGGATTTCTCATGGCAGGAAGGCCTTCTGATAATGATGGGAGAATCGATACCATGGCCGTAATGAGCTGCAGAGGAGGCCCTTTTTGCAGGCCACCGCCTTCCCAAGACCCATGCTGAGCAGTTTTGAAAGACCACTCATTAATCACCTCCCATATGTGGTGCACAGTTTCAGCCTGCCCCTTGGCCCAAGGGCCCAGCCTGGAGCTGTTGCCCCCTCAGGCGGGGGAGGCAGGGGCCGGTTGTCCCTGGTGTGAAGTGATGGTGGCCACAGGCCCAGGGCTAGGGTCCTGCGTGGGATTTGGCTGCCTTTCCCACTGATGTCTGAGTCAGAATTGAAGAGGGCAGGATGGAGGTAGTCCTAATGACAGCAGTACTCTACATTCCTGCACGGGCCCGCTCTTGGTTCTGTGATTGTATTTATTTTCCAGAGACATGAAGTCTGTTTACTGACTTTTGCAGGACATGCTAAGTTCCCAACTCTCCCCCATCAGCTCTGTTCACCCATCCTTGATTCCTGAGTTTCTCCTTAGACTGATGGAAATGCCATGGTTGGGTATCTGACTCAGCCAGAGGTAGGGGCAGCACCTTCCCCAGGTCCTGAAAAAGAATGAGGAGCTTCCAGTAGGCCAAGGGAGCCTGGATTCTAGGGCAGCCCTCTCAGAAGAAAGTCTGAGTTAGCTTCCCATAAATCCCTGACCCTGTTGGTCTCCCACCAGGACGAACATGGATTGAAGATTCTCACTGTGCACTCCCCATGCCAACCGCTCCTGGGACTGTGGGCTGCAGGAGTTGGCCACTGTGAACCTACAGCCTGTACCCAGAGCACTCCCTTCCTCAGAGCTGCCATGGGGGGCTGGAACTGCCCACCAGGAAGTCTTTGTGCAAGAGAGTGCAGAGCAGGTGCACTGTTCAGCTGGGGGTATTTCTGCTTCAGGGAAGTTGGAGAGCTGGGCCCAAGAGCTTGGGATCCAGGCTGCCCCATCTTCCCTCCCTTCCCAGTGTGCACAGAGCCTCAGGCCAGTGCTAAGTCTCTGGGCTGCATTTCCCGTCCCTTCTCTGTTGGCGGGCTGTGCCTGCTGTTGGGCAGATGTGCCACAGAAAGCAGCAGAGCTTAGGGACAGGAAGGTTACTGAGGAAAATAGAACCCAGACTTTGAATTCAGACATGTAAGAGATGGGTTAAAATTAGCATCTATTTGAAATTTGAGGCTTGAGCATATGAGTAAGTGCAGGGCCAGGAAGCATGTGACTAAAAAGATACAGATGGCATCCATGTGTGGTGGTGCTCACCTGACATCCCCACTTATCTGGGAGGCTGAGGCAGGAGGATCAAGTTCTAATCTGGGAAATTCAGTGAGACCCTGCCTCAAAATAAAACATAAATAGGGCTGTGGTGTAGCTTAGTGGTAGAGAGCTTGTCTGGCATGCTCAAGGCCTTGGGTTCAATCCCCAGCCTGCAAAATAACACAAACATGGCTCAAGTATTGAAGCAGGTGGCATTCTTGGTTCGGGGCAGGGGCAGGTGAAGGAGAGGAGGCCTGGAGAGGCTCAGCTGGGAGGCAGTGAGCCTGATGGCAATGGCGCCTGCCTTCCCTGCAGCCCTGTCTCCTCATGTGGGTTAGAGCTGCTCAGTCCTTCCATGGTGCTCTGCTTTATCCCCTTCTCCCCGTGTGAGGTATAAACCAAATCATGCTGGGTCTCTGGACATGGACCTTCCACATTCCTTGTCTGCCAGAGCTCACAGGTCAGGGGCATGGACACTCGCCCCTGGCCCAACTGGCAGCAGATTCTCAAATCCCCATGTCTGGCAGAGTTGCAGTGGATTCTAGCACATGGGCCCTGGGTAGGGGGGTCCCAGTGCAACTGCCAGCCAAGAAGCCTGGATGCAGCCAGGTGGTCAGCAAGCATCTGCACATCCAGGTGGGGTGGGGAGGCTTCTCTTCCCTTGGGGTCTTGCTTGCCTGCCTGGGCCCAGGTGACCACATCCAGGCATCAAGAGTGTACTCAGACAAATATGACACAAGGACCTGGGGTTTCATTCTCCAGCCTCCCTCGATTCCAGGAGGAAGGTCTGCTATGCGCCTCTTGACCTTTATGTGTGGGGTGGCTGGGGCACAGCTCTCCCTGAGGCTGTGGCAATCATGGATTCATAGAAGGGCCTTCCACAGAGCTGCATGCCAGGGGCCTGACTCTCCTCCTCTGGCTCTTGCCTCCCTGGCTGCCAAGTGTAGGGGCTGGCTCATCGGCATCTAAGCCAGCTCCCTTTTCTAGTCAAGAGGCAGATGGAGCATTATCAGATGGGCATTTCTCACTGGTTGTTTTGCTTTTATAATTGCATCTCTCATATCCCATCACCAAAACCCCACATCTTAAAACCCACAAAGACCAAATTTCATTTACAGATGTCCTTTGCTTAGAGACTCTCCTTAAACACAGTGTCCACTTGCCCAACAAACACACGTGCCCCGTATGTTCCGAGAGTGTTAGTAGCTCCTTAGAAACACACAACTGAGCTTTAAAGGCAGAGGGTACCTGACAGCCCAAACGTAGCTGGGGATTTCACCTGCCACTCCATCTCATCCTTGCTGATCTCAAATACTATGTTGGCATCCTGGAAGAACTGGTCCATGAGAGGCTGAATATGGTCCAGGTCTCCTGCCACCAGTGCGGCATGGTACTCCAGCTCCGGGGACCCTGCTCTAACCTGAGGCTCTTTTTCCATCTTCTGAAAGATCTGAAGCTTTCTTGTGATGGGCTCTGGCCGTCTCTCCATTACAAAGCAGTTGATTTCAGAACAAGTCTTTAGGAGGGGAAAGATGGTCTTGTAGAGTGTGAGCTATTTCTATTGTCATTACTCAATTGTCCTCCAGTTGGGGCCCGATGGTGGTATATTTATAACTCCTGTGGACTCTGATGTGATAATGGTTACTTGATATGACCAGGGTCATGTGATCACTGAGATGCCACAGTGCTCGGCCACCCCTGTGACTCTATAGATGCTAGCCTCAGAGAAAGACACATCTGTCTATCTCAAAACTGCTCTCCGCGTGTCTGGGGAAGATGCCCAGCACACACGTTTAGCTGTGATGGACTCTTCTCTTTCATCTGCTATTTGGGTGGATGACTCCCCAAATGCCTCTCTGCTGCTCAGAGTGTATTCTCTCATAGTTTCCACTGTCAGGAGGATGGAGCTGAAAGGCCCTCCCTTGTCGGTGTTCTCCGTGCTGTTTTTGAATGGCTTGGGAACTAAGAATGGTTTCTAATTTATAAATGCTTGGGGAAAAAAAAAATCAAAAGAGGACTATTTCCTGACATGTACAATGACAGGAATTCAAATTTCAGTGTCCATGAATACAGTTTACTGGATCCCCTCCGTCTCATTCATGTCCATGTTGTCTGCTGCTGCTTTCAAACTCAGCCTGGCAGGCTTGCATAGGTTTGACAGTGACAGATGGCCCACAAAGCCAGAACGGTTTTATTCTCCAGCTCTTTGCAGGAAAAAGTTGACTCCTGGTCTTGAAGTGGAGAGAGCTAGCCAACCCCTCCCAGCAAAGGCTCATTCGTAATTCTTACTAATACACCATTAAAAAGTAGGCGAGGCCTCTCCTGCCCACTCTGCAGGGCCTCCTTCTGCTTCCTGTCTCACTCTCTGTCTCTGTGGCTGTGGCCACCAGTGAGTGAACATTTGATCTGAGGGCTGCATCAGCCCCTAAGAAGCAGGCCCAGCTGGAGGCTGCAAATGACCAGGCTCTGCATGAGTGTCCCTTGGTGGGGACACCAGGACTTCCCTCAGGCATCCTCTGAGGTGGCGGCGGCCTGTAGTTACTTCCAGTGACTGAGAATATATCCCTAAATGTGCATCCTTGCTCAAGATGAGAAATGCCACAATTTAAAAAAACCCGAATAATTAGTTTTTTTAAAAAAATTAATAACTAACCATATGTGAGCATTCCTAATCTGAAAATCTAAAATGCTCCAAAATCTGAACCTTTTTGATATGTAATTTTGGATTTTGGAGTGTTTTGGATTCGGGGTGCTCAACTAGTAAAATCTACACAAATGTTCCAAAATCTGAAAAACTCTAAAATCTCAAACACTTCTGGTCTCAAGCATTTTGTATAGGAATAGTTGTTATTTACTACAGTTTTAGTTCAGGGCTTTAAATACAGCTCTTTTCCCACCTTATATTGTAAATCAAACTATCACACACACACACACACACACACACACACACACACACTCACATACTTTATGGCTCTTGCTCATTCTCCCTAGGAAGTTGGTCTGTCCACATGCATCATGATAAAGGCAGGAAGAGGGTCAGGAGGGCTGTGCCTGGCTGGCTGAGGGAGGAACAGTGAGGTCTGCCAGGAGAGCTGAGCCCAGGGAGGGTGATATATCCGCCATCCATGCCCTGCCAGCAGGAGACACGGGACCCACGCATCTTGTGCCCATGTGGTGTTGCAATCCAGTAAACAGCTCAGAAGCGACAGGAAGGCAGACGTGAAGTCAAGCTGGAGAGTTCATCCAGGCAGCACGTCCTCGGTCACAGTCAGAATTCACAAGCAGCCTCTTACCCCATGTCCCGTCTCTGTTCTGCACATGGAGGCTGCCTGTGACTCCCCTCCTCTCTGAGCTCCACCAGAGCTGTGGGCCCCAGAGCAAACAGGCTCTTTATTTCTGACAGTAACCTGGTCTCTGGGCTGCCCCTTCCTGAACACCTCCAACCAAGGGAGTCCGGCAGAGGAAGGCGTGCCTTCACCCTTGGCGTGGACTGAGTCCAGGCACCACTGTGGGCACAGACCGACCCGAGGCCCAGAGGTTGCCCACAAAAGGTCAAACCCACTCCTGCACCACAGAGGATGTGCTGGGGCGATGGGCCCTGTCTGTCTGTCTGGGTGGTCCTCACACAGACAGATTCAGGTACTGATCATGCCATAAAAGCAGAGGCTCATGTCGGTGAGGGACAGCTATGCCTGGGGTCGGGCCGCCTGGACATGAGCCGTACATAGTTGCTCCGTTTTTTAGTAGCAGTGTTAGGCTCCTCGGATATTTCATTTCTCTAAGCATAGCCGTTGGGCCATTTTTTCTACAACTGATTATTTGTAAATTAGATTTCTGAAAGACTTATTCAAGCACAACTGTATTATTATTATTATTATCAGCACCAGGGATTGAACCCAGGGGCACTTAACCACTGAGGCACATCCCATGTCCTTTTCTGTATTTTACTTAGCGACAGGGTGTCACTGAGTTGCTTAGAGCCTAGCTAAGTTGCTGAGGTTGGCTTTGAACTCATGATCCTCCTGTCTCAGCCTCCCTAGGGGCTGGGATTCAGGTGTGTGCCACCATACCTGGCTCAAGCACAACTTTAATATGACCCTGCTTGAGTGGCATTTCACTTTAAACTGGAGGATTTTTTTTTGTACTTGATATAATTTGTTGTGGGGTATTTTAAAAAGGGATGGGGCTCTGAGGGGAGTCCAGGGGAGAGGCAGGCCACTCTACGTCCTTCTAGGCTAAATTTAGCTTCCATGTGTTTTTGTCAACAGCTCCCTAAATATCCAAGCTTGATTTCAGTAGTGGGGAGTAGTAGTCAAGAACAGGCTTGGTGCTTTGTGAGAGCTTTAAAAATAGCCCACGATGACAGCACTGCCTCATAAGTGGGGCATGGGGGTGACTCCAAAGGCCTGGCACAGAGTTTTTTTTTTTTTTTTAAAGACAAGAATAGATACACTGTTGACAATTATATTAAATAAACAAACCTGAAAACCAACCCTTCCATTCATGTATTTGTTCAATAAACATTTACGTAATCTTTATGTTTCAGGGTAGGAGTTTTGGGGATTCAGAGGTGTAAATGGCAGTACCCCTACCAGCAAGGATCACTCAGGAAAGAGCAGTGGCCAGGGGACCCCAGTAGACAAGAGTTGGTTACTGTTCTTTCTCGCCCGCTGGGTGACATCCTTTAGGGATTCAAGTGTCACTGTTACCTGACCCAGTGTTCCTGGTTGGGCTCCTCCTTGCCCCCTGCACCCCAGTTTTGCCATCCATACCTTGTTGGTCAAGCTATTTTTGTGTCATTTTTATCGCCTTCATCCCTCAGCTTGTCAAACCCAGGGCCTAGCCTCAAGATGCAACTCAAGTCTTCTCTGCTCTGCTGCCCTCAGTCCACAGGAAAGCTCAGCTTCTTTCAAGAGTAAATATGCATCCGAAGTTGCCAGAATTTTGGAGGGAATTTTGGTGGAACATCAGGACCTGAAGGCTGGAGTTTTAGTTGTCAAGTTGGAAAAGAATAGGGATTCCTCAGATTCTCGAGCTTCACATTAGCCCTGGGAAAGTCCCCTCGTGGCATTATGGAAACGATGGTTTGGGAATATTTAGAAAAGGACTGGGATCACTTGGAGCTCGGGGAGTCCCTAAGAACATGGCCAGGTGGACCAGAAGAATTGTCTCTGGTGACTTGGTTATTCACTTCCAAGGAGGGGCTGTAGCAGCCATTGTGCGTATCTCAATGTTTAATGGAAAGTGTTATGAAAACTTTTGGGAGAAGTTGAAAAAACGATGTGTCTTTGTGCTGAGCATTCCGTCCCACAATTGTGTAGGAAGACGCTGAGTCCTAAGACTGACAGTGTGTTTACTGTGGGGAGCTGGGCCTGCAGAGCCCCAGCCTGCCCTGTTCTCGCACAGCACTCCCTTTACTGGGCCGTGTGAGGCTACATCTTAACTACAGCAAAACACATGGGAGACAAGGAACTGATTGGCTAGTTCTAAGAAACATTTTCCCCAGTGGCAAAACAGGCTATGTTCTCATTAAATGCCAGGACACAGACACCTAAAGTACACAGCAGGTCGCGCCGCTGGGGCCTTGTGTTTCTCCTTAAACAGGGTCATCGTGCCCCACAGGAACGAGCCTGGTGTGGGAGCTGTTGCTGTGCTGCCGCCTGCAGCCTTCCAGCCTCCTTGGCTTGGGCTGAGGAGCTCTGCATTTAGATTCTTCAGGGTGCGCTTTCCATGACCTCAGGAGAGGGGATCCCAACATCTTTCTTTGGGAAAATTTGGTTAAAAAACTCAACCTGGAGAAATAATATACACAATGCCTCTAGAAGAGTGCCTCAAACCTCGGCCATGAGGTGGACTCGCCCATGAGCTGTAACGATTGCTGGTGCCCGGCTCTGGGGCAGAGAGGCTCTGGGGTGGTGTTGGGCTCAGCATGGCTCAGGACTGCCGGAAACTCTCCAGGTGCTGCTAACGGGCAGCAGGGCCGGGAACCACTGCTCCGAAAGGAAGCCACAGAGCCTGGCTTCAGCCCGACCTTGAGCACATGCAGAGTTGGGTATCAGAAAGGTGGCATGGAGCAGGACACAGTCAGAGTTCCTAAAGATGGTAACAGGCCAGAGCAAAGGGCTGAGTCCATCCACGCCCCGATCTGACATCCAAACTTCTGACACACAGGATCCTGTTTCCTTGTGAATTTTGTGGCATAAGCTGCCGCTCCTTGCTGTGGCTTCTCCTGTTGCTCTTTCTAGATTTTTCTCTTTCTTCTTTGTAAGCTCAGAGTGTTTGGGACTGTGGGTGAGTTGATGTTGGCACCCATGTTTAGATGGCATAAATGCAGCAAGTCACGGAAGCTGCTTCACAACATGCAAAGCGTGAATGTGCAGCCAGAGAAACTGTCAGCCAGGTGTCCGCTTGGGTTCCCTCAGTCACCAAGGCCCTGGCTTGAAGACGTGAGAGTCTCCCTAGAGCCCCTGGCTTGGCCTCCACCTCTGTGTGCCTGGGGACTGTCTTCCTCCTGCTCTGCCCCATGCTGGTGCACATGGGAGCTCCGTGGAGTTTTCTAGGTGAGCCTGTTTGTACGCTAGCCCTAACAACACGGATGAGCATGGTGAGTGGGCTGAGTGGGTTGATCACAGTCTGCACAGCCTCATCCCACCTTTCTCCAACCTGCTCGGCTTCCTCTCTCCCTGGTGGCACCATTAAAATCCTGACCCTTTCCTTTGCAGTGTGGTTCCATGCTTTCTCAGTCCCTGCAGCGTTCCGGCTTCTGCTCCGGGGAGCTGGTCAGAGACGTTGCTCCTGAATGAACACAGTGCCCCCCTTGGAAGAATGAGGCTCTGATGAGTTCAAGCTTCTCCAAATCAGTAAGTACGCTTGGTGTTCTTAGTTCTTCAGACGAACTATCCAGCGGTCCCTCTTTGAATAGAGGACGCTCGTTGTATGGGCGGCCATGGCAGGGTACCACACACAGGTAGTTCTGTGGCCTTTTATTACAGAGTGTGGAAAGAATTTAGAGAAAGGAAGCAGGAGAGGATGCTGAGCTTGTGTGTGGATAACTGAGTCAATAGACTAAGTTTCTTCAATACCCAGCCATGTAGTACCTTGATTTCGAATGTAATTTTGCAAAGAATATTCTTAGGACTTGAATAATAAGCATTATGTGTTGTCTACAGGAGGCACGAAAACTAGTTTTTCATAACTGTGTTTTGTAGTATAGACAGGGATTTTTCTTTCTGGATCAAATGAGATGAAAAAGGTGAAATCTACTTGAAATTCTAATGGGATACAGGAATGACAGTGTTTGAGAGGTAATTATTATTTTCACGGCAACATTGGGACCATGGTATCCTGTCACTGAGGTGACAGATGTTCTCTTTCCCCCAGCAGTTCTGAGGGTCAGCTCTGCTGGTGCTCTGTGGAACCGTCTGGCTGGGCCTGGACGTGGGGCTGGTGACCGCGTGATTACGGGACCAGCTTCTTCTTCACACAGCAACTTCCATGCCTCTGGCCAAGAGAAAGGTTTTTGGAGGCAGCAGGATGCCCCTGTCATTTTTTCGTGTTCTTGGGGAAGGGCCAAGGTTCTGACTCTCTCCTGGGTCATTGGAAAATATCTGACCTCCTCCTAGATACAAGTGTCCCTGTAACTGGAGAGAAGAGGGCGAGAGGCCAGAGCCTGAGGACACATGAGATTCCATGCACACTCTTACACACACCCGTGGATAGGCTGGCGGGGTTGATCTGCCCTCCCTGGATGACAGTTTATACAGATGGCGGTGGGCTGACTCCACTGGGCCTAGGATGACGTTACCCCCAACAACATGGTGGCTGCAGACCTGACAGTGGTTCACTTTCACTCCCTTTCCCTGGTCTTAATCTCCCTACAAAATTTCTAAACACTACTCTTCATTCACCTCTCCTCCCCGGAGGGGTCCATTTAAAAAATTTTTTTTGTTTGAATTTTTTAAAAATAAGAAGCTGGCAGGTGGGTAGGGCTCTGTTTTCATGACTTCTAAGACATATTCACCAGAGTTAGTCACATAGACATTAACATCAAACATGTTAAATATCTTAACCTCCTGTCTGAATAACAACGTTAGCACATCACACCTCATTTAACAAAACATTACAACATTTTACTTCTTCAGATCAACTGTATCTATTAATAATGACTTAAATTGTCTGTACTGATTTCACATTATTAAGAAATCTCATTCGCATCATGTGGAAGAACACAATGGTGGGGGGGGGGGAGCACAAACCACCTTCATAACTTATTTTCCCAATGTTGCTACCGAGCGCAGTGCAGAGAATGCAAAACAACGAAGTCACTTCTCATTATTAATGTGATCTTATCCAAAGGTCAAGTGCTGCTTGCACTGACAGCCCAGGAGGGCTTTTTTTTGGGGAGCTTAGAAACAAAGGTGCCCTTGAACACTGAGCATCAACTGTGGTTGAGTGGAAAACCCAGCCGCCAGATCCTGGCCTGCAGAGCCCGGAGCAAATAGCCCTGGAAGGACATTTATAGGCTCTGGGGACGTTGCTGGAAAGCATATCATCAACACTTTCCCTGATAAAGGTGACGAAGTTTCTTTACAACTGTCATGGGGATTTAATTACATGATGAAATTGCAGCTTCTGCCTCTTGAGACAAATTGCATGTTCAGACTGATTGTTTTTTATGAATCTCACACAGGGAGCAAAATACTTCTCTTTTGAAGTTGGTTTGTCTGATTGTTATGCTGATCATCCTCAGTGTCCCTTTTAGAAGTCTCCCGAGCCTGCTGCTGCGTAGGGAGGTCTCCCTGGGGCCTCTTTGGGTCCCATTGCCACTGTGTTTGTCTGATGGACTGAGAGTTCGTTGGAATTATTTTTTTTATTAGCAAAAAGTTAGAACTTTAAACTCCAACAGAAAACAGTGAGCATTATTAAAATATGAATGAATATTTAACATACAAAATATTACATTTTTCTAATTTAAAATATAAGTCAATTTTTTTTCTTTTGCCTACTAAATTATGAAAGTGTTTTTTTTAATTTGAGTTTTGGGAGAGTTTATTGAGGCTGATACTTCCCTAATTTGCAGGTGAGAGGGTGAATTCCTATTCAGTTGGGGGATGCGCATTGAACTTACATGTCCTGAGCATTTTTCAGATTCTAGAAGCACAAAGGGAGAGAGTGGAGGTCCTCGCCAGGGAGCAGTGTCAGATTTGGCAGGAGAGATGTGGCGACCATTCACGGGCAAGCGGAGTCCAGTGGTCACTGCACCAGGGTGACGTGCTAGGTGAGGCGTTCGAGTGGCAGGGAGGGTGGCTGGGACAGCATCCTCCAGGGGTCACCCTAGCAGAGCCAGGAAACAGGACGAGGATGGTGTGTTCTTCTGGGGTGTCTGTTTCCTCCTCTTTACCTGCTGTCTGGAGCTGGAGGCCCTGGGCAGAGTGAGAGGTGGGCATCACTAACAAGGGGGCCATCTGGAAGCCAGGTGGCGGGGTCAGGCAGAGGGGACCTGGGTGGGAAGGAAACCAGTGAGGCCGTGGGTCTGAGGTTTGGAGCTGGGGCGGGGCGAGGCGAGGCCTGGACGTGGGTGGACACAGACCCCAGTGTTGGGGAGACTTGTCACTGCAGCTGTCAGTTCCCTAAGGTTTGAAGGAGGGGCCAAGAGCTGCCTCACCCGGGCACCCTGCCCGACGTGGCCAGACCCACAGGCAGGTCCAGGTGCAGGTAGAGAGACCTTGCCATTTGGATCCAAGGTGGGAAAACTATGTCAAGCCAGTTAGCTCCAGAGCTGTGACTGCAGCTAGCCAAGGCACCATCAGGCGGTGTCACAAGAGTCCCTTCTCCTACTGCCAACAGGCTTCCTAGGTGTTGATCCTAGAAAACGTCCTGTGGGTCAAACTCCACCCAGCACCCAACTGTGAGGCCCCGAGGCCCCTGAGACACCGGGAAGGATGGCGGTCAGCAGGTACTAGGACAGGAGCAGCCGGCAGAGGAGACTGCACGCGAAGGCAGAGGAGGGCCAGAAACAATGACCCCTCAGCACAGATTAGACCTTCACTCCACACCAGAGGTGAAGGCCAGGGAGGGTTTTGTTTTTGTTTTTTAAATCCTGATCTGGTACAACTGATTCTTTTCAAAATCCAATGAAAATCAATCACTTAAAGAAAAAAGGAAAAAACACACACAATTACACGTCCTCACACGGGAATGTTGGGCTGCTATGAACACTCTCAATGCTCACTGTCCCCCTCAGTGCCCGGCACCCCCAGAACGACACCTGCTTCCCACCAGGCTCCGAGCAGCCCTGCAACCCGCCAGTCTTGGGAGCGCACAGGTCAGGTAGGTCCTCTGATTCCTGCCGCAAAATGGAGCCTGTCTGTGGTTGGACAGGGCTCACCAACCTTTTTCTGTGAAGTCCAGAGAATAAATATCTCAGGTCTTATCTCAGGGCTGTGTGGTCTCTGTGGTGACGGATCAGCTCTGTGGCAGCATGAGAGCAGCCAGAGATGCTGTATGAAGGCAGGACGTGGCTGCACTCCAATAAAACTTTATTCATAAAGCCAGGCAGCTGGTCCCGGCAGGGCTGGCGGGGCAGGAGGGAGCCCTTGCCGTGGGTGGTGCAGGCGGGCATGCCAGCCTTCTCTGGGCACTCTTCTCCCTCCCCCACTCCAGTGAAACCTGGTCCTTATTTTCCAGGTAAAAGAGCCTCAGTGTAATTGAGTCTGCCCTGCTTGAGGTCTGCTGAACTTGAACTTGTAAATTTATGTCTTCTACCTCTAAATTTTTGGCACAGCTTGGTGGTTATTTCTTTGATCTTTTTTTTCCTGTCCATTCTCTTTCTCTTTCTTCCTCTCCAGTTGAATACATTAGAGCTTTTATCTGATCCCCAGTCCTGGGTCATTTTTATTTCCAGACATTTTAGTTTCTGTTCTTCAGACTGGGAACTTTGTATTGATATGTTTTCACATTCGCAGGTTCTTTTTCTTTCTTCTGTCATCCTTGATGTGCTGTTAACCCACTGTTGACAAGAATGAGACCAACCCCAGCGTCAAGGGGCACTTTCCAGGTGGGCACTTTGTGGAGGGATTCTCATAGCAAGCGGGGAAGGGGCTTGGAGAGGGCGTGAGCAGACAGTCGGACGAGTCTCCCGGCTTCACTTTCTCGGCTCTAGCCTTCCTACCTATGTGAAAGAGTCACATGGTTCTCTTTTTCATTTTTCCAAGTCATATGATCTCATTCCTCTGCTGAATGGCTCCTCACTGCCTTTGCAAACAAGTGTAGCCACTACATCTAGAGTTTGTGTCCTCATGGGTACAGTCCCACAACACAGACCCACACCCCAGTTCCAGATGGGTCCTATTCCTTTCTCCCTGCTGTATCTCCCTTGGAAACTCCACTTCCTCTCTTTGGCTTATTTCTGTCCATCACACCCTCTCAGAGCATGCTCATAATTGCAAGGCCAATCTGGGAGACTGCTATTCCTAATAGCTGTGCTACTTGGCCCATAAATATTTATTTTAGAGCTATTATGTGCCCAGATATGGTGAATAAGACCAACCTAGTCCCTGTTCAACCTCTGGGTGCTGAAGTTGGTATTAGGAGGTGACAGGAAGTGGAGCAGGTAGGTGGGACCAGGGAGTGTGCTTGCCACTTGCACCACGTCCCCTAGGAGTGTTGCATTCTGAAGCAGAGCCCTCCATTGCAGGCAGCCGCCGCATTCATCTTGGAAGGCACAACATCCTCTTCCCTATTATCCTCATTTCTTTTTGTTCTTTCGAACCTCTCCAGTGTGCTCGGGAGTGATGCTAATAGAAGGATGTCATCAGCATACATTATTTCTTTATTAGCCTGTTTCTCAATTTTGATTCTGAAAATATCCTGATTTAGTCTAATTGCAATTTCACCGTGTTCCAGAGGCAGTGACGGTTCATACTGGGGGTAGCAGAGACGCGACCCTGTAGGGTTTTCCTTCCTTCCCATATGCCTTTGAAGCTGGACCATTAGCTCTAAGGCGTGCATCTAATCTCATCACAGTGTGATCCAACCTGCTTCTGGGAAAAATAAGCGCCCAGGGTGGGGGAGCTATCTTGTAGAAAGCAAAGAAATATTCTAATTTTAGGTGGGGAGAGATATTTTTCTGTATCTAAAGCAGGGGCTGCAGCAGCAGCCATTTTATTCCTAAATAATTTAACTATATTCAAAGATAATCTGATGTTATTGTAGGAAAGTGTATTTCTAATAAATTCCACTTGATCTGGGTGAATCAATTCAGGCAGCGCATAATTGAGTCTGTTAGCAAGGACTTTAGCAAGAATTTTGCAATCAGCGTTAATTAAGAAGATGGGACAATAATTTGTGCATAATTCCGGATCTTTTCCTGGCTTGTGAATCAAAGTAATAAGAGCAATGCTCAGGCTGGTGGTGGGATAGTGTCATTAGGTGCTGATTTATAAGTGCTTAGAAAGGTTTAATTTCATTTTGCTTCGAGCAGGGTCTCCCTGCCCCCACATTCTCTGGCTGGGTGAGCAGCTGAGTTGGTGGATGCTTCTCTTTCTTTCCCTGTCATGGGTGACCTCCTGCTTCTAGTTTCTGCTTTTATTCTTCAGAGGAGCACCCCACTCAACCATCCATGTTTGTTTTTTTTTCCCTGAACACTTTTGCTGAATCCGGGGACTTCAGGCTATTGATATTGTGGGTGCATGTGTGTTTATGCTCATGTGCGTGAATGTGTGTGTGTGCATGTGTGTATATACATGTGTGTGCTACTCTCAATTCAAAAGAGCTTCACAGGGGACATTTCTTCATGAATTTTCCTGCATAGTGCCACTGGTTGGGCAGGCAGCAAGAGGCCTTGATTACAAAACAGGAAACATCTGGGTTTTACTCTGCTCCTTACTGTCCATTCACCAGTAAGTGCATACAAGAAAGCCTCAGGGTCCCATCTGCAAAATGCAGGATGTAAGCATGCAACTGCAGGCAACATGGAGTACCAGGAGTGCACTGGATTTGTGCTGGCCCTTGGCTGTGGGGCTTCAGATATGCAGCTCAACTTCTCTGAGCCTCATTTTCCTCTGCTGGAAAATAATCACTGTGAGTTGTTGGGTCTCCCCTCTGCCTGTAGGTTAGGCGGGTTCTAGGTCTAACTGAGATATGGTTGCTTGGTCTGTATGTGCAGCTTTCCACCAGCCTCCCATCTGATAGCTTCACTGCCCAGCTGACCTGAAAGTGGCCTCAGAGCCCTTCTGGTGAAGGCAGGGGAAGGCCTACACAGGCCCTGAGAGGCTGAGCCACTCCTGGGAAGGCACCTGGGGTGGGAAGGAGTGCTTCTAACCTCCCTGACACAAGTCAGACTTAGAACCCGAGTTAGTCCAATTTGTATAGACCCTTGGGGTTGATCCGGAATAATATCATCTTTTTTCTTTCTTTTATCTTTCATTCATTAATTAATTGATTAATTAATTCATTATAATTAGGTATATATGACAGCAGAATGCATTTTGATTCATTGTATACAATCGTAGCACAACTTATCATCGGACAGATGGGCTGATGCATTCAAGGTCACCTGGGTAGTGGCAGAGCGCCGGTGGGAACCGGCTCACCTCACTGGTGGCCTTTCGCTCCTCTCACTGTGCCAAGGTCCACGCGCATGCGCACCTCATTGCGCTTTAAGAGGAGGCCGGAGCTGCGCTGGCTTAGCTGAGGTCCAGCTGTTTGTCCTGGTGCGGTCTCTACCCGGTGCCTGAGGAAGGACGGCCCACTGGGGTGGTGGATACGGCCCCAGGGTCGGCCTAGCGTCCAGCTGTGGACGAGAAGTGTAATTCAAAACACGGACCCCAGCTTCCCGGGTGCGCACGTGTCCATTGCCCGTTTACCCACGCTCATTCTCCACCTATACAGATCTCTTAATAAAGACCCAATTAGTATTTCTTTAACTTTCCTCTGGATGCTTAAATACCATTACCCCAAACACAACAGAATGCCTCTATTTTTCTATTTCAATCAGGAATTCAAGTAGCATCTTGACTTGTATATAATATATCAGCAGCAAAATCATAGGATGCTGACATCCTTAATAATAGCAATTAGTAATCAGTTGTTCCTTAAGTAGTTTGATTACACCAGTTACCAAATTGTGCAGTTGATGCATATGGGGGGCAAGATGGGCCTCGCCACCCTCCCCCAGTCGTCCTTTCTCCCTCTCTGTGTTCTTGGTGCCAAGTGGGCCGGTTGGTGATGAACAGGTACAAGGACAATTAATGCAGTGCTCACCATGTTAGATGGTAGTTAGACGGCTTTGGAAGAAAATAGAATGAAACATTCCTTTGCAGAAAAACGAATTCCAGATGTGTCTATGGAAGTGCAGTTGCCCCCACCCCCCCCAAATACCAGCCGAGAAGTCTGGCTGGCCTGTGGCAGTCACTGTACCCCAATCTGTAGCCTGTGTGAGGTCTGGGCACTAAGTGTTAGGCAAGGTCTTGCCCTCGAGGAGGTGCGTCTGAGTTTGAAATATCAGTGGGAATAGACATAGAAGCCAGGGCCATGGTCCGGACATGGTCTCAGGGTGACTACCAAAGGCTCATGGCTGGAAGCTTGGTCCCACACTTCCCCAGAGGAGTATGGTGCTCTGGGAGCTGGCGGGGCCTTTCAAAAGTGTGGCCTAATGGGAGGTGACGAAGTCACAGGGGACACACTCTCAGAGGGGTGAGTGCAGACCTCCTGGGGCCCGAGTGAGATATTTGGAGAAAAATTGTGTTGAAAAGAGCAAGATGGGCTCCTCCTGGTCTCTGGCTTCCTTTCTCATCCTGTCTTTTCTGCTCAAGGGCTGCCTGGTTTTAGGCATTCAGCTGCCAAAGCTGTGAAATAAGTAAACCTCTTTTTTTCCTTTTTTTTTTTTTTTTTGTAGTACTGGGGATTGAACCCAGGACCTCGTGCATGTTAGGTAAATGCTCTCATTGAGCTACATCCTGTCCCCACCCCCATTTTTTAAAATGTATTTTATTTTAAGTTCTCACCTAAGTTGCCCAGGCTGGCCTCAACCTGCACTCCTCCCAACACAAGCCAGACTTCAAACCTAGGTAGGATTACAAGTGTGTACTACCACTAGGGGTATGTCTTCCCTTTTTAAAGTATCCAACTTCAGGCATTTTGTTATAGCATCAGAAAGTAGACTAAGACAGCCATACATTTCAGGATTAAATGCAGACTAAGGGTATTACACTCTGGCAAAGGAGGAGGTGTGTCTTTCTCACATAGACGGCCTACTACACATTGCTGGACTCCATTCATGTGTCGAGGGTCTCCATGTGGGAATGCACAGCTGGCAACACAGGACTCCTTGCAGCAGGGTGAGCAAGGAGGGGACAATCCAGAGCCAGGAGGGATCACAGTGGTTCTTACTGGGGCAGGCTGAGTGCACACGAGAAGTTTCCATGCCCTTTGGGGCATCTTGCTGGGCATCCCAAGGCATGTCTTGCTAGAGAGCTGGTGTCTTTGCCAGGGCACAGGTGAGTTGCCCCATGAAGGGGACCCTGACTGATGACCTTTCTCCTGTCTCCAGCCCACCTCAGGAGGCACATTTACTCTGTCATTTGCAGGACTAAATTTTCTGCTCCTTTAGCCTCTGCCCACACCACAGGGCACGTAGGCACCTGCAAGACTTCTCCAGAAAAAGCCATTTTCTGCATTCTCTTGGACAGGACACATCAAAATAAATGATTTTTCCTTCTTTTCAAATTAGTGGAAATAAAAATTCACAGGATGGTTAGCTTTAGAGGGATCCCTGTGTGATCTGTCAACCAGCAGAGAATGGTTACTTTTTCCTGTCTTTGCAACCTTGTCTCCTTTTGAATGATTCCCAGAATTCTGTCAGCTCAGGCTGTCCTGGAAATCTCTTCTCTCTTCCCCAAATGCTGAGGCTGCCATGACCTCGGCAGATGCTTTCTCCCTGCTGGGCATCCTTGGCTCTCCGCCCTCCTGGCCTGGCCCTCTTCCTGCTGTTGCCATCCTTCACCCTCACCTTCCTCCTCCCGAGGGCCTCAGTTCTTCACAGCGTCTGCTCCTGATCTGGGCTGCATTCAGGCTCCTGCCACAAGTTCCAGAAATTCTCATGTCCCCACGTGTCTGTCTGAATGCAATGGCTCTTGCTTCCTCCAGGATGCTCTGCAAGGCCTCAGGTGTCCCCTGAGAGCAGAGGAACACACTCCCATCTTGGTCTGTGACCGTGAGTCCTGGGGATGCTGGCCTCGGCATGGAGAAGGAAGAGACCCATTTCACAGCCCAGGCCAGCAGATCCCAAGGAGCATCTGCAAGCCCCCTTTCCATGGTCATCAGCAAAGTTGAGGTCAGAGGAGAAATCACGGCGAGCAGGATTGCATTCTGTAACTCCCTTTGTGGTTAGACCACTCAGAGCCCTTGCTCCGCCAGAGTGCCAGTCTCCAGGGGTAGGATAGCAAGGAGCCCTTCCCAGTTCATCCCACCCTGGAGATTTTCTCAGGAAACTTTAGGACCTCTGTTTGGGGAACATACTCTAACCTCATCTTTGTTGGTAAGTGGAGATGCTGGCTCAGAGAGGGAAAGTGTCTTTCTTGAGGTCACACAGTTTGCTGGTGGCAGAACCTGAGCTTGACTCGGAGAGCCTCATTTGAAGCCAGCTGTTTCCTGGGGCTCCTCATGAGCTGCCCATGATGATGTCTTCTGCGTCACAGGCTCTTGGGAGGGAGTTTCCTGTGCTGACCCTGTGTTCGTCCTCCACTCTCCATTCCGTCACACACGGAGCAGACTTCACGCGCGACAGAATAGCAGATTGCTCTGCGTGCCTCCTGCCCCTCCCCAAGTCCTTCCCACGAGCAGCCCTGCTCTTCTCCGTCTTTGTCCCTTCATCTGTGTTAATCCCAGACCCTTGCTATGGTGCAGCTGGGCAGCTGCCTTCAGTCCCCTCCTGACTACACCCACCTCCCAGCCTTCTTTGTCTCCTTCAAGCCCTAATTTCCCAGTTTAGTCAGAGTGGCACGCCACACACACAACTCCGACCACGTGGCTCCCTCTGCCCTTGGGAGAAGTGCAGCCTGCTCTGTCTGCAATGAAATCACCAGTGACAAGTCACCCCCCACCACGCACCTACTCATACCGTGTATCATCATCCTGCACTGAAATGACTCTCAGCAGACCTGAGCGCCTAAACACGTCCTCAGCCTCCCGTGGCCCCTGTGCTCTGGAATCATGCCATCCAGCAGGGAATGGTCCCTGTGTACGGTGGTGTCCATGAGCTGATGGATCCAAGGGAAGGGTGTGTGGCTTTCCCAAGACAAATCTCACTGGTTGAAGCATTCAGCCCAGTGACGGGGACGGTGAAGGTTGCCAGGTCAGCAGAGGCGTGAGCAGCACTGATGCTGGGAAGGAGCTCCAAATGCACAAGCCTTTGCCGGCCGCGGCAGGTCTGCAAAGGAGGATGCGTGGAGACGACCTTGCTCCAGTCAGAATCCCACAGAAGACAGAGGCATGACCACAGGGCGCAGGAGAGGGCAGTCAAGCAGGGGAGGAGCCGCAGGGGGCGGTTCTCCATTCCTGCACCCAAAGGGCCAGTGAGGAGGACGGGGATGCCGGCCAGGAGCGGGGTCCCCATCTGGACGATGTTGCAAAATTGCAGCAGCCACCTGGCAGGGAAGGGCCCGGGGAGCAAATACCCTGCCCTTTCCCCTTCTTCTAGCACCTTCTAAAAGCTGCACCCAACAGGAACCAGAGGGCAGGGGATGGATGAATGCACTTCATAAAGATCAGCCTCAAGGGTGGGCACAGGGCACAGCAGGGTGGGTCAGGACAGTGTTTATCACTCCTAGTCAAATTGCCACTTATGATCAGAAAGGCTCCCCCTTTCAGCCCCCTGAGAGCAGAGAGGAGCCTTCAGCCAAGACAGGCCTCCCAGGGTGCACATTGCACCAGCTAGAAGATAGCAGAATACAGTTAAAAGTAAATCAGGCCAGGGAAGACATCCTGAGCAAACCCAAGAAGGGATTGTGCCTGTTCCTTGCAGATGTTCTACTAAGTGACAGAAAGCACTCAAAGAGATAGTCGCATTTCATGTAAAGAGGTCTCCAAAGAGAGGCAAAGTCCCTTGTCCTGGCCTGTAAAGAGAGGATGGACGAGCAGGCAGCAAAGAATTGCGCACATACAATGATTAAGTTGGTGATTTAAATGTTTCAATGTGAAGATTCCTTTCTGCAGCGCTCATTGTTGGAGAGGTCCTGGCAAACAGCTCGCTGTCAGAGGGAATAGAAGTCATTTTGGAAAACAATTTGAATTATACTCAAGGAAATTTATATTCCCATTCCAGTAATGGGCTCCTAGGAATGTATCCTAAGGATAAACCCCAAATAAGAAAAAAGTCATGTGGATTCTAATGAAGATGCTAGTTTCAGCATTATTTACAGGAACAAAAATAGAAACCGATACCCTCCTCCCATGACGTTTTGTGATCAATCACCTCTGCAGGGGTCAGGGGTTGGAGATGAGGTGTCCCACAAAGCTCAGGATTAGGTCATGAGAACCACAACCTGATCAGTGCAGCTTTCCTCCTCCACAGCCTCCCACCAGGCTCTTCTGCCTCACCTGGACGCACAGCAGTGGTGTCAGGTGACCACAGACTGAACCTCTGAAAGGGTGAGCCACATAAACTTTTCCTCCTCTAAGTTGTTCTTGTCAGGTACTTGGGTCACAGCAACAAAGAGCTGACTAATACAAATTCAGGAGCCTAGGTGGCAACATGGAAAGCAGGTTTTTGGATCTCAAGAAAGAGCACAAAATGCTGTCTATGATGCGGTTATAAAGAGGCAGACGGACCAGTGTGGGAGAACACGGAGACCCAACAACAGCCCCTGTGCCAGGACGGGGCACCCAGGGTGGATTTCTCCTTTGAATCATCTTGTGGGGTGCTGTGCTGTTGGTTCTGTGACACACCCACCAGGCTGGGTGCAGTGTGTGTTTATGTGAAAGCCATCAGAACCCAGATGAAGTCACCATGTCAATCCTGACAGACAGCAGGTAAAGCCAGGAGGGTATGAAGGAGGGGCCCCACACGTGTGCCCGGAAACCAAGACTGCACCAAGGGCTCTGCCAGAGCCACAGCCTTGTACAGAGGCCACCGTGACCTTGCACAGAAAATGCTTCTGCAGGGCCATTTGCCCAGCCACTGCCCGTCCAGCCTCGGATGGATGTCGAATGCTGGCTGTCGATCCTTGTAGCCAAGGGCTGTTGTTTGCAAATATGTGGCCCTTCTCATTTGCCTCCAGCTCTGCCCCTGGCCTCTGCCTCCTCGATTTGCACGCGGTTCACTATGGCACATGGTGTTCCCCTTGCAATGCCCACTCCCTAATAAATACCATATCTTTGGAGAATCTCGCTCCGTTACGATTGGTATCTTTGCAGTAGGAATCTGATATCCAACCACCGTCCTGGCCCCTTCCCGCGGTCGGCCCCTCTACTCAGGAATGGCCCACCCTGGTGTGGGAGTTAGCCACCTCCTTCCCCCATGGGCCTCATTCTGGTTACCTAGCAGCACGCCAGACGGCAGCTGCGCCGAGGGGTCCTTCATCCAGTCGTCGTTGGCCAGCTCGATGACCGCGTCCACTGGCTCCACCTCCCTGCCGATCAGCTCCCTCAGTGAACCCTCATCGTTGGCGTCCAGGGCGGCCTTCAGTCTCCTCACCAAGTCTGAATTGACAGGGTAGTCGGGCGGGTCATCCGAGCTGGACATTGTAATGTCCTTTGTGTGGGGATCTGTCTTTCTTCTCTTCCTCTAATCTCAGGCCAAAGTCAGCAGCTGCCTGGGGAGGGAGTGGTGCGGGGGCTATAAATAGCTGAGGTTCTGTGGCTCCCTTACAGCCAGGGCCACTGGCCCCGGGCAGCTGTGAGGTCGTCTTCCCGGGCGCAGGGAAGAGCTATTCTCGATGGGGGCGGTGGACGTGTTTGTGGTGCTGGGAGAGGAAGAGCCAGCCTTTTCAAAGGAAGCTCTTGGAAGCATTGTTGAATGTCTCCTTTGTCAAAAGTGCGGTTCTATCCGGAAACTTTGGACACTGTCCCCCGGGACGGGCTGGCTCTCTGCTTGTTGAAGAGAACATTTTCTGACTTTCTGTCCCTCACACTCTACTTCATCTAAAAGGACAGTGTGGGCACCGTGACGTGGACGGGCCTTCAACTGAACAGAATGCAAGGGGAACTTGGGTTTCTGAATTCAGAGATGGACTGGCTGGTCTCAAAGAAGGACAAAACCATAGACAGGAACTCTTTCTCAGCTGGGGACAGAAGCACAGACCAGGGGACACAGGAAGCAACCTAACATTAGCTGCCCCCCCACACCAAGGCTGATAAACTTGGCTCAAAGTGACAGTGCCCACCCATGCAGGAGCAAAGCCCTGTCCTGATTTACCTGCACTCCTGGGGAGCGGGTGGGCTATTTTCTCAAGGTAGCCACTGCCTCCTGTACTCCCGGGTGTCCCAATGTCAATCTGTGCACAAACATGGCTGTCCCAGCAGTTTCCTTCTAACTCTAAGTGTGTTGTGGCCTCACCTTATTCTGGATGTTTCTGAGAAGATGTTTTTTGGATGAGATTAATTTAAACTCAGTGGACTTGGAATAAAGGGTAATGGGTGAAGGCCCAGCCAGGACAGACGGCCCTCCGGGCAGCGAGGAATCTGCCGGCGCACAGCCTTGGAACCCAGTGCAGCTGTCCCCGGGCGGCCTGCCCTGTGGCTTCAGACCTACCAAGTCTCCGCAGTTGGTGAACCAGTTCCTTAAGCTCTCTCATCCTGTTGCTTCTGCTCCTCGGGAAACCTCTCTTCTCCACTCGGCTCCTGCATATGACCTTGTGGAACGTGACCAGCCCGTGGGGGTGACTCACAGTGGTTTAAATCCCGTCTCCACCGCTGGCCACTCGGTGTTCCAGCCTCCCTCACGAAGAGGTTCTGCCGTGAGAGCAGGTGTGCTCTGCGCTGGGGTGTCTGGGGTGCCTGGGGTGTCTGTCTGGGGTGTCTGGGGAGTCTGGGGTGTCTGTGGTGTCTGTCTGTGGTGTCTGGGGTGTCGTCTGGGAAGCCCTTTGCTGTCCTGACTGAGCGGGAACATTGCTTCCCTTTTCCTTTCCTTGGACTGGACCCGTAGTCGGAGCTTGGCAGAGGGAGGCCGAGGAGATGAAGGTCAGCAGGTGGAGGGGCCCGAAGCAGGGAGAAGGGAAGGCTGGCTCCTGAGGCCCTCACCCTCTGCCCGGCGCTGGCTGTGCCCGGGTCCCCGCGTTAGTGCTGGTGCTGTTTGTGTGCTGTGTCCCGGGAGGTGAAGGTTTCCCCGGTAGGTTGTGTGCTCGCTCTGCCTTTGAATCACAGACGGGTCTCAGTTTCTGCCTAAAGAGACTCCGCAAAAATGCAGGCAGAGGTGAGGAACGGCTCCCCATTCTTGGCTGATGGCTACTTCCTGTCTCAGGGCAAAGCCACCAAGGGTTTGCCGCAAGCAGCCAGCCCCAGACCCCAAGTGGGGGAGCCAGGCCTCCTGGGCCCGGCTTGCCACCAGCAAGTCCAGGGTCACTCGGGCAACCGCCTTCAAGCCACATGCACTGAAAACTGGACCCTGTGGGGACGTTGGAACCACCGGAGTCACAGGCAATGGCTGCCACCCAGGAAGCAGACGGGAACTCTTCCTCAGCACAGCCACTGGCCTCGAGTGCCTTCTTTGCCCAAAGAGTTAGGGGTTTTGTTTACTTTATGCTGGTGATGAAATGGAACCCAGGGTCTCACACACGCCAGACACGTTTCCCCAGCCCAAAGAATTAGGGATTTGAAAGAGTTGTGAGCTTGAATTTCCAAGTGCAAATGCCCTATAAATGCTTTACTTCCAGAAGGAATTTAGCACATTGGTGTCAACACAGAGAGGGAGGGTGGTGACCACAGGAAAAATGATCTCCATCGGGAGAGGTGATTTAAAGAATCAAATGAGCGTTATTAGAGGCTGATATCAAACTTCAAATCAGAAGGGAGGTAAAGATGAAGCACTTGTTAGGCAGATAACAAGATGACAAAGCCTCAAAATCCGGCTCTCTCTGATCTTAATTACCGCGCTATCCGCTGGGTGTTTAATCAGTGGCACATACGCTATGCTAATTATTCTGGCTAATTTTGTTATAATGTAATTCTTTATCAACCCTGCTATGTATAAATTAGGAATTGAAATGTAACGAACACAAATTATATTTAAGGCAACATGAATTTCTTTATTTCAGTATGAAATCTTCTAATCTCTATTTCTTCCTCTTTATTTATTTATTTTTCGATAGCTCGTGTGACCGCTGTTCCCCACCCAACCCCTCTTAGCCTGGACTGTTCCTGAGAAGAAAGGGACCCAGTAGCAAGACTTCCCCCTTCACTTCTTGGAGATCATATATTTGATTTTCTCCTTCAGCAATTGTCCTTGAAGGGTGCAAAATGTATTTAAGCAATCAATGGCAGACACATCCCGGCTTCTCTGAATCAGATAAAGGTCGTTCATCGTTCTAGTTTAATTTTTAAACAGTCATTATCAGGTGCCATAAGTCATGTATTTTCAGTGACACGCTGTACTGACTCACGTCTTTATGTTTACAAATGTCCGGGGCGGGGGGCGGGGGGCTAGCAGCACAGATCCTCGGGGAGAAGCACGCAGGTTCTAGGGGGAGTTTTCTATGTTATGTCCCATGGTTTGTGTCCAGTGAGATCAGGCTCAGTGGCTACAATGCTGTGAAAGGCTTGTTTAAAAGGAATTCAGAAGACCCTCCAGCCAAACTGAAAAGCACTGGCTTTTAGTTACGGTGGAGTTTGGAAAGTGTACCTTCTGTGACTGCTGGACCTGCAGCTTCTTCTCTATCTATCCTTTTGGTTTTGAGCAATTTTACCACGAGCTGACCGAGCTTGGAGAGTGAGTGGACATGGTTGGAGTCCAGTTACATGTCAGCCCCATGTTAGGATTGAACAGCAGTGAGAGTCAGTTGCCAAAACAGGGTCCTGGCCGGGGAGAAATGGAGAGTCTCAAATGTGCCAACCCCGTGGACCTCAGGTAAGGGACAAGTGTGGTCCATGTACAAATGGACTCAAGTGACCGAGGCCCACTTCTGGGCCCACATCTTCATTGAGCCTGCCATGTTCCCACTCCCTGTGGAGAGTCTGGGGCTGCTCCTTCTGCCCATGGTTCCCATGAGAATTCCTGTGGGTACTATTGGGTCACTCTCCCCTCTCAGTCTAGCTGCCCAACCTTCCCAGGTCCAGGTTAAACTGGGACTTTGTTCTTGGGCAGAGTTTCTTTCTGTCTTTCTTCTTCCTCTTCTCTCCCCGCTCCCAGGGTCTTGTTTGCAGCTGCTGTGGTTCACTGTGGCTTGTCTCCCATGGGGCACGATGGAGTTTGGCCCTCATGGCGAGGTCTTAAAAGGGTGGAGACATGTCTAACTACGGTATTTGGAGGTAGGGCTTTTGGGAAATTGTTGGGATTCAAGTTATTAGGTTCAAGCTCCATGATGGACTCCTGGTGGCTTTGTAAGAAGAGGGAGAGAGCCCAGACACACAGACATGTGTGCTTCTGTCCTTTACCATGTGATGCCCTGTGCCACTTTGGGGCTCTGCCAGCAGGAAGGGCATCACCAGGTGACATCTTTCAACCTTTCATCTCCAGAATCATGAGCCCAAATAAACTTTCTTTAATTTACAAAGTAGCATGCCTTGGGTATCATCATAGCAACAAAGTGGACTAACATGGCGACTCTTAATTCCCTGCTGGAGTGACACAGATGCTTGTCCCTGAGGCCAGAGCTTTTCCGTTTGGCTGGAGGGTCTTCTGAATTCCTTTTAAACAAGCCTTTCATAGCATTTTAGGCATGTCATTCACAACCAAGATATCTGTGTCAGTGAATCGACTGTTCCGTGATGGAACGGGCTTGCTCACTGGCCCACTGCACCTCTTTGTAGAGTGGCATTGGAGTGGGGTCTTGATGGCAGGTCTCTGTGCAAGGAGACAACAGATTCCGATTCCATTTCCTCAGTGGTTACAAAGGTTGGGAACAATGCAGGAGTTAGATACCAGATATGCAGAAATTCAACAGCAACTCTTGCAAGATTTTTTTCTCTTTGGGTCATGATTTGCAAAGGCACAAGGAGAGACCGGTTCAGTTGGAGGTTCATATATTTTCCATTAATACGACAACCCAAACGAAATAACATGGAAGTTTCATGCAGCAAACACTTTGGAGCCCTGCTAGGGCCAGGCAATTCTGGGTGGTTGACAATGTGACGCTATGTGCCATATGCCCATGACAGTTGGTGACACAGGCCAGGTACCCTTCTCAGGTATTGCAAATGTGAATGCAGTTTCCCCTCTTGACACCCTGGGAGGCAGGAGCTATTGCTGTCATCACTTGGCAGGTGAGGAAGCTGGGGAGGGAAACAATTTGCCTGAGGTCACGCTGCAGTCAAGGGGTGGGGCTGACAGTGGGACCATGCCCCATTGCCGTGTGGTCCTGCTTCCTGGCTGTCCATCACCTCCTCTAGGAATCAGCTCCTACTTCTTCCTTCCTCTCTGTTCGTTTGGTCTTTTTAGGAGATGCAGGACCGTGAGAAGAGATGAGGAAGGAATGGTAGGGAAAGAAGAGGTGCAAGGGAGAGGGTAGCCGCCAGGGTTCGGGGCATCACTGGGCAGCTGTCTCATATGGCAAGTGGACGAAGAGAGAGAGGCAACTGCGCCCTGTGAGCTCTGTGTGGCTGGATGGTGTTTTCCCAACCAAGACGCTGCCTTGAGCCTGGACCTCGAAGGCCTCCTGTTGAAAAGTCGCACAGCTAATCATGGTGTCACTGTCACCTCCAAGCACATGACTCAGGGGAAGAGTTTGCCTTCTGAGAGCTGAAGTTAGATCAAAGCAGAGCTGGGTGGCTCCCTGACAGGGCAAAGCAGAGGAGTCTGACAACTCGTAACCCTCCCTCCACCTCCCTCAGTCTTCAGAATCAATGAACCTGGAAGAAATGGGGAAAGCGTGTCCCCGATGGCGTTGAGGGCAGAGTGCAGCATCCATGAAGAGAAAGTCGTGAGGACTTTGCTAACAACGGGGCAGGGAGGGCGGGCGCGGGCTGAGCTGCTGATCGAGGTCGGGGAAGAGGGAGGCAGAGAGGGCCAGGGTGAGCGGAGGTCAGTTCCTGCCCCATCAGCAGGCCCAGGAAGGGGCCCTGCGTCCCACAGTACACGCCAAACACCCGCATCTCAAGCAGCACCCGGCTCCGGCTCCCTGACCGAGCAGCACGGCCTGGGCACGGTGGGCTCCTGGGAGGCAGCCAAGCGTGTTTCAGAAAGGACAGTGCCCTGCCATTCCAGCAGCTGGACGTTGAAAAACAAAACAAACAAGAAATAGGACAGGAACACCCTGCCCCAGGGTGACGCTCCCTGTCCCTGTTGCTAATTCTTTCCAATTTCTACACCTGTTACAGAAGAGTGGCACGTCTACAAGGTCCAACCCCGTGGTCTACTCTTGGTAGGGGTCGGAAAATGTTTGACAGTGACACAGTCCATGCTGGAACGGTCCCTGGTGGGCAGCTCCTGATGCCGGCCTGCTGACATCGCCCTGGTAACCTCCCTGCTCCGAGGGCTGCGGGGCCTCTGAGCCGCGCTTCTAACAGCTGGTGCTGCTCATGCAGAAGAGGCAGCTGCTTGAGGTTGGGTTATAAAAGGTCTGGCTCTGTCCCAAGGCTCTCTTCAGCTCTCTCCAGCATGCTCAGTCTTGCAGAAGCCAGCTGCCAAGTATGACCAGCCCTGTGGAAGGACCCAGTGAGTGGATAGTCTGTGGTGCCCATAGGGGGCACGACCATGCAGGGGGCATGGTGGTAGAGCTTTCGGCCCCTGTCTACCCTTGAGGTGACTGCACAAGAGGCTCTGAGCTGGCACCACCCTCCTAAACTGGAAAGTGTGAAATTATATATGTGTGTTGTTTTAAGCATTAGGCTTTGGGGGGAATCTGTTATTCAGCAATAGATGATTGGTCTGCCACCTTAACTACAGTTTGGAGACAGCCAAAGAGCTTGTCCTTCCCCATCTCAGATAAGCAGAGTGTGAGCTCTGGCCTCACAGAGCTAAAGTGGGTCCCTGAGTCAGCAGAGCATGTGTCTTCTTATGAATCAGAATCGCTGCAAGAAACAAGCATTGGGAACATTTCTACTTCATACTGTCACCTAGGATCTGGACAAGCCTGCTGTCTATGGAGAGAAGAGGAGAGCAAGCGAAGGCCTCTGAAGGGAAGGCCCCGGCCAGGTTTTAACCAGCCACAGACTATCCACTCACCTGGGTCCTTCCACAAGGCTGGCCATCACTTACACACTGAGGGGAGGTTGTGGGAAATCCAATCAAGAAGACCAGACACAGACGTTCTCTTCAACTTCCACTTCAACATATGAAAGAGAGAAAATGGTTCATGGAAACAGAGCAAGGTGGAAGAAAGGGTCAGGAAATCCGTGAACATGATATATACACGCATTTCTGGGATTCGTTTAGCTAGCTGTTGTGTGGCTGTGACCAATACACCTACCAAGAACTATTTAGAGGGGCTCACGATTTCAGAGGTCTCGGTCCATAGATGGTCATCCATTGCTCTGGGTCCAAGTGAGGCAGCACATCATGGGGGAGGGTCTCAGCAGCGGAAAGCGGCTCAGCTCACGACAGGAAGTTGAGAGAGCAAGAGGTAGAGACGTGGGGGTGGGCACAGGAAGCAGTGCCCTTCCAGGACATGTCCCCAGTGGCCCACCTGCCCACAGTTACCACCAGTCAGTCCATCCAAGCCAAGATGGACCCATTAGGTTTCAGTTTTCAGGGTCTGATCATTCTCCTCTGAATATTCTTGCATTAATATTATCTTAGGAGAAAGAGAATAGAGATAATATAGTATTTTCATCATCCTTTCTTCTGCTGTGATGAAAAGACCCAACAAGAGTAATTTTAGGGGGAAAAGTTTATTTTGGGGTTCATGGTTCAGAGGTCTCAGTCCATAGGTAGTCAGCCACATTCCTCAGGGCTCCAGGTAAGACAGAGCATCATGGTGGAAGAGTGTGGCAGAGGAAAGCAGCTCAGGACCTGGCACCGGGAAGCAGAGAGAGCACAGCTCTGCTCAACCAAGGCAAAATCCAGACCTCAAAGACATGCCCCGCAGGCACCCGCCTTCTCCAGCCACACCCTACCTGCCTGCAGTTACCCACCTATCAGGGGACTGACTCACTGATTGGGTTAAGGCTCTGGTAACCCAATAATTTTACTCCTAAGCCTTCTTGCATTGTGTCACACATGAGTTTTTGGGGGACCCCGCATATCTAAGCCATAACATATAGTAAGTAAATGAAGAAATAACATAGGATAATGTAGCTAGGACTGACTTGTGCCCACCTCCAATCCCCATAGGTTAAAGCCCTAACCCCCATGAGACTGCAGTGGAGACAGGACTCAAGGAAGGGATTGCTGGTCATGAGGCCTTAAGGGTCGAGTCTGATCCTGTAGAACTGGTGTCCTCCCAGAAGAGGAAGAGACACCACAGCTCTTTCTCTGGGCACAAAAAAGGAAGTCATATGAGTGCCCAGTGAGACCATGCCTACGTGAGCCGAGGGAAGAGGCCTCAGAGCCAGGCCGGCCGTGATCTTGGACCTGCAGAATCCTGAGCCCCACGTTGGTGTTTGAGTCGCCACCCCGTCTGTGGTACCGGGGTTTTTCATCTGCTTCATTTGCCCAGCAGATGAAGACAAGTTCCCTGAGAAGGAAGTCTTTTTCTCTAAATCAGAACTCCTTCCAATACTTCTAGAAATTAAGAGCTGTCTTTAAATTAAAGGTATTCTTCAAAATATTCTTTGAAAGAGGGAAACATATTTGAACACATTCTGAGGACATTTTGGTATTTCCAGGAGAAAGGAACAATTCCTACCTCACAGAAGAAAAAACAGATTCTCTAGTTGGAAGCAGGTTTCTTCCTATCAAAACTGGGTCAAAGCAACGGAGGAATGCCTGCAAAGTTTGAAGGGCAAAATGTTATAACCCAAGAACTCTTTTCTCGGCTGATCTAAGGTTCCCATGTTGGGACACCAGAAGGAGGTTCTCAGGCATGTAGGGACTCAGGAAATATTTCAAACACATTATCTCCTGGAAAAAAATTAAGAATTATTTTAGTTGTGTGAAATAAAACATTTAAGAATTGGGAGAGAGTTTAAAGAACAGTCAATGTTATGAACTGAATGTGCTCCCTAAAATTTATACGTTGAAATTTAATTTCTGGTTTGAAGGGTTTAGATCATGGGGGCAAAGTCCTCACAAGGAGATTAGTGATTATAAAAGGGCTGGAGAGCTAGCAAGGTCCTTTCTCATCTGCACTTCCCACCAGGCCGGGGACACCACAAGGCACTGTCTTGGAAGCAGAGAGCTGCCCTCACCAGACACCAAATGGCTAGCACCTTGGTCTTGGACACCCCAGTCTCAAGAACCATAAGGAAATAAAGTCCTGTTGTTTCAGGATCACTCCGTCTGGGGGTCTCGGGTTGGGGCTCGCCTGGCATGGTGAGGCACTGGGTTTGATCCTCAGCACCACATAAAATAAAATAAAGATGTTCTGTCCACCTATAACTAAAAAATAAATATTAAAACAAGATTATTCGGTCTGTTGTCCTTTGTTATAGCACACACATGAGCTAAACAGTTGGCAAAAAAGAAAAAAAAATGTTTGGGGAACAATAAAGAATACAATAATCAAGGAAGTGATTTGAGTGCATCAGAGGCCCTAGCTGAGAACAAGGGTCAGCACCCTCCAGGTGCAGAGCTGCCTGCAGGTGGGAGTCAGCCTCTTTCTGAAAGGGAGGACCGAGAGCCTCCACACCTGGCTGGGAGACTCCGCTCCTGAGGAGGAGAGGAAGTCGGCTTTTTCTGGAGTTTGGAGTTCAAGGAGGAGGTTGTCTCTTTCTCTCCCTGCAGAGGAGGCGTAGATAGACACTGTCCAGAGCCGACGAGGGTGACTCACTCAAGGATGGCGGGAGCCTGCAGAAGGGAGGCTGGCATTTGCTCTCTAGGTGGATTTCTATTTTCCAGATACTTGCTGCCCTTGTGGCACCTGAGAAGTTGACAGGCACCTGCACGAAGTGCGCAGAGAGATGGTGGCAGAAGACATGAGCTGCTCCCAGTGAGCCAATGAGCAGGCAGTCCAGAAAGGAGCATGCTGGAGCCAGCACCCCACGCCTTGACCACTGAGCTACATTTGTGACTACAAATGTTTCACGGAGATAAATCTGGATAATCTCTATATATCCATATGTATAATATAATATGTCTATATGTAATGTACTTACATGTTCCCCATACCCCCAAACTGATCCACAGACTTAACATATCCCCACCCAAACCCAAGTGTGGTTTTTTTAAAAAAACTGTAACTTGATAAGCTGATTCTAAAATTTAAACAGAATAAGAATTAAGAACAAGATTAGGAATGAAAATAACAAAGCCATTGTGGTGATAAAACACGCTGAGACAATTTACTGTAATGGAAATTCAGACTTCATGTTAAGCCACAGTCATTAAGACCACGTGGTATTGGCACAGGAATAGACAAGCAGAGCAATAAATAGACTAGTGGTCCCAGGCCAGACCGAGTGCGAGGACGGTGGCACGAAGAGGGAATCCTGAGGTTACAAGTACAGCCTAAAGGAAGCCAGTGTTTTTTTTTTTTTTAGTTTTTAGTTGTTGATGGACCTTTAGTTTTTATTTATTTATATGTGATGTTAAGGATAGAACCCAGTTCCTCACACATGTTAGGCAAACCCTCAACTACTGAGCGGCAACCCCAGCCCCAAGGCCAGTGTTTTTAACGGTTTGAAGTGATGTGACTTCCATGTACTGCTAGAGTATAAACTGGTGCAATCAGTTGGGAAAAGTGGGGTTATATATTTAGGTTGAAGATATTTATATCCAGTTACTCCCCAACTGGGAAATGCCCAACAGAAATATGTTCACATGTCCAAGGCACGCAAGATCTTCACAGCAATGTTGTCCAACAGCTCCAAACTAGAAGCCATCCCAATATCCACTGCCAATAGAACGACCACATAAGCCATGGTGTGCTCTACAACAGACCCGTGCAGCAGCGGAGCTCCGTATTCTACAGGGACTTGCAGCAGGTGGGCGGCTCTTGCAGACACTTGAATATGATAGCATTTATATTAAGATTAAAGACAGGCAAAACTAGACTACAGCGATGGGAGTCACGACAGTGATAGCTTTTGCAGGAGAGACCATACAGCAGGCGGGGACAGAAGTATGAGCAAGTCCTGGTGGCACTTCATCTCTTGAACAGGTCCCAGGGTGTTTGGGATGATTCACCAGCAGTTATGTAGTGTGGGTAGATTAGTGAATCGATGATTCACTAATATCACTGCATTACTGTTGTATGTAATGGGTTCATTTTGACATGATCACACATGCATGGAATAATGTGCTCTACTTGGTCCCTAGTACTTCTTTTCATCACCTCCTCTCTCTCCCTGTTCTCTTTCTTTACTCTAATGGTCTTCCTATTTTTATTTATTTATTTAAATTGGTGCTTTCTAGATACACATAAAGGTGGAATTCACCAGTTCCACCCATTTACCAGCAAAGGCCATGATTTCCTTCTTTATGGCTGAGTGAAACTCCCTTGTGTATAAATGCCGCATTTTCTTTATCCATTCAGCTGTTGACAGGCACCTGCGCTGATTCCGTAACTTGGCTATTGTGGACTGTGCTACTATAAACATTGATGTGTGTATACCACTACAGAATGCTGAGATTGGTTCTTTTGGATCAATAGCAAGGAGTGGGATATCTGGGTCAGATGGTGGTTCCATTCCTAGTCTTAAGGTCTCTCCATACTGCTTTCTAAAGTGGTTAATTTGAAGCCCATCACAGTGTATGGGTGTACATTTTACCCCCAGCCTCACTGGCATTTGATATTGTTTGTATTCTTGATGATGATGCCCTTCTAACTGGAGTGAGATGAAATCTCAATGTGATTTTGATTTGCATTTCCCTGATTGCTAGGGATACTGAACTTTTAAAAAATGTATTTGTGTTTCTTCTTTTGAGAAATGTCTCTAGTTCTTTTGTCCATTTATGGATTTTTTGTGTGTTTTTGTTCTGTTTATGTTATGGATGTAAATCCCCTATCAGTGGAGCAGCTGGCAAAGATTTTCTTTCACTCCACAAACTCTCTCTTCACACTCTTCATTGCTTCCTTTGCTGTGAAGAAGGTTTTTATTTTCCTCATTAGGGATTGTTGAATCCAGGGGCATTTTACCATCAAACTATGTCTCCAAACTCCTTACATTTAAAAAAAGATTATGAAAAAGGGTTTTGCTAAGTTGCTCGGGGCCTTGCAAAATTGCTGAGGTTGGCCTCAAACTTGGATTTTCCTGCCTCAGCCTCCTGAGTTGCTGGGGTTACAGGTGTGTGCCATCACACCTAGCTTTGCAGAAGTTTTTTAATTCGATGCTGTCCTACATATTGATCCTTGGTTTTATTTCTTGAGTTTTTGGGGTCTTGTTAGGGAAGTTGGTGCTTGCACCAATATGTTGGAGTGTTGACCTTTTTTTCTTCTAGTAGTTACAAATTTTCTGGTCTGATTCCTAGGTCTTTGTTCCATTTTGAGTTGACTTTTGTGCAGGATGACACCAGGACCTAGTTCATTCTTCTACATATGGATATCCAGTTTTCCCAGCACTGTTTGTTAAGAAGGCTATCTTTTCTCCAACATATTTTTTGGCACCTTTGTTAGGTATCAGATTTCTGTACCTATGTGGGTTTGTGTTTTAGTCAGCTTCTTGCTGCTTTGACCAAATGATCTGACAAGAACAATCTTCCTCTCTTAGGGGAGGATAAGTTTATCTGGGGCTCATGGTTTCAGAAAAGCATGCATCTTCCCACACTAAATAACTGCTAGTGGATACATTTTATTTATTCAGAGGTCTCAGTGCAAAGACGAGGACTCCTTTGCTCTGGGCTGAAGTGAGGCAGAACATCAAGGTGGAAGGCTGTGGCTGAGGAAAACAGCTTAGGACTTGACAGGAAGGAGCATAGCGAGTGCGCGTTACCAGGGACAAAAACAGATCCCAAAGGCAGGACCCCAGGGACGTCCTCCTCCAGCCACATCCTACCTGTGTACAATACCACCCAGTTAATCTCCATCAGTGAACTAATGCACTGATTATGTCAAAGCTCTCACAACCCAAGCATTTCACCTCTGGACTTTCTTGCATGGTCTCACACATGAGCTTTTGGGGCACTGAATATCTAAACCATAATAATTTGTCTCTGTGTCTTCTATTCTATCCCATTGGTTTTAAAGTATGTTTTGATGCCAATACCATGCTGTTTATTACTACAGACCTGCAGTGGACACTGAGATCAGGTGTTGTGATGCCTCCAGCAATACTCTTCTGGCTCAGCATTGCTTTGGATGTTCTAGATATTTTATTCTTTCAAATGAGTTTTAGGACTGCTTTTCCTAGTCATATGAAGACTGTCATTGGCATTTTGATGGGGATTGCATTGAATCTATATACACTTTTGGAAGTATAGCCATTTTGACAATATTAATTTGCCTATCCATAAACATGGGAGGTCTTTCCGTCTTTTGAGGTCTTGTTCAATATCTTTCTTCAAGTGTTCTGTAATTTCACTGTCAAGGTGTTTCAACTCTTTGGTTAGATTTACTTCCAAGTATTTTATTTATTTATTTATTTTGAGATTCTTGTGAATAGGATTGTCTTGCTGATTTCTTTCTCAGAACTTTCTTTGTTGGAGTTTAGTAAAGCTATTGATTTTGTATGTTGATCTTGTATCCACTAGCAGTTATTTAGTGTGGGAAGATGCATACTTTTCTGTATGCATCTCCTACTTAATGATACAAAAAGAATAAAAGAGAGATTGTCTCAAGAGAAGAAACAGTTGAACCAGGCACCAGACCAAAATATTCTGAGGGTTTTTCATTGAGAATTTCTCTACACTTTGAAACCAAAAAATTGGAGCTGGGGGAGGCTGAGATGCAGGTAGTGGTCCCCCCCAGACAGACTACGAAGAGTAACATTTTCTGTTGCAAACATGGAAGAATCAATGGGGATTGACTCATGACTGAGAAGTCCTTAGCTGACCTTCTAGACCTTTGCATCAAAGGTCAATCTATGGGTCATTGGGCATCTGGTTTGGATGATACTTGATGTTCCCAGAACTTCCTCTTCTACCCTATTCCCCCCATTCACTTGTCATTTGCGAGCAACTAACTTTTAGGGCCTGGGTAAAAATCCTACTAAAGAGAGCTCCTACACACCAATTTGAAACATTAAGAATTGGCATCAAAACATACTTAAAACGAATGGGATAGAAGAGAAGACACAGGAGAATGAGAGCAAGAGACTTGCAGTGGGAGAGTAGTGTGAAGAAAAAGTATTCCTGACCAAGATAAGATGGGATGGAAATTAGTGAAAATTCCATAGTGTGCTGGGCGGTGGTAATAAATTCGGTAATAAAATTCCAAAGAAAATTTATATTCTCTGACCATGAGTGAGTAAAGTGAAACTATAACAACACTCTTAGGGAAAGATAGAATTATCAAAGTATTTAGGTATTAGAAGAAACAAAAGGGTTTTAAATAAGTAACTAATACATTGTAGGAGAATTCAAATTAGTGATCAGAAAAAATTTAATTTCAAATGAATGATAATGAAAGTACTACACAACAAAATTTGTAGGAGGTAGCCAAAGTTGTCTTTAGAAGAAAATTCATAGCCTTAAATGCCTTTATTGTGAGACAAGAAAGAAGGGAGATAAAGGAACTAAACTTTCACCTCAACAACAGAGGAAAATAATACTGAGATAAAACTAAGAAAACAAGAATAGACAACTAATAAATTTTAAAAAAGAATAGAATAAATAGAAAATTCATCAAGATGATTGAAAAATTCAACATTATTTTGAAAGGTAAATGTAAAAAAAAAAGTCAATTAAAAACCAAAAGAATGGGCATAAATGTATAACCTTCAGGAAAAAAGAGGTCATAATTAGTGAGTAAAAATTTAAATCTTCAAGAAAATATATTCTATTTCATTTGAAAGCCTCAATGAAATGGACGATCTTTCAGAAAAATAAGACATGAAAGCTGAACAAGGAAAATAGTAGAAAACTAAAATACAACAATTTTATTGAAGACACTAAAAAGAGTCTGTCAAAGAAATATTCCTAAAAAGTTAAAATAAAACACAGCAACAGCAGAGATAATGGCAATCAGCAATAACAACAAATAAAGCTAGACCAATATCAATTACCAATAAAAGTATAAAGATCCTGTATGAAATATTGAAAAATAAAATCCAGTAATATGTTGAAAGAATAATACATGTGACAAAATCGAATTTATTGCAGGATTGCAAAATTCTTTAGCTTTAAAATATTTTAATAGTTTTAAAAAATTTACTAATACATTTTGTCTCATATATACCAAAGGAGAAAACAGTCTGATCATCTCAATAGATGCTAAAACAATATTTGACACCACCTGATACCCATTTCTTATTACAACTTTGATTTGGACAGAATGAAAGCATACTTTCTTGCATGATTAGAGATTATCTTTATAAAAGTAACAGCCAACATCCAATTTAATGATGCAACAGAGATATTTTTACTATGCCGAGAAGCAAGCAAGCAAGCTTGCTGTTACCACTTGTTCCTTGTCTCAGTTTGGAATCAATTGAAAGGAGGCCTCAGACACAGGGGGTCAAATGTCAACTTCATTACTGATGAAGCCAACTGCAGAATGTGGCTTTAGATCTGAAGCCAAAGGAGCTTGCTAACAATCCCTGAATTAGACAACCTACACAGACACTGACAGCTCTGACCCTTCTTCCTCCACCCACATACAGCTATGATGGACCCCCTCCTGGGAAGCAGAGAGACCAGAGGATGCCTCTTCTTAACAACAGATCCAAAGACTCCAGAAGGGGATAAGACATGCAAGCAAACTCTTTCTTCTCAAGGTACCAATAAAATGCTCCCAAGAGGGAATGTGTGAGAGGTTAGAAGGAGATTAGGTGCGTCATAAAAATGCAACTTTTTACAAATGGAAACATGAGATCAAGGGTACCCTCATCAGTATTCTATACTCTTTGAGAAGTTTTAGCCATTGTAATAGGATAGGAAAAAGGAACAAAAATATCAAATATTTTTTAAAAATCAAAATGATTAATTATTATCTGTAGATGACACAACTATCTATTTAGAAAATTCACACAAATCAATATAAAAAATATTATTTAGAACTTGTAAAAATGTTCAGTAAGCTAGCCTATTATCATCCCAAATAACAAAATTAATAGTTTTCTATAAACCAGTAAAATTAGAAAATTGGGTAAAACGTGCAGGAGGGAATCTTGGAAAAAGAGTCACATCAGTGTTCAGGAAATGTAATAAAAGAAGAATGTTGGAAGAAATCTGCTTTATCAGATGGCAAAATATGTTATAGAACTACTTCAATTATCCTTAAAGTGTAGAAATGGTGAAAAAAAAATTCTGGGCAAAAGAAGCCGAGGATCCTAATAGCCAATACACAAAAAGGAAGCTAAAATACCAACAAATCCTCTTAATGTTAAATATCACTGACATTTACAAAAATGCAAATTAAAAGAGGACATTACATTGACAAAAGTTTAACAATGTATTTGTATGCTGAGTAACAGCCCCTTCTGGATTCTTTACGTATATTTCTGGTGAGTAACAATTTTCTGGAATGTAGAATATATAGCATGATTTTATTTTTGGTAAATACACATGAAATTATACTTAAAGGAAGATGAGATGGACAGATTCCAAATATTTAAAGTAGTTATTAGTAAATGAGTATCTGTATTTTGTCAGTTTTCTACAAGAAAATATTAGCTTTGTGATGTGCTATTTATTTACTGTTGCTGGAGATGAACCTGGGCCTCACATAGAGTGGGCATGTGTTCTACCACTGAGCTTCACTCCTGGCCCCCAAAACTATTTTTTAAGAATACATTTATGAGAAAAGTTCAGAAAACTTTGAGGAGTGGTCAAAGATAGAGGCTCCTCAGAAGCACAAAGTGGCTGTCCTTGGAAGTGTGGTGTGGGTGTGGGGATTAATGGCAGCAGGAAAGACAATGTGAAATAGTCCTCAGTGAATATTGGGTCTTCAAATTGTTGAAGATAAAAAATCGTCATTTGGAGGAATGTAGGTGCTTTTATAGTGGAATTTTTCTTTAGCAGGGGCCATGGATGAGCCCCTGCTAACTGGAAGCAACCTAAATATCCAAGAAGATTGAATGGCTAAACAAATTATGGTGCATTGATTCAATGAGGTTCCATGTAGACATGAAAATGCTGTGATGGTAGAACACTTAATGGTATGGAAATTTGTATACAGTTTAGGGAAAATCTAGTTTCGGAACTGAATGCATGCTATATCTTAAATTTGTAAAAAAACATTATTATTTAGAGAAAAAATTGAAGAATGCATTTTATTTTATCCTGTTAACTTGTCTGTATTTTTCTATAATGAACATCTATTTCTTTTATAGAAAAATATACTATGGATCAGTTTATATTCACTTTACATAAAATGTTACAAAAAAGAGAGAATGGTTTTTACATCAGTAGGACTTGGCTCTCAAATGTCTGAATGAATCAGAATATCCAAGAAAGGGTCCCTCAGAAGGAGGCTCTATGGATAAGAGAGAGGGGCCAACGCCCTCTGGGGCCTCCCAGTCACAGGAGAAGCCCCTCAGCCTCTGGACTGCTCATAGTGAAGGTCCTCAATGGAAACACCTATTATGTGGGATGGCAGCTCCAGGCCACCCTAATTGGCTGCCGGAGACTCTGGCCTTTCTGCTTCCTCTCGGTTCTGAAGGTTCCCACAGTGTGGCCCAGTTTTGGTTGTAGATGATGGATCAATGGGTCATTAGTCTGATGCAGACAGCTGGTTGATCTGAGCTTTTCTGGAAAGAGATGAGCAATGACCAGAGAAATAGAAGGGACAATGGTGCAGTAGTGTCAGGGGCTATATGACCGAGGAGCCCCGAGGAGGGGGCTGCTGGCAATAAGGGTGAGCTCAGGGTGAACTCCAGAGTGTGAAGACCCTGAGTGGGTGGGTATGGTCTGCGTTCAGGCTGTTGGCGAGGACTCTGGGCTGGAAGAGTCAACGGGGCCAGGAGGATGGGACTCTTGGAGAACGCCCAGGACACACAGAATGGGAGAGAAGAGGCTAAGGACGGGGTCACAGGCACTGTGACACTCAGAGGCATGGAGAGGAAAGGATGCCACAGGAAAAGCAGAGGAGGGGGCGCCATATGCAACCCAGGGTGGAGGGGATGGTGGGGCCCAGGGAGTCCTGGGCTGGAGCAGAAGGTCCAGAGCAGTCCAAGGGTCTAAAAATGCAGAGAGGCAAGTTAGGCAGAGCCCTGGGGCAGACAGCAAGCTGAACTTTGCTAAGAAGTGAATAGGAGACGGGGTGAAGGCTGTCTGAGAAGACCGGGAGGAAAGGGGAGACCAGTAATCGTGGTCTGCTCGTATTTCAAGAGGTAAAAGCTTAGAGAGAAGAACTTCATTGTAAAGAGAGTACACAGGCAGAGGAGGCTGCAATGGAGTAGATGGCTGGTGGTCTGGGAGGGTGTGGGCCCTGGCCTCAGCCAGAGCAGGAGGCACTGGTGGGAGGAGGCTGTGACAGTGTAAGGTCACAGCTCCAGGTTGGTGAGGGAGGACGCCTAACGGTGTCCTCTCTTCTGGTGAAGTAAGAGTCAAAGGTCTTTTGTTGAGGAGAGGGGAGAGATGGTTGGGTAGACAGCTTGAGCTGGAGGCTGGTGGGAGGGGAGTCCACGAGGAATGAGAGGAAATGGGCGAATGGCAACGAGAGCCTGTGGATAAGGGAAGGTCCTGGGTTGAGTCCATCACACCCTGTCTTCTCTAATCAATGCCGAAGGGTTTAGGAAGACATGGCCGTCTTTCAGTTGTCCTCCGTCTAAAACAGTCCTCCGGTGAACCCCTACCACAGACTAGAAAGGCCTACACAAGGTTCCTGGTCTCCAGGGCCATCTGGTCTGGGGGAGGAGAGAAGACAGGAATCCTTACCAAGGAGCTGGACAGCCATGAGTGGTGGTGGTGGAGAGATGACTTCTTACCATCATGATCAAAGAATTGACGGGCAGGTGGCTCCTGAATTGGGTCTGAAGGGATGCACAGAATTTTGGAAGGCAGAAGTGCTTTTGTCCAGATGGAGGGAGCAGAGTGAACAAAGGCAAGTGGAGGAGGACAGGTGTGCAGATGGGCCATCAGGAATGGAAGGCATGGCTGTGACCATGGAGCCCGGGGGAGAGGACATGGGAAGCGGGTCAGGTCCCAGAAGCCATATGTTGGCTATCCACTTTTGGAGGAAGACTGTGAAATGAACAGAGGGTGGTTTTAGGAAGGCACAGTATTTGGTGCGAGAGGACAGGGAACCTGGGAATAAGGAGCCCACCCCAGTGTCACAGACGTCTAAGAAGAGCAGCTGATACTTGGCAGAACGATGAGATTAAACAATCCCTGTGATTATGCATGTAAACGTCTAATTTTAAATCCAGCACCCTAATGAAGCATAAATTATTTTGCCATTCAAATGTATTCTGACTTGAAGCTCCTCTCTGTCGGGGGTGAGGGAGGGTGCTGGGAGGAAGCACAAGTCAACAATCAGAGTCTCTGTGCAGCCATCCCCAGGAGTCTCACCTCCGAATGGTGCTCACCATTGCTCTGCAGACTCAGTTCTGCCCTCTCCGAGAGGCTGCCTTCCTGGAGGTGGGTTGTGTTTAGGCTGTGATTGGTTCCTAGTTTCATTCCCTTGTGTCCTTCCTGAGTTTTTAGCTTGCAAAGGACAAAAAAAAAAAAAAAAAAAAAAAAAACCGGAGTAGGGCATGGGAGTCCAGCTGCTTCCATGAGAGAGTAAACTACAATTCCATGTATCTCCAAGAAGACGTTCAGACACCAAACAAGGTTACATGGGACACCAAAATTCCCTTCGTGACAATCCAGGAGGTGGATGTCCAAGTCCAACCCAGCAGATAAATGGGCAGCACTGGAGAGGAAGCTGGGTGGGATCCAAGGAGGGAGCGCACGCAGGAGAGGACACTCCTTGCACTTCCCTGCACAGCTGGATGTGTCAGACCTGCACGTTTGTGTGAGAATCTGTGGTTCTTAGGCAGATGGGCCGTGGGGCTGTTCCCTCACGTCATGGCCATCCCATGGTCTCACCCATCCTACCAGCTGGACCAGGCTGCTGGGAGGGTGGGTGGTACTTTGCCAGATGGGCTGGGGTTGCAGGGACTTGGTCCTTGTGCTGAGGGTAACTCTTCCTGAGTGGCCTCTAAGCCCTGAGTTCAGGACTTCCCACAAGTATGTGCTGGAGCAAAAGGGAATTGTCACATCTCACCACTGTGAGCTCAGTGCCTTTTTGGTTCTGGACACCATCAGAAGGTGGAGAGCAGAGACAGTGAGACCAGGCAATCCCTCCCTGCAGGGCTGTGTATTGTGGTGAAGAGATGACTAGGCAGTGTGTCTAGAGAGCATTTCTTAATGCACGATGACAGGTAAGGGTGGGAGAGATGATATGCAGGTGGCAAAGGAGTCACACACAATGATCCTGAGTTTGGGACTTATTCTGGAGATTTCCTGGAACAGGTGAGACTGCCTGGTTTAGAAAGGTGCATGACTTCCAGAGGTGGAAGGAGGCTTGCTGGGTGAGGAGAGACCAACACAGCAGGACAGGGGTGAAGGAGGGGCGCAGAGCAAAGAGTATACAATGATTGATTCAAGAACTCAATCGATAACCCTTGTTCCAAGCACCAGGATGCAGCAGTGACAATTCAAGAAAGGATTGGTGGCCCAGATGAATGAGAGGAATTTGGAATCTGTGTGCGTTTTGGAGATGGAGAAGCCAGGATTCCCAGAGGGATGGGAAGTGGGTGAGAGCAAGCAGAACCAGGGCGCCTCCTAGTGCGTGGGAGGAGCAGCTGAAGTGTGACTGAGCGGAGGACCATGGTGGGAGAAGCAGGGCTGGGGTGCAAAACCAGGACTTTAGACTTTTAAAAGTTGAGTTGTGCATTGGATGTCCAAGGGAGGCATTGAGTAGGTAGCTGGAAATACATCTACCATTGGGGAAAAAGCCTGGTGGGGAATGGAACTTGGGAATCATGGGCATTTAGATAATATTGAGATCTTTAGATGGGAGGATATGGCATTTTATTGTGGGGGACTATTGTAAATAATTTTTTTTCCTGATTTATTTTTTAGTAGATTCATTATTGGTGCATAGAAAAGCTATTGATTTTTTTTATAGTGCTGGAGATTGAACAAGGGCCTTGTGCATGGGAGGCAAGCACTCTACCCACTGAGCTACGTCCCCAGCCCAGCTATTGATTTTTGTGTGTTGATTTTGTATCTTGCTACTTTGCTGAGTTTGTTCATCAGTCCAAAAGTCTTCTGGTGGAGCTTTTGGGATCTTCTAGGTACAGGGTTGTTTTAGTCAGTTATCTCGCTGCTGTGACTAAAAGGCCCTGACCAGAACAAATGTAAAGGAGGGAAAGGTTGATTTAGAGGCTCATGGTTTCAGAGGTTTTAGTCCATAGAAGGTTGGTTCCATTCCTTGGGGCTCAATAGAACATCATGGTGGAAGAGTGTGGCATAGGGAAGCTGTTCACATGATGATTGGAGAGGAGAGAGAGAGAGAGAGAGAGAGAGAGACACCACTCACCAGATACAAATCTACATCCCCAAGCCACGCCCCAATTCCACCTCCTCCAGCCACACCCCACCACTTAGTTACCACTCAGTTAATCCCTATCAGGGTATTAATTCACTGATTAGGTGCAGGCTAGAACCCAGTTATTTCTCCTCCAAACCTTCTCGCATTGTTTCACATGTGAGCTTTTGGGGGACACCTCACATCCAAACCATAACAAGGGTCGTATCATCTGTGAACAGTAATAATCTGATGTTTTTCTTTCCTGTTTGTATCCCTTTTATTTACTTTTCTTGCCTAATTGCTCTGGCTAAAATTTTAAGTACTCTCTTGTATAGGTTTGGTGAGAAAGGAAATCCTGGTCTTGTTGCTGATTTTAGAGGAAATGCTTTCAGCTTTTCCCCATTCAGTATGATGTTGGATTCAGGTTTGTCATATAAAGCCTTTAGGGATATTAGCCTACCCCTGATTTCTTCATTTTTTAAAAATCCCATATGGGTGCTGAATTTTTTCAAAGGCCTTTTATGCATTCATTTAGATCACGTGATTTTTGTCCTTGGTTCTATTTATATGATGTACTATATTTATGGATTTGCATATGTCGAACTAACCTTACATCCCTGGAATGAAACCCACTTAATCATGGTGTGTGATCTTTATCATGTGTTTTTTATTTGAATTGCTTATATTTTATAAGGATTTTTGCACTTTTTGTTCTTTGATGTGTCCCTATCTGCCGCAATCTGGCTGGGCACAAAATCACGAGCCACCACACACCTTGTAGATTCAAACAGCAACTCTTTATTCTCGAACTGTCACCAGCACTTTACACACGTTCTGGGGAAATCCACATTCTGGGCCCCAATCACGTTCTGGGCAAAATCCCAAATACTCCCTGAATCCCACGAGAACTCAACGAGAACTCAAGGGGAACTCAACGAGCAGGCGCGCCTGAGGCAGCAGGATACGCCCAATTCCCAGCGGGGTACACCTTAAACCTGGAACTGCCCTAAACCCGGATTGTCCTAAACCGGGAACGCCCTAAACCCCCGATCCGCCCTGGTCCTTGAGCAAGGTCACCTTACATGCAATGACACTGCAAATGACCTGGGTCAATATGGAGAGTCCTTCCTCTAAGCAACATTGGGTAGGCTGACAAATAAATTGCCATGTGTCATTCTTACTTAGCAATGGCCCTCAGCACCTATCTATTTTTAGTATCAGTGTGATAATAACTTTATAGAGTGGGGTATTCCCTCCTCTTCTGCTCCATGGAATAATTTGAGGAGCTTTGGCATGAATTCTTCCTTAAGGATCTGGTAGAACTCAGTTAAGAATCCATCTGGTCTGCGGTTTTCTTTATTGAAGTGCTTTTTATAACTGTTTCAATCTCACTGCTTGTTGTTGGTCAGTTAAAGTTTTAATTGTATGTGTTTAGAGACCTATCCCTTTTTTTCTAGATTTGCCAGTTTATTTGGAATATAAGTTATCAAAATAGTCCTTAGTGATCCTCTAGATTTCAGGGATGTCTGTTATGATATCTCCTTTTTCATCTCAAATTTTGTTAGTTTGGGTCTTCTCTCTTTTTCAGTTTGGCTAAGGGTTTAACAGTCTTTTTTTTTTTTATCTTTTCAAAATATCAACTCTATGTATCTAAAAAATTATCTAGTTCATTAATTTAGCCATGATATTTATTATTTTCTTCCTTCTATTGGTTTGGAATTGGCTTATTCTTATTTTTGTAAATCTTGAAATGTACAATTAGGTTATTTATTTGGGATCTTTTTTGATTTGTTGAAATTTAGGCATTCACAACTATAAGCTTTCCTCTTAGGATCAACTTCATGGTGTTCCAGAGATTATGGCATGTTGTTATTTCTGTTCTTCTTTGATTCTAAGAAGTTTAAAATTTTCCCCCATCTTCTTTGATATCCCATTTATCACTCAAAGTATATTTTTCAAACTCATGTGTTTATGTAGTCTCTGTAATTTTCTTTTTTGCTGTTGATTTTTAATTTCATTCCATTATGATCTGTCTTGCAAGGTATTGTATTTTTTCAAACTTGCTAAATATTTACAATATATTTTGGAGAAAGTTCTATAAGCAGCTGAAAAGAAAATGTATTAACCTCTTATTGGATTAAGTATTATGTAAATGTCTATTAAGTTTATTTGATTTTTAATATATTCTAGGTCTGAAGTATCTTTGCTGATTTTGTGTCTGGGTGACCACTCTGTTGGTGAGAAAGGTGTATTGAAACCATTCAATATTATTTTACTGGGATATAGTTGAGTCTTTATTTCATGTAGTGTTTGTTTTATGCAATTGGTGCCTGGCATTTGATGTGTAAATATTCACTGATATTATATATTCTTGTTGGAATGTTCCCTTTACCAATATGTAGTGACCTTCATTGTCTTTTCTGACTCATTTTGGCTTGAAGTATACTTTTCTGCATATGAGGGTAGCTATTCCTGCTTGCTTTAAGCCCCATTTGCATGGAATATTGTGTTTTGCTTTTTAATCCTATCTGCAAATCATATCATTTCAGTTTGACAATTATATTTAGTCATGGAACTGTCATAACATTTTCAACACTTCAAAAATCATGAATGGAAAAAAAATCTCTACCAGTCCTGACCCACTTCTGTAGTTTGTGTATGATGTGCTTTCAGTTGCTTAGTCTAGCCTAGAGGCCATGAGACTTGACACCAGCTGGCAGAGTGAGGACTGAGCTTAGCAGTTAGTTAACAAAATTTCTGAATTTAACACATGCAGAAACAAGAGACCTACTAGTTCATCATCTAATTCTTTTCTTTTCTTTTTTTCATGGTACTAGGGATTGAACTCAGGGACATTCAACCACTGAACCACATCCTGAGCCCTATTTTGTATTTTATTTAGAGACAGAGTCTCACTGAGTTTATTAGTGCCTCACCATTGCTGAGGCTGGCTTTGAACTTGCTATCCTCCTGTCTAAATTCCTGAGCCACTGGGATTACAGGTGTGGCCCCACACCTAGCTGATCATCTAAATTTTAAATGGATTAATTTTACTTCTCAAATAGTCTAGTTCAGGAAACCTCTCTGAAAGTAAACATAAAGAGGTGGGAAATTTTAATGGAAGGACAAATTTATCTCCTGTGGGTTATACACATTTCAGACCAATATAATTAGGGAGTATTGATTTGGGTGGGCCACAGGTGACTGGCTGCTCCATTTCTGACAGGCCTCAGCTCTGCATACTGGAAACTCTGCCTCAGATGAGGGGAGACAGCTCTTGTCCAGGGAGGAGGCCATAGAACTGAAGCTGGTGAGATCCACTCACGGCATCTTCACCCATTTCCCATGGGACACTAATTAGCAGTGGAAAGAGGAGCTCTCCATTGTGAATCCTCTCACTGGCCACTCAGAACTGAGCAGAGGGCTGTCTGCAGGGATTCTTTTTCTACTGTAAGTCTGGAAAATGACGGCAGGGCCTAGGCGAGGTGAGCCTGAGGCCTTGTGCAGGCAGGCCAGTAGGGGGCAGTAGCACCCAGGTGTTCCCCCTGCTGCCTGCGTAGGGCCACGTGGACTTCGCTCACCCCCATGCTATGCAGAGGCAAATCTATGGCTTGGGGAGGAGAGGTGCGTGCCGGTGGTGCCGTCAGTGTTCTGTGTGCCCGTTCTCTGAAGGAGGAATGGGTTTAGTTATGAGAGCTGGGACCACCAGGAGCCAGGGTAAGTGCCATCAGTGCGAGGCTGGCCAAGACCCTCGCTCCTTAGTCTTTGGATTTAGACTGGGATAACATCTCTGTAGCCAAGTGCTGTGGAGTGCTGACCACTCTTTTCTGTGCCTCAGTTGTCATCCATAAAATGGGAGGCACAGTTCACTACTGAGCGCATCAGTACCTGAACAGTGCTGGCCTGCAGCAGGGGCTCAGTCAATGCTCCTTCCATGATCACACGATGGCGCTCAGTGAGGCAGGAATGGGGCGCCCCGTGTGCACGGTAGTTTGGCCTGGACCCGTGACTATGGGCGTAACCCTGTGGGGACAGGGTTTCCGTTTCTGGATCAGTGCAGCTGGAAGTCTCATGCTAATGACTATCCCTGGGTGGCCCCAGTGAAAAGCTGAGAATCTGAGTTTCCCTAAGGGGCTGTCCCAAAGCCACTGTCTGCTGCTCTGAGGGCCAGGGAGGCTGCAGGTGCACTTGGGTGGGACTCACCTGCTGGCACACAGGAAGCAGGCTTTGCTTTGGAAGCAGCCAGGATGGTGAGCTCTGCTCTTTCCTGGATGTCTGGGAACCAGAGCGAGGCTGCTTCAGGGCAGACCTGGGCAGCAAGTGGAAGCCAGGCCAGACCTGGAGAGTAACAAGCCTGTTTTATTTTGAAGTTGTGGTAAAATGCACACCGTGTAAAATTCGCCATTTTAGCCGTTTCCCAAGTGAATGGTTCAGAGTCTTACAAAGAGTGCAGCTGTCACCACACCCATCTCAGAACGCTCTTCAGCATCCGAAACCCACAGGCCACCCTGCCAGGACCAGCGCCCACCCCTTCTCCCTGCATCCCCAGCTCCCCACTCTACAGTCTACGCTCGACTCCTCTGAACACCTTGTCTGTGGAATCAGCGGTCTTTGTTCTTTCGAGGCTGACTTCACTGGGCACATGCCCTCCAGGCTCACCCATGTTGCAGCCTGTGACAGGAGGTCCTTCCTTCTGAGGCTGGGTGGTGTTCCAGAGCCAGGGGAGGCCACAGTTGTTTGTGATTCATCCACTGAAGCTCTGCTTTTGCCGTTGTGAGTACTGCTGCTCTGAGCATGAGTGTGCACGTGTGCAGAACACTTCTCGTGCCTTGCCTTTGTTGGGGACCCCCGTGCCTGCTCAGGGGGGCCACAGACATTTCCATCCCTAGAGCCAGGATTCTCCCTGGCGGGGCAATTCTTGTCCGTTTTCTCAAAGACTCGGGTGTCTTCTGGAATTCTGTGACACAGGCCGGAGAAGGAATGACTGTGGCGTGGAAACCTCGAAGCCAGGAGTTCCTGATGTTCATCTCTACCAAAACAGAATCTTGAGATGAGGCTCGCGGCCCAGTGAGCCAGGATCGGGGCTGCATCTGACGGAGCCTCCAGGACACGTTAGCGTCACTGCCAACATGCCGCCTTCTCTGTAAGTCCAGCCATCAACCTGCTGAGGCGCACTGGGCAGAAGTGTTCTGGAGCTGCCAGGAGCAAGGGAGGCTTTGGCCTAAGTTGCGTTGATGCCCTTCATGACAATAATCGCTCAGTGAGCTCACCGATTCTCTTGGCCATCTCCACAAGTCCTGCTCTGAATGTTTGAGGATGCAAATCTTCCAATTTCTCATTGAAATGAACTTGTGCATTCCTGTCCCTCTAAAAGTGGCACCGAGTTTCTTTGTGAATTGAATTTAGTTTAAAAGAGGACAATCAAGTAAAAAATACCAACAGACATTTCACTGAAGGGGCTCTACAGATGGCAGATATGCCCAGGAGAAGATGTTCAGTGTCTTCAGCCATCAGGGAAATGCAATGAGATATTACTGCACACAGACCAGAATGCAGGCCAGGGTGCAGAGAACCCAGACCACCCACTGGTAGGGGATAAGATGGTGCATCGCTCTGGAGAAACAGCAGGCAATGGCTACCATCCATCACCCACTTTCTTCATCACAGAAATTTCACTCCTGGGCATTAACCCCAGAGAAATGAAAACTCATGTTCACACAAAAACCTGTAAACAGCTGGGCACCATGGCGCACACTTGTGATCCAGCAATGTGGGAGACCGAGACAGGAGGAAGGCACGTTTGAGGCCAGCTGGGGCAAGGTAATGAGACCGTTTATCAAAATAGAAAGGACTGGCTCCCTGGGTTTGATCCTTGAATGAAAAGTGGCACAGGACTGATCTCACACACACCTGGGATATGGACAGATCATAGACACCTGAAATAGGGACTGATCACACACACCTGGGACACGGACAGATCACACACACCTTGGATAAGGACTGATCACACACACCTAGGATACAGACTGATCACACACACCTGGGGTAAGGACTGATCATGCACACACTTTAAATAAGGATTGATCACACACACACAGGTGGGATATGGACTGATCACACATACCTCTGATAAGAATTGATCACACACACCTGGGATAAGGACTGGTCACACACACCTGGGGAGAGGACTGATCACACACACCTGGGGTAAGAAGCGGGTTTATTGTCATGACCCTGAGGAGGCTGCTCTGCAGAGGGACAGAAGGAGCCCTCCCCCCTGAGTGTCACCTTACAGCCTAGGCTCGTGGCCATGGACAGAGGTGGGTTTGTGTTCAGGGACATGATGAGCATCCCCTGGTCTTGTGGAAGGCAAGCTTTTTTCTTGGAGAAAAACTGCCTGTTTTCAGAGACAGGCAGTTTCCCCATCTCTCAGAAGGGGGGACAGGGAAGTCGTCCCTTTATCTTCTCAAGGAGAGAACAGGGAAGGCAGTATGTCCCCATCTCAGGGTCAGTTAGCTGTCTCCTATCTCTCAGTGAGAGAACAGGGAGAGACTGGTGGTCTCCAGACTGGTAGGTTTTATCTTGGTCTAGTTTCTATTTCTTGGGAATAAGATCAATATTCATAACGTGGAGGTGGGGAAGGACGATGGCTCAATCATGCCAACAACACTCAGCACCACAAGGAATAAACAAACAGGTACACAGATACTCTTAGCAACTTTATTATTAATTTTGTTTGGTGATAACCCCAACCTTAAAATAGCCCAAGTATCTCTTATCTGTGATGGTTAAACGGGCAGCAGTGCACCAATACCACGGTCACTTCTCTACAGGGATAGCAAACAGCTGTAATTCAATAAGGAGTGTGGATCTCAAAGGGTGGTGCTGACTGAGAGCTGTCACTCCCCAAAGGTCACAGTCAGAGTGATTCCATCTGTGGAACCCCCTGGAGGAAGCAGAATGATAGACAGGAGGAACAGATGAGGATGGAGGAGGCGCGTGGGACGTGGACAAGAGGGACCCTTCTGGAGCAGGGGTCCTGAATGCTGCTGTGGATGAGGACACAGCAACCTGCACGTGCTGGGGCTGCAGAGGATCCTGCTCCTCGGAATATACCCAAAGGACTTAAAATCAGCATACTTCAGTGACACAGCCACATCACATGTTTATAACAACTCAACTCACTGTAGCCAAGCTATGAAACAACCTAGATGTCCTTTAACAGATGAATAGATGAATAAATTGTAGTATATATACACACAATGGAATATTACTTAGCCATAAAGAAGAATGAAATTATGGCATTTGCCATTAAATGGATGGAATTGGAGAATATTATGCTAAGTGAAGTAAGCCAATCCCTCCAAAACCCAAAGGCTGAATATTCTCTCTGATTTGTGGATGCTAACCCAAAACAAGGGAGGTTGGGGTGGGAACAATAGAAACAGATTGCACTAGACAAAGGGTAATGAAGGGTAGGCAGTACAGAGGGAATAGGAAGTAGAATTAATTGATCATAACTTTCCTAGCCTTGTATCATACACAACCAGGGCAACTGAACGTTATGTACAACAAGGTGGGAACCTAATAGAATAAGTTATACTTATGCATGTATTCTGGCAAAATACACTCTACTGTCATGTGTAACTGAAAATAAAAATAAAAAAAGTAAGACAATAGATAACTGATTCACTGGGAAAAAGTGCGGTTGACGTTTTTCCTGCAAACATCTCATTCTCTCCTGTCCCACCTCCCCAGAGGAAATATATTCCTGACATCTTAACTAAAATTTAAAACAGACCATAAAGGTAATAAAGAAAAATTTATTTTGATCTTATAGTGGGAGTGCCTTCGAAAGCCCCCTGGGGGAAAAAGAGATTCGGCTAGGTAAAGATGGCAGGTGCTTGCATCTGAAATAAACTACACGTGGAGTCAGAAGACAGAAGAGAGACTGGGAGAGAATATCTGTGACTGTGTAAGAGCCAGGAGGGCTTCTGTGTCCGTGCAGGGGGAGGCACTGTTACCCAACAAGAAGGAGAGACATCCAGGGAAACGGAAGGATATTCAGAAATTGTTTCCAGGACACAGGAAAAACACGCAATCTCGATGGCAGTAAATAAGAAGCAAATTAAAACAAGCCAATTTTTGGTTATTTCAGTATCTTCTCAAGTATGAAACCCAGGGAGGAGTCAGTGAGGGGCAGGCCACGCAGAGAGAAGTCCCACTGTACTTCGGTATTTCATTTGTCAAGGGTCAGTTTTCAGGCCAGTTGGTCCTGGGCACTGAGGGCGGAGTGTGTGCTGCGGGGAAGACGGGACCTGGCGCCCGCTGCGGGGGCCCCGGCATGCTGAGCACGGCTGCCCAAGTGCTGCCCACTGGGGAGTGGGTCTCAGGCGGCAGCACTACTCAGCTCGGGGACCCACCTCCTCTCAGACACTGCCTCTGCCCTGCCTCTATGGGGCTCCCGTGACTGTCCCCAACCTGGCAGACCCCTGAGTACCACGGCTTGGCACGCTGGAAACGAGAGCGCTAAGGGGCCATTTGGGGCCATCGCCTCGGACTTTCAGGAAGTGAAAGACAGACAGATGGTTGTGGCTTCCTTTCCTGAGGGATTCCATTCATGGAGAAGAGCCCTGTGGCCCCCCTTAGCGCCGTCACACTGGTAACCCTATCAGCTCTCATCCTCAGCCCCGTGTTCCTCTGGCCACTTCTCTGGTGGCCGTGTGCCCTAGTAGTCTTCACTCCACCCCCTGTTGTGCTGTGACTAGAGGGGCTGACTGACCAGAACAGCTGTAGAGGAGAGGGTTAGTTGGGGGTCAGGGTTTCAGGGGTCTCAGTCCATAGAGGCCCAGCTCCATTCCTCGGGCTCCAGCTGAGGCTGAACATCACGGTGGCAGAGTGTGGAGGAGGGAAGCAGAGGGAGCTCCACCCCCATATACAAAACATCCCTCACCATGCTCCAGCCCACCCCTCCAGCCCACCCCGCCCCTTCAGTGACCACAGTTAATCCCGTCAGGGGTTCAGTTCACTGATCAGATTAAGACTCTCACAACGCAATTCTGAACTTCTTGCAGCGTCTCACCTGTGAGCTTTTGGGGGACACCTCACCTCCACACCCTGACACCCCTTTCTGATTTCTAGTGCATAAGGCTGTGTCTGGAACAGCACTTCTGAAATGTCCCCCAGAGCCACTGGGGGAGACCAGGAGCAGTGGATGCTGAGATGCTGGATTTGTAACTACATCGAGGGGGACCAGAAATTCAGTGACACCAAGAGCTTGCTAACAATGCAGGATCTCAGGCTTGAAACACGACCCATTGATAAAGATTCTGCTTATTGACAAGACCAACAAGTGCATGTTGACATGAAGTGTGTCTCAGCACAGCAGTGAGGCCCACCTGGGACCCAGAGTCTCCAGTGACTGTCACACAGGTGCCCAACACACTGGGTTCTTCCAGGTACTTGCAGGTGTGGGAGCCCTGGGCAGGCTCCTCAAGACCAGTCTGCACCCGCCATCCTTTTGAGTGGCAGGTGACGTGGCTGATATGGCTGACCTCCCTCCTCACGGGCTGGTGGCACTGTGGTGGTCCCCCGAGGACTCACCGCCCAGGGGGCTCTCCTCTCCCACTCACTCTCCGCGTCCTCTCTGCAATCCTCGGGGTTCCGGACAGTGCTGGTGTTGTGGTTTGGATGTGAGGTGTCCCCAGAGCTCCTGTGGACGCAGGAATACTCAGAGGCGAAGTGATTGGTTGTGAGCTGTGACCTCACCCATGCAGTCTGAATGGGCTGACGGGTGGGGACGGCCAGCAGGTGGGCGAGGCTGGAGGAGGTGGGCCACTGGGGTGAGCCCTGGAGGGCGCATCGGCCCTGAAGCCCCTCCCCCTTCTCTCTCCCTGCTTCCTGACCCTCCCTGAGCTGAGCCACTCCCCTCCAGTGGCCCTTCCCTGCGATGTGCGCCCCACTTCAGGCCCTGAGCAGTGGAGTCCGTCATCTATGGACAGAGGCCTCTGAAACCCTGAGCCCCAGAGAAGCTGCCCCTCCTCTAAGTTGTTCCTTTCAAGCGTTTTGGTCACAGTGAGGCCCAAACTAACTAAAACAGATGGAGCCAGGTGGGCAGGGGCTGAGGATGTCTTGCTGACCTCCGCTGCTCCGCGGTCCTCTGGGAGGCAGCGGCGTGACATGGCATCCGGGGAAGCTGCCGGGCCTCCTCCTCTCCGTGGTGGTCAGGTCAGGGCTTCCAGGGTGATGTGCAGGGAGAAGGACTCTCAGGAGTGCTGACCGAGCTAATGACGCCCACAGGAGACCTCAGAAGGAGCAGCGTGGTGTTCCAGTGGCCTCCGAGAGACGGGTCTTCAAGAGATTTAACCGGCTCAACATACCCACACCTCCTGCTGCTGGGCTTCCTGTGGCCAGCAAGACTGTCTCCACTCCTGGGGGTGCCGTGGGCAGCAGAGGGGAGGCTCTGTTCTTCTTTCCACAGTCAATGCCAGTCATTAGGATTTCACAGTTCCAAATCCTGGGTTACTCCCCAAAACAGAAACCGAATCATGTATGTCACATGTGCACGCCCCTGGGTAGGATCATGGTGGGGTGTGATAGGTAAGCATCGCCATCATATTCTAATAAAACTGCCCAAGTCTAAAGCGTTCCTGACCCGACAGGTCTGTTGTAGCTCTGGGGAAGGCGTGGCCGGCTCTGGTCTGGTGAGGAGGGGGAGGTTTAGGGTCTTCCACTCTTTTGCATTTCCTCCAAATCAGTTTGGCTGTTGAGCCATCAAGTTTCTGTCACATCCTGGAGACATCCCGTGGCTTTTGGAGCCTTAGCTTGCTAATGGCACCTGTGTGTAAATTACCCCTGAGGCTGAAACTGCTCGCACCCCTCCTCCCTGCATGACCCCCTCCCATCCTCATCACCATAGACCCACACCTTGTGATCCAGTGGGGTCAGCACTAGGAAGCACGTGGGGTGGGGTCTTCTCCTGGCCGGCACCGGCATTTGTCCCAGGGTCAGGGGTCAGGTCCTGCGCTCTGCACTTGAGAGCACGCAGGACTGCCCACTAAGTAGTGCGGGCTGTGCGGTGCTCAGGATGCAAGGAGGAACATTGAGATGGACTTGTCTGTCCTGGGTCTGACCCCTGTGGCGTGCACTTCTCTCCCTCTCTCCCTGAGGCTGCCGGGCACAAGGATGTGCATGGAGGCTGAGCTGCCAAGCCCCCACCTGGCAGGGCAGGGAGTGGGGGGAAGGAGGGACCAGGCAGAGGCCAGCTCTTGAAGCTCTCTGCTGCTTCAGCCAGTCCTGCCTGAAGGATCCCCTCAAAATGCTGTGCTGGAGCCTCGATTTAAAGCCCACGGGGAAATGCGGAGCCAGGACTCCCAGCCCCCTTGTAGTTGGAACACTTTGGGCGAGTGTGTAATCAAGAACGCCAGCTCCGTGAGCACTTCTTCCATCACTAGTCACGCTTCCCTGCCGGGTCTCCCTGTGCTAGCACACCCCCAGATGTCCCGGGGTCCCCACATACAGACACCTGCTTTCTTATGAGATGGACGTGGCTCGTGAGCAGGCGCAGAAGGGAGAGGGTGGGAACAGAGGGGCGTGCGGGCCCCAAGCAGACCAGCGGCTGACGGCCTTTGGGTATCTGTCCAACATTTACTTCTTGGAGATGTGAGCAGCTTAGTTTCTATTAATAAATGAACCCAGGCGACCATGGAAGGGCATGCCACCCTCTCTTTCTCTAGGGTAGGAGGGCTCTGACCTGCACTGGCCGTGGCAGAGCCATCCCGATGGGGGCCTGAAGGAGAGCTGTGCTCACACGTGTCCACGTGAGGGCACTGTGATGCCGGGGCTGGCTTGGTGTCCTTTCCAAGTGACCCCTGGGAAGATGCCTGACCTTCCACGTCCTCATCAGGCTCTCCCTACTCCCAGAGGGGCAAGAAAGGTTCCCATCCCTACCAGAGGCAGAGGCCTGCGGCTGACTGACAGCATGCTCTGCAGACAGACAGCTGAGTGTTCCTGACCACTGGAGCAGCCTACTGGAGAGGAGAGTTAGCGCCAGTCTCTATGGGGATGAGTTCTCTGTGCTACCCATGCACTGGTGCTGATTGTTGGTTTGATCAGCTGTTGGCAGGGGAGGCTAGGTCCCCCTTCTCACAGAGCCCAGGGTCTAGGGCCACCTGGCCAGCAGTGAGCTCGCGGCTGAGTTTAGGAAGTCAGGTCCTGAAGCGGCAGAGGAGACCCTCTGCTGTCTGGCTGCCATCTTAGCACTAGTTGGCCTCTGAAAGAGGCCGAGTCCTCTCTTTCCTGGGCTCAGGAATAGGCTTCACCAAAGCCCAGTCCAGGTCCTGAGTGTGTGGAGGGTGGTCAGTCCTTGTTGGAGCAGATGGAGCCCTGGCGTCCTGAAGCTCCTCCCTGACTACACTCCACCAACACCACCGTCCTCCCCGGACAAACGCAGAAGCTCCACAGTTCTGTTTGTCACCAGCTCATTACTATTAGCATCATTTAATCCTGGTTGAGCAATAATCCTTTTCCCTGTGCCTGGGTAAGCACGTATTATGCAGAATTCAAAGTCTCTTGATGCCACAAGGAAACTAAAAAGACTCTGCATAGGGCAGAAATAATTTGCAAGACCAACTTGGGGTAGAGTGTTCTCAAATGAACTCCAGTGGTCCCACAGCTTTCAGAGGGCCAGGCGGGCAGCACCGTTGAAGGCTGCGTAACAAAAGGCCCTGGCTGGGTGCATTCTAATTTGCTGCTGCCAGTTCCAAAGTACTCGTATTTCCAACAATGTGAAGAGAAATACTGATGTCACAGGACGTGGGCATTGTGCTCAAGATAAATACCCACACAAAAGCGAAGCGAGCCCGTTCCGGACGTCTTGTTGGGGAGAATGTAATTAAATGTACTTCAGAGGACGCTTTGAAGTTGGGCTAACTGTTTTATATAATGGTAACGTTCCCATCAGCCGCTCTGTCAGCTGTGGAACGCTAGCAAATTGGGAAAGTTATGGGGCAGAATCAGTTGGTTTCCACTTGGAGTCAAGCTGTCCCTCAGCAGGGAGGGTGATGTCTCAGCCTTGGCGGTTTGAGTCAGCACTGGTCCCACCTGTGGGGTGACAGGCTGTGTTCAGGGAGCCGTGAGTCTCGGTCGGTCCCTGGGCAGAGAACAGGGCTGGGCCCATCAATACTCGAGTGTGCTGCGGGGAGACCCTGGGGTTAGGGTGGTGCCAGCCCAGGCCTGGCCCTGCGTTACCGCCACACGGTGAGGTCTCCACACCCCGAGCCCTGTGAACACTGCAGCCTGGTCAGCGGTGGGAAAGTGCCACGTCTCACTGGGTGAAAGGGTTTGGAAGAGGCCAGCTGGGCGCCATGCCCCGGTGGAAGTGTTGGGAGCTCTGTGAATGCACCAGGCATGAAGGCAGAGGCCCACAGCCATGGGCCCCACCTCATCTCAGCCAAGTGGCCTCAGGGTGGGCCCTGCCTCTTGTCCTGTTCTCCTGTGCCCTGCCTCTGGCCTTTGTGGACAGGGAGAGCCTGTGTCTGCACCTGCCCTGCACTGTTCTGGCCATTTCTCCAGGTGACCAGCTGGCTTAAGTGACCAGCTCTGCATTCAGTGCTCCCGCTCTCCTAGGGTCCTGGGCCACTGTGGCCAGGGAGGGTGGCACAGTCAAGCAGCAGCAGGTCCTGGGCTCAGGGTCAACACAGCACAGAAACCAAGAAGTGAGGCGCAGGAGCTGGACTGTGGGTGTGGCAGTGGGTGGGTGTGTGTGGGGCTCTGGACCTGGTCTGAGAGACGAGTGCAAGGTTGGACTCTGTCATAGGCCTTGACGTGTGACCTGATGCCACACTGGGCCTGGCTGGTGGCGGCTGCTGAGAATGCAGGTGGGTTTCCAGGGGTTCACTGCACGGCCCTCTTCTCCACCTCTTGTCTTCTAGTGTTTCTACTCCATAGATCTCTTAAGGTGATCACGTCTTGTGCTTCCTAGGCCAGCGTGGACTGAAGTAAAGTTGTATTCATTTCCTGGGTTTCCATCATCAAATGATTCCTTAAAACCCACACTTCCCAATGCCTGACTGGTTACCCGATGCTAAAAACAGACTTCGGATGGCAGCTGTGCTCTTCAAGGACATAGGGAGAGAAGATTTTGATACAAAAGTTCAAATTCAAATTGAAAACAGGAATGAGGCACTACTAAATCTTCTCTTCTTAGCTATTAAATTTATGGCACTTTAAAAGCCATTTTTTTTCCTCTACTGGCTTTTGAAAACAGTACCATGGTGGCCCAAGCCTCTGTTTTTAGTTTGTGATCTCATTCTTTTAATTTGCACTTGTGCAGCATAGTTCTTAAAATATATATTTTACTCAAATTGCACATATGGCGTACACTAAGTGAAAAGGGCCTAACAAAATTCAGAAAGCAAAAAGAAAGTCAGCATGCTCATAGCCTTACTATCCAGAGATCACGGCCCACCTTGACATGCACCCTTCCAATGCCGTACGCACCTGTGTACACACTGAAATGCATTCTGTTGATCGTGTGCACACTTGGAGCTGGTTTCCGCCTTGATGACTGTCAAGAAAGAGATTCTCGGAGGAAAATCTATAGTCTCAAGGTATTGAAAAGCAGAAGGATAAAAATCAATGAGTATCTGTTCTCAGGAAATCGGAAAAAGAAGACCAAATTAAATCATAAAAGGCATAGAAGGAAAGAAAGGATAAAGACAAAAGTGAATAAAATTTAAAAATTGTAATGGAGACAGCCAGAATTATTCCATTATAAACAATGAAAATTCAATTAAGAGTATTCAATTAAATGGAGGAGCCAAAACCCAGCTCTTTGGAAATGTGGTTTTAAAAAGATAAAGCCCTGATGACACCAACTAAGAGAAAAGAGAAAAGGCACAATAACTAACACCAAGAATCAACAATAGGAACCCTTTCAGATCTTACAGTAAAAATAATGAGGAGATTGTGAAGAACTTTATGCTAAGAATGTGAAAATTTGGATGAAATAGACAAATTCCTTTAAAAATGCAATTTACCAAAACTGACACTAGAGGAAATAGAAAGTCTGAAGCCTTATAATGCAATAAGAAGTTAAATTGGGAATTAGAATCCTTTCCTCAAAGAAAACTTCAGATGCAGTCACCTGTCAAAGTTACCAAACTCTAAAGAAAATATAATGCTTATCTTATACAAATATTTACAAAAAATAAAAAAAAAAACAAAGAATGTTACTGATTTTATGAGATGTAGATATGAAAGTCTAATAAGAATATTACAAGAGGACCTGGGTTGTGGCTCAGTGGTGGAGCGCTCGCCTAGCATGGGTGAGGCACTGGGTTCGATCCTCAGCACCACATAAAGATAAATAAAGGTATGTTTCCATCTACAACTGCAAAAAAAAAAAAAAATTTAAAAAAGAATATTACAAGAGAAGAAAATATAGAATAGTTCCATGTAGGAACATATGAAATATTCTAAACAAAATATTACCAAATGAAATAAAATCATACATTAAAAAATAATAGATCAAAAATAAAAACTTATACTTGGCAAAAAAAGAGGACTTATTTAGTTCTCAAAAGCCAGTTATTACACCATTATCAAAATAGGAAATAGCAGCAATTCCCAATGTTGAAGGGGGTGTGGAGAAACTGGACAAGAAGTACACTGCTGCTAGAAGTTTAAGGTGGTCCTGCTGTTCTAGATGGTCTTAGCAGGTTCTTAAAGAGCTGACCACACAGAAACCTCGCACTCTGGGGATGTATTAGGGTTCTCTAGAGGAGCAGAATCAACAGGAAGTACGATTACACAAAGGGGATTTATTAGATTGACTTACACCACCAGAAGCTGTGTAGTCCCCAATGGCCGTCCGCAGGCTGGAGAGCTGGGAGAACCAGTAGCTGCACAGTCCAAGAGGCTGAAGCCCCACAACAAGAGGGATCAAGGGTGCTGAAGACTGAAGGCTTCTGGGAAGTCACGGGCAGAGTCCACTTTGGAAGAGTGAAGAAGTGAGTCCTGTATCCCCAGATAATTGCAGCAGCAATCAAGAATCGGTTCAAGAAGAATGGAGCTTGCATCTGCTGCTGCTTCCTTATTCTTCCAATCCTTATTCCATCCAAGCCATCATCCTATTGGATGGTGCTGCCCCCACTTGGGGAAGGTCTCCACTTCAGTTGGCTATCCCACATGCCAATCATTCCTAGACACACCTGCATTGAAACACACCCAGAAGCCTCTTAATCGTAGGCATCCGTTAATCCAATCAAGTTGACATTTCAAATTAACCATTACAGGGTAATTTATCTCAGGTTTTCACTGGAAAACTTATGTTCACACAAAAACATGTACATAAACTCTTACAGCAGCTTTATTTGTAATAGCTAAAAGCTGACACTGGTCACATGTCTTCATCAGATGTCAGGATGAATCAACTGTGGTGCATCCATACTGTGGAACAGCGTCATGGACCTCTGATACACCAGTAATCTGGGATAATCCCACGGGATTACGTTGAGTGAAGAAAGCCAGTCCCCAAAAGTACGTCAAACTGTATTAGCCCATTCACACAACATTCTGGATATTATGAAATTTTAGAAATGAAGGACATATTAGTGGTTAACTGGGGTTACAGGAGGGGGCAGCAGGAGGGAAGTGGATGTGGTTATAAAGGGCCCGGTGAAGAAGGATCCTTGTAGTGTTGGGATTGCTCTGTATCTCAATTGTGGTCACAGGGATACAAACATACACAGGTGACAGAATTGTATACAACTTAACACACACAAATATGAGCACCAATAAAACTGAGGAAAACTGAGTAAAATAAGTACATTGTATCAATGATATACTATAGTTATGCAAAGTCACTGCTGGGGAGGGGGAGTGTGCAAGGGATCTCTTTGTATGATTTCTTACAAGTATGTGAATAAGTAATTATTTCATTATAAATGATGAAAATTCAATTAAAATTATTCAATTAAACCAGCTATGATAATGAAGGAACAGGCTGTGTAATCATCTCAATGGGTGCAAAAACACTTGCTATGAGTTCATACCCATGCATGGTAGAAATTCTTAGCACAGCAAATCTACAAAGCATATTCTAGAATGATTCATTATATTTTCAAAAACCTAATCAAACTTTGCACCTCAATAGTGACATGGTGAATATTTTTCCCGCTTATTCTTTTTTTCCTTTTTCACAGCACTGGGGAGTGAACCTAGGGCCTCATGCTTTACCACTGAGTCATATTCCCACCCTGTTGACTTTATTTCTATTCAATATTGTAACTAAAGGACACATCCAGTGCAATAAAACAAGAAAAAGAAATAAAATTATAAGTAAAAAAAAAACTAAACCACTATTATCCAAAGAGAATATGATTAAGGACATTAAAAAATCCAAAATAACCTATAGATAAATAATTACAATTAGATAGCAAGTTAACACGTTGATGGATATAAAATATATACAAAAAGTCAATCTACATACCAGTAAAAAAGGCATAAAATAAAGTTTCAAAAATAGAATTTATGATGCAAAATTATCTAAAACAGAGATATAAGTTGAAAGAAAGACGTGTTTATACATTAAATTACAAAGCATCATTGAGAAAATTAAAAAAAAAAAACTAAAATAAATTCTGTGAAACAGTACTTTCAGGGGCTAGAAAACTCACTAAATGTTGGTTCTTCCAAATTACTGTTGTAGATTCAGCATAATGCTTAAGGTAATACACATTAAAAGGTCAGATTTTTTTTTTTTTTTTTTGGTGGGGATGGATAAGCTGACTCTCAAGTTGTTTAGAAGTGCAAAGAGTCAAACATATCTAAGACACTTTGGAGAGAAGACAGGTGACACTAGAATAAAGATCCTCTGTGAGGCGCCAGTGATCAGGACAGGGTACAGTTAGCCACAGGCCATCAGAGCGGAGGATTCACAAGCAAGACAGTGTATACACCCACACTTGCTCTTCTTTTCATCCTTATTTTTGAACACTTGTTTAATGACACAGGGCCCTGCAAAGCAGTGGGCAGAGGACAATCTTTCCAATAAACAATCCTGGGTTTATTCATGGCTAAGAAATGGAGGTTCGGCCTTAAACAAAAATCAGTTCCAGGTGAACCAGTGGACAAATGTGGAAAGTAAAACTACAGACTTATTCTAAGAGACACCAGCAACACTGATCCCCGCGTGGTGAAAGAGGCAAAGACTTCTTACATAGGACACACGGACAAGCTGTACCCTCCAAGGGAGAGACTTCCAGACAGGGAAAAGGAAGCGAGAGTAGAACACCGGCCACCGCCCGCCTGCAAGCGTCCTCTTTCTAGGAGAGAACCTAGAATTGGTAGGAAAGAGTCAAGCCAAGAGGAGAGACAATCGGCGTGACAGGCATGTGTAAGACACCATGTCCAGTGTTCATGGGCAGACGGGCAGTTTGACTGGCAACCTCTTAGTCTTCAGGGAGAAGGAGATGAAAACCGTGAGGCTGCCTCACCCACCCAGAGCGGGGAGCGCGGAAAGGGCCCGCCACACTGAGGGCAGGAGATGGCGTGTCAGAGAGTCTGCAGGCGCTGCTGGCCTGGGCGAAGTGGACGCCATGGCAGTGAGCCATGGGCACTGCCCACCACCTGTGACGATGCTCCAGGTGAGCAGGGTCCTCACAGGGGCACCCCTACCAGCCACGCCTGCCTGCGCCTGGACACAGGGGTGTTGGCAGCACCCAGAGCAGCCCCAAACTGAGGAAAGAACAGATGCTCACTGACCACAGAATGAAACCTATGAGGTTGCTATTTTGCCTTTTTCCTAGAATCATAAAACACAGTTATTTTTCCCTTGTTGACCATCTCAACGTACTTATGTGGCCGCATTCTGGCTGGGCAAAATAACTGGGGGGGTGACAAGCAAATTGTGAAGGTTGATACAGCGGGAACCGCTTTATTGTAGGACAGCAGAGGTATATATACATAACTGAATACACAGCTTGACTCAATTTAGCATCATCCAGTTACAGCAATCAGTCATTAAGGAATCCTCATCATCTTAGTAATTACACACAGCTTAACTTAATTAACATCATCTAGACACAGCAGTCAGTCATTAAGGAATCTCCATCATCTTAATGGCTCGCTGGCGTTACTTCTCAAACCACTCCTCCTGGCAAAGTGCCAGGCGCCATCTTGACTTGTCTGTGGCCCTCAACACTTACGGAGTCAGTTCTCCCCTTATGCTAACCTGGTTACCTGGTAAGAGCGTTTCAACTTAGTAGGCAAAGGCCCACTGTGAAGGAGAAGTCCATCCATGGTGAACAGATAAAGGAAATGTGGCATTTGCACACAATGGAGTTTTATTCATAAAGAAAAATGAAATCATGTCATTTTTAGGAAAATAGATGGAACTAGAGACCATTGTGTTAAGTGAATAAGTCAAACTCAGAAGGTCAACGGTCCTAAGTTCCTCTAATAGGCTGAAGCTAGAGAGGAGAAAGGGGGAAAAAGAGGGGGATCTCATGAAAATAGAGGGGGGACCAGGAAGGAGAAGAGGGGAGGGAAAGAGGGGGTTCTGGAGATGAAATGGACCAAATGCATGCACAAATAGGTCACAGTGAACCCCACTATTACATACAATTATAATGCATCAAAAATTTTTTAAAAAATTAAAAATAAAACAAACAAGCCCATAAATAAATAAACAACGAGCAAAACCAAAGAAATCCGATTTTGAGGAGGAAATGCATAAGTGCTGCTGCATACAAGGCTGTGGAAGAGACAATCATAATTTTGACTAAAAGGAATCCATACACAAAGGAATGCCTGCTCCTTACTTCCATGATACACAGTTCCAAACCAGGGCCAGTTTGCCTGGGCGGCTGGAAGCCACCAGGAGGGCCAGGCCTGGGGGACGGTTTCGCCCCTCTCCACTCACACTGGGCCTGAGCCCTTCTGTGTTCTGTGACTCAGCAGAAGCGCCAGTGTTTACATCCCTCTCCGGGATATTTACATTTTGATAAAAGACTGTTGGAAACTTTTCTTTCAAAAGATGAGTCTGTAATAGCCTTTCAGGCTGGAGAGAGAGCAGTATTAGTGGGGATCGATCGATCTATCTATCTATCTATCTATCTATCTATCTATCTGTATTATCTACGTATGTGTCTATTGATTGTCTGTCTCTGTTATGTATGTATCTATCTATCTATCGATCCATCCATCTAATCTGTTAGTGCCTTGTTTTAAATTTCATTCTGAGACAGGGTCTGGCGGAGTGGCCCAGGCTGGCCTTGCCCTTGCCATCCTCCTGCCTTAGTCCCCTGAGTTCCCTGGATTACAGGTGTGTGGCACTATGCCTGGCTTGTTTCTTTAGTGCTTTCTCTTGAAAATACCAAATTTCCCTGAACTGGCTGGTCCACTGGACTCCACAGCCTACACACTGTTCCCGCGTGTGGAGGCGGGCCCACGGCTAGGCCCCGTTCCTGCCCTTGGTTTGCCCTTGGGTGTGCTGTGTGCTCTGTGAGCAGCAGGGTGGGGTAGACCCCCTATTCTGTAGGCCTGCCCCTCAAACCTTTCCTGGTCTTGACAGGCTCACCCCTCCCCCACCTGCTGGAGTTTGGTGCCCAGGGTGACTTTGGAAGGGGCCAGACCCAGGAGCCTGGGTGCATTCATGGAGAAGGCCTCCTTGCTCCTCCCGCTGGACCTAAATGGCTGAGAAGCTTCTGTTGTACTAAACCCTTAAGATTTATTGGCATCAAGGGCTGGGTCTACCTTGTCTCACCTGTTATTTGTCCAGTGTTGAATGAGCACCTACTATTGCCCTCCTGCTCTAGTCTCTGGGGGTCCAACAGTCAGCAAAATAGACAGCAGCTCTGTTCTCGGGGTGACTCTCGCATTCCAGCGCAGCTTGGAGAGAATGGAAAACATGAACGCATTCCACCTTGGGTGGCAGTAACAGCCAAGGCAATGTGAGGCAGGGCGAGGCAGAAAGTGGCAGGTGGGGGTGGGGGGGGGGGTGGGACAGAGCCACGGTGGTCTGTGGCCAGAAAGCTGCTGGCTTGGGAGAAAAGAGCTCCCAGCCTCGTGGATGGGGCAGGAGCAGCCCATCTTCCAGGGGCAGGCTGGCCTCCTGAGGGGGCACAGCTGGCTTCAGATGACTGTGCACAGATCCAAGTTTAGCTTTGTCCCTGCTCTCTGGGACGATGCCAACTTCTGTGCAGAGATGCCTCTGGCTCAAACACATACCCTTAACATAAGCCAGATGTGCAGAGAACCACTGTGCCCTCCAGCTCTGGTCATTTTTGATTCGTGTTGAGACTTGTGTGTCTCAGGAAGAAGCCTCAACTCCGGTGGATTAAGATTGGCCACTGGGGTGTGTGCACTGCTCCTCTCATCACCAATGGCCAGGTGGCTCTGGGGGTTCAGGCTTTGTATTTGGAATGCTCTGGCCTGAGCATCACAGGAACTGAAAGCTACAAGGGCCTTTATGGAGTTCGCCCAGGATTCCATGAATGAGGAAGAAAACAGGGCTTCCCGGGGTCCCCGGAACTGGCCCCACCCCATCCCAAGGTCAGCTCCTCCCAGTCAGACTCCTGGTCATTGACCTCTGTGGTCCCCGCAGTGCTGCCTGGGGAGCAGCTTTGGGCCCTCCCACCCCCCTGTGCTCAGGTGCAGCTGGGAGCAGAGGGTGTCTGCGTCAGCCTTTCCTGCTGCAGCGGGGGTCTCCTGGCTCCCACGAGGAGCAGGAAGAGGATGTTTTCCCTGAGCAGAGCAGAGGCGCAAACAGCACGCTCAGAGCACCTGCCCAGGCCTCTTCCTCACCCGCTGCCCAGTCCCTGCCGCAGCTCTGAGGTGGCCTGAGGTTTGGGGTTGTGCAGGCCACTGCACCTGCCACTGGCCCTTTTGCAGGAATGGGGGCTGTAGGGCTGAGTGAGAGGAATGTGTGAGCACGCATGTGCATATGTGTGCATACGTGTATGTGTCTGTATGTCTGAGATGTGTGTAAGCCTGTGCATCTGTGTCTTTGTGTGGATGTGAGGGCTCATGTATATGTGTGTTCACGTCCCTGTAGTGAGTGGTGTGCGTGCTGTTTGTATGTGCATACATGTGCATCTATAGATCATGTATGTGTGTAGTTTGCATGGTTTGTATGTGTGAATGTTTGTTCAAAAATGCCACACGTGGTTACACATATCACCTGCATGCACGCACACCCTGTGGTCTGTCTGTTGTGTTTGTGCACGTGGTCAACGTGTGCGTGTAGCTGAGTGGCTGGACTGGCTTCAGGTTGCTCAGCTGTTTGTGACCTGGACCCCGCCCACCCAGCCGAGCGCTTCCCGGGTGCCATGGACCCCTTCCCCGCTGGAGTGGGGGTGAGGAAGAGTTGGTTCAGGGCTACCAAGAGCCCCAGAGATGGAGCCGAGGTGTCCATGAAGCCGTGCGCAGAGGAGCACTGGATTCCCAAAGTGGCTCCCGACAGGGAGACAGTTCCTTTTGCCCTGGCCGAGAGGAGGTGGGGAGCTGCCCCTGTGCTTTCACGGCCACCGTGCTGGTGTCCCTTTCAGGAATGTGACGCTCTCCCTGTGGCTGGGCAGGGCCTACTGTGGGTGCTCAGAAATCATTTACTGGCTGGTGCTGGTCTCTGGAGCTGCCTCCTGTGGGCCTTGTATCAGGCTTGTGCTAGCTGGGTTCCCCCTCGCAGTGCCCCGGAGGCAAGGCCTGGATGCACACCATGCCCCTTGTGCATGTCTCGGGTTGGGGCTGGATGTGGCTCCACAGCACCAGCATCACTGTAGGCTGTGTCCAGGGTGTGTGACCCCTTGGCCAGCACTCTCTTAATGAGGGTTAATGACATTAATTATTACTGTCCCCTTCAAAGGTACTGGGCTTCTTTGCCGTGTTGAGGAGCTGGGTTCACTGCCTGCACAAGGGGACAGGTGTCTGACAGCAAAACCAGTGTGTGGAGGAGGAGCCTCCTCCTCCCTAGGCCATGGGCCCTGACCTCCTGCAGCCCAGCATAAGTGCCCCCACTGACCTCGATAAGGTGGCACACTCTCGTGTGCCAGGGACCTTATACACATGAAGAGCTAACAAATCAGACAGGTCTGCACTTCATCACAGTCTAAAATTCTAAGCCCCGGGCAGGTCCAGGCACTGAACGGATCTGGCCTCACCTGTGCATTTGCATGACCATCTCTTTTATCAATGTCTCCCCCACCAACGAGGCTGCAAAGCTGATCACTTGTGCAACCCCAACCGGGCAGGTGTCTGGCACCCAGAAGGTGCCCACTGACAGGCCTGGAGAAGGAACCAAAGACAGCAGGGCTCTGCAGCTGGATTCTAGGGAACCGGCATCGCCAGGGCCTGCTCGGGCAGAGGGAAGCACATTAATTGCAGCACTGGGGAACAGTCCCCAAAGCAAATTCTTTAGCACTCAGGTTTTTAGACTTGCTCTATCTGAACTGAGGTGTTTGTTGAAGCCCCAAAGATCTCATGAGCGTTTCTTTAAGGAACAGTGTGACATCAGGCAGTGTGATGTGACATCGGGACCTGCTTATTCCTAAGTACAGGCTGAGTGTGCAGCCATTGAGGCCACATTCCACTTTAATCAGATTCCATTCCATGGAACACTCTCTTAATGAGGGTTAATAACATTAATTATTTCTGTCCCCTTCATTTAAGAACATGCTCAAGAGGAGCTAATTGCCACATGATGGCCCAGGGATAGCTCAGGCCCAGCAGAACTTCAGGGAAGAGCATGTCCCTTCATTCCACCTCCCCCCTGCACCCAGGCACTTGTCTTGGTTCCTCTGCGCAGGGGGGCTGGCCAGTCCCCAGCTCCACCACGGTGAGAAACGGGGGTTCCTGTGTACCATGGCTTGCCCCTCCGGGCAGGGTGGGGTCTTAACATGGACCTCTGGCTGGTTCACCAGCAGGTTCTCCTGCTCCGTGAGGACGATGGGACAGGTGCACTCCACAGGATGTGAGCAACACACTTCTTCTCCGCTCACCCTGCTAGAATTCAGATGAAAAACACATAAGTGATTTGGCTCAGTGATTTCTCTTGGAGGATACATCCTACGGAGATGCTTTTGCACTCACCATGATGGATGTTGAAGGGCCTTGCAGCATGGATGGAATGGCAACAGGGTGGAAATAGTCTACGTCTTTGCCTGAGAGTGTAGGGTGCCAAGCAGGGAATAGAATGAGACCCATCTGAATGTGTTGAGATGAAACAACATTCAAGATAAATTATTCAAAAGAGAGCAGGGACAGAGCAGTACATGCGGCAAGTTGCCATTTGTGTAAGAAGTGGCATGTCCATGTGGCCAAGCAGGAGGCTGAGTGGAACTGTGGGTGTCGGGCTCCTATGTAGTTCTCTGTGATGACAGGGCTCCCATCTGTGGGGGGCACCCAGCAATGTGTACCTGTAGCAGCGGGAGGATGCAAGGTCACACTGATGTTCTCCAAGGTTCAGACAGGGCTCAGGCCCACATGGCACCAGAGTGCAAGCCCAACACTGGGAAGGGCTGGAGGTGGCTGTGAAATCACACGCGGGCGGGAGCTTGCTGGGAAAGGCAGCGGGCTTCCTGCGAGGCCATAAGGCCCTCCTTATCAGTTTCCAAGACTCACCTCGCTCCAAAGCTGCGTGTCCAGTCAGCAGTCCACTGGCTACATGTGTCTATGTAACTAAACTGACATTAGACAAAGTTAGGATCCAGCCCCGTGGGGCACCAGTCATGTTGCACCAGTCATTGCCACGTTTGGCTGCCGGCTGGTCCTGCTAGGAGGGCACAGCACCAGAGAGTGTCCACCAACACGCAAGTCCCCTGGAGGGTGCTCAGAAGCAGGGGCCCCCCAGTGCATTTGTACCCTTTAATTATTATTCATTAAACTTTCCCAAGGCAGATTTGTATGGGTTCTGGAAATGTGTTGCTTAAGTCCAAGTTCAATGGTATTTTAAAAAATTTTTTCTTTTCACCTAATTTTCATTTCTTTGCAGTGAAATGATGATGAACATCAGACCCCAGGGCTTTAAGTTCTCTTTTTGGGTCACAAGCAAAGGTCTTCTTCCCAGGATGAGTGGTGGGCACTGGGTGGAGCCACCCTGGAGACTGTTTGCCATCTCTGAGGCCAGTGGGTGGCCACCTGCCCCTCAGGTCTGAAGTGGGCGGAAGGAGGTCAGTCTGCAGAAGCTGGGGGTCAGTTTGGTAAGGGAAGGCAGAGTGTGGAAGGGCCCCCAAGGTAGTGGTTCTCAGGAGGATGGACTTGGGCTGTGTAGGACCACCACACAGTTTCTTTGTGTGCAGATCCAAACAACCACAGATTGAAGATATTTGGTAAAAAATTGCATTTGAACATCTGTGGACTTCCTCTTGTCATTGTTCTCTATAAGCAATACAGCGTGCCAGCTATTTGCAGAGCATTTACATTTTATTAGGTGTTTTATGTAATTTTGAGATGATTTAAAGTCTACACGGGGATTTATACAGGCTATATGCAAATACTGCCCCACTTTATTGAAGGAACTTTTGAATCCTTGGATTTTGGTATCCTTTGGGGGAGGAGGGTGGGTTCCTTGAACCAGTGCCTGTGGGTACTAAGGGGCAGCTGTACTTTCTGGTGAGCACAGACTGTGTCCAGGGCACATGGACCAGTGACCGTCTCTGTGGGTCCTCATTTGTGTGGCCTGTTGTCATAGCAAGGCCCACGCTGGAGTTCTGACAGGAGGACACCTGGAAATGGCTGGTCTTTGGGGCTTGTGAGCAGAGCTGCTGGTCCTGGGAGAGCCTGGAGACAGAGCCCGCCTGTGGAGTGGCCTTGCCCTACCCAGGCCCTGGGTCCCGTGGCCTCTGGAGGTCCCACGTGAGCACTCCCCACCAGCCAGCCTTCAGATGAAGCCATCCCGTGGCCTCTGTTTTCCAACAGTTCAGGAGCTGGTTACTTGTGATCTTCCACCAAATAATATTTTCTGTTCTTAGAAAATTCACATTTTTTTGAATCCTTACTTTTTTACCCTTTAATATTTTTCTTATCTACCATTTTGAATCTCTTCACTTGGGCTTCCTCGTCTCCATTTACACAGTGTGGTTTCCATCATCTGTTGGGCCTGCTAACACCTGAGGCTTCCACAGCACCCCAGGCGGCTGGTCACTCCAGCCCAGGCTGCGGGGCAGGGCCTGGCCCTCCCACGGCTCCTCTTCAGAGCAGGAGGTGGAAACATTTGCTAGAGGGGTGTTCAGCAACCACAGCTCTGACTTTATCCCATTACATAAAACACATCACTAGAGCAAATAATTAATTTATTGAAATACATGAAAGACAATGCACAACGTCAGTGGGCTAATCAACAGCCAGCTTACCACATGTCCTCGTGGCGTTCCCGCCTATCCCATGAGAACATTCTCTACAAACTCAACACCGGTGCTGGTGAGTATCCAGCTTGGACAGAGTGTGCAGAACGTGAGGCGAGGATTTCACCTCTAGACAAACTTCACGCAGATTAAGAAAATCCCGGGCATGGTGGCCCTGGTCCCCAACGAGGGCTGTCACTCACACTCATAGGCCAGGCTGGGCAGATGCTGCTCCTTGGGGCGTCTTCAGTGGGTAGTGTGAGCCTCCTCCTGGGAGCCCGGGGGCTGTCACTGTCCCAAGGAGACTCGAGGATGGCTCTTCAGAGAGGCGTTACTTATTTTTCTTCCTCTCCTTTTCCCCCTTCTTCTTCCCCTTCTCTGTCTCCTTTTCTCTGCCACCGACCGTTAAGGATAAGACGCGCTTTCTGCCCAGAGGGGTCTTGGCGTACCAGTTCTGAAATGAAACGGAAACTTCCTAAACCCCAGGAAAAGACCAGCAGGACATGAACCCGCCAAACAGTCTTAAAACCAAAGACGAGCTCGCTAGGAACGAAGCAGCAAGTCGCCATTTTACTTTGGGCATTTAACGTCTTTGACACAAACTTCTCTCCCTGGGCTTTCTCGTCTGCATTTCTGTATGATCCGAAACTCGTACCCGAGGAATTCCCAGTTTCCGAGAAGTGCGGACTAAACGTAAGCAACAGTACTTTCCAGGTAAGTCCCTCGCTTCCCTGGAATGTTACTGTGCCCTGAGGATGTGGGTCTTCTTGGAAATGTGAATTGGCCCTGGTTCATGTGTGACCACTGTAAGCTGGCCACATGTGAGCACAGTGGGCACTCACATGCTCTGAGGGGGCTCTGTGGAAAACGGGGCAGAAATAATGGAGTCAAGATACCAACAAAGCACTTAGTGATTGCCACTGGCCCTGTTTAGATTGCATTTGGAACCTGAGAAACATTTTGGTTGATAAACATTACAATAATATTATTTCATGAATGATTATATCACCCATCAACTCTCCTGTTAGTGGACATGTAAGTCATTTTTCTTTTTTGTGAACAGTGCTATAGTTCACAATTTTTACGTGCCTCTTTGTATACCTGTGAGACGTATCTCGGGCATACGCTTTGGAATAGAATTTCTGGGTTACAGGAAACAAACACCTTCATTATAGCCAAATTGTTCTCTGAAGTGCCGTGAGTGGGAACTGATCTCTGATATTTGTCTTAAATTGACTTTGTTTTCTCCTGCCTCTGGTTTAGCTGGGTACAAATATTAGGTAGCTGACTATTCTCATCGCTTTGCAGGTATAATTTCACTGTCTTTGGCATTTATTGCTGTCAAAGAGATGTCTGATTGCCCAATTGCTGTTTCTTTGTAAGTAATCATGTAGCTTTTGAGACTGGTTTGTTATCTTGTTCTTAGATTCTCAATCATGGATACTGGCATGGATTTTTAAAATTACTCCTTGGAATTTATTTTTAATCTGAGAACTCAGGTTTTTAATTCAGGAAAATTCTCAGCATGTATTTCTTTAATTCTTCTGATATAATTCTTCTGATATTTCTTATATTCCTTTCTCCTAGAATTTGTATTTGCTGAATGTTGATGTCTTTCAACATGTCATCTGTAGATTTACTTTTATGGATTCTTACCTTTTGGTTTTTCTGTGTTGCCTTCTTGGGGAACTCCCCAGGACCACCTTCCAGACTACTAATTTACTCTTTGACCGTGTCTATTCTAGGGATCATACTGATCTCATTTTTACCACTTAGTATTAACTACTGTATCTTTCATCTTATATAATTTCTCTTTGTGGCTTTTTTTCATCTTATCTTTTCTCATTCAATTTATATCTTTGTTTCAAAACTGTGTATATTCCTAGTGAAAGTCAGTTTTTTACTTATTTTCTTGAACATCTTAACCATATTTATTTAAACGATTTTGTCAGATTGTTCTTAACACTAGATGGTTAACACAGATTCTAACTAGTGGTTAGAATTCTAACTTTGGTTAACAATAGATTTCCAAAGATATTTTAAGATTTTGATTTTCAGGATCATTTTGAGTGGGATGCTTTGCTTGGCTTCTCTCTTTCCTTATTCTTGCCTCCCTAGCAGTTTTGCAATTGCTTCTACAAGGCCCTTACAGCCCAATACAGAGCTAGGTTTTGTATTGCTATTTTGAAGTTTATTCTCCTTGGTGATGCTGGGGAATCAAAAAGGCAACATGTATTCCCATGTCACAGTCTCCAGTTATTAAAGTATAGCTTCTCTGTATTTTAATGGTCTTTTTTTTTCCCTCTCTGTTGCATCCTAGGCAAATTCCTTTTGCTCCCCTTTCCAGTTCCTTTAGTTTCTCTTTAGCTGTATCAGATAACCCCTTCATTGACCTTTTATATTTTTTGACTATCAGACTTCTATTGGGTTCTTTTTCAAGTTTGTCTATCCTCTTCCCCCATAATATTTCTGGTCTTTAATAATTTAAAAATACTTAACATATATTCTCTTTCAGAATGTTCTAATACCTTGCTTTCTTGGGAGTGCTAATTCTGTTATTTGTATCTGCTGACTCTCCTCATGGTGTGTTATTTCCTTGTTTTTTTTTTTTTAATTTCCATAGTTTTTTAAAATTATGAGATTTCTTTAACAAGGGTAATATTTCCTAAAGAAACCAAATGTTCCTTAACTTGGATAAGTTTCCATACAGAGTGTTTTTCATATTTGCTTTTGATGTGACTTTGGGGGTATGAATGATATGTTACATTTCAACATGGGATTCTGGCACCGAGGAGGTTGTGTAAACATGGAAGCTGATGTGCAAGGTATGAGCAAGAGTCTGACTTTGTATGGAACGCCTCCGTTCCTCTTGTACAGCCCCGAGAAGGTCACAAGGCCCGTGATGCTGCCTCCCGAGTGGCCCAGTGTTGTGATCTTCCTGCTTTCTGATGACCTGGTCTGAGGACCATTGTATTTGTGTCTTAGGCTCCCCGGGCCACCAGTGCGTTAGCTCATGTGGTTGTTCTTGTCTTTGAAATTTATCCTTATTTCTAGCACCTGGGGATTCCCTCCTCCTTCTTTTAGCCGTGGCTCTGTTTTTATAATAAGGTGAGGTGGCCAAGCATGTAAAGTGATGAGCTCTTAATTTATAGACACACAGGATAAAATATAGTTACTAAAATTGGCTTTGGAGGAAGGCATTAATTTTAGCTTTGCTACTCTTGTGCTGTGTGACTTATAACAAGTTACTTTGCTTCTTGCATTTTTTTTCTTTTTATCGATGCTGTAGCAAATAACCCAAAATTAGTGGCTTAAAATAACACATTTAGGTCAGAGGTCTGAAATGGCTCTCACATCGCTACAATTGAGGTGCCCCAGAGCTGTGCCCCTTCATGGATGCTCGGGGTGAGAACCTGATCTCCTGCTTTCTGGAGCTTCCAGAGACCATCTGTTCTGGCCTGTGGTTCCCCTCCATCTGCAGGGTAGCAACTTGGGCTACTTGGAGTATCCATGAGTCTCTCCCAAGCTGTGCCCTCTCTGGGTCTCTCTTCTCAGTCCCTCGTCCACTTTCACAATCCCATCGGACTCTCAAGCTAATTCTCGACAATCTGTTTGTCCTAAGGTCAGCTGGCTGGCAAACTGGCTTCCCCTCTGCCAGGTCAAGGAGCACATTCACAGGCTCCGGGGTCAGGACGCAGCTGTCCCCAAGGGGTCTTTATTCTGCCTCCCACAGAATAATGGCTCCTTCCTTGCAAACCAGGGCTCTGCCACGGAGCAGCAGTCGATATGTAACGGAGAACGTTACGGTGATTCTATCATCATTAGCCATCAGAGTTTTCTCCATCATGTTCATGGACCAGGGCTGAATGTGCCTGGAGAAGATGCGAGATCTCAGTCTGAGACATTCTCAGAGCACAATTCAGTAAACTGGCTCAGGGCAAACAGCCATGAGCAGCCACAGCGGAGCACCACGTCATCCAGGAGAGCCACAGTGACATTCCACCTGTCCCTTTGCTCAACGAAGGTGTCACTAATGAACTTACTGAGCACCAACCCCAGGCCAGGCACTGTGCCTGGTGCCACATGGAAGGGGGAGTGGGTTGGGAGTATAGAGTCACCATGGCTCCTTAAAAAGTCCACCAGAAATGGGTGTGAGAAGCACACACATTGTCATCCAGGTTGTGAAGTGTGACGTTCCCTTTTCTTGAGCAGCATGGTCAGCCTCAAACACCTGTCACAGAAAACCAGCCCTGGGCTTCAACACCCTAAACCCAACTTCTCAAAATAAGGAAAAATCAGTACTTTAGAAAGGAGAGAAAAGTGCAGTGTTTCAGAAAAGAATCTATCATTAGAAGAGGGTAAATATTAGCAATTAATGTGAACAAAATTCAGACAGTTCAATTAAACAATGCTAACTCAAGCAGTTCAGTAACAGAGTGTCAATTCAGATGCTTGGCCAACACTCAGATGGAACTAAAAATGTCCCTTTTAGTTTGGCTGGCGCTGGGGCTGGAGAAATAGGGTTTGTTGTCTGTTTTTGCAGATAAAGTCTTATTGGACCCCAGCCCTGCCCACCACTCACTGCTGCACCCTGACACAGAGTTGAAGAGCTGCCCAGAGGCTGTGTGGCTCTCAGGACCAGAGGTGTTCAGTATCCGGACCTTACAGAGGAAGCTCCACAACCCCACGCTGGGCCCTCCCTGTGGGGGTCACTACTGCGATGACTTCTCACCTTCCACTTCAGCCCTGGGACAGGCCAGGAGGGAGGCTGTGTCCGTCCTCACCATAAGCGAGCTCCCAGAGGGGGAGGCTTGGATGGGGACTTCAACTCTCCCTTTGGTGACAGTGTGCCCAAGATTGTGGTGACCTTCAATTCCATGGATAAGATTTTCCTCTTTTGTCTTCCCAGTTGGCCAAGGAGACTACCTCAGGGACAGAAAGGGGACACAACTGTGTTCATTTTGAGGTAGAATGGAGCCAGCGGTGTGGGAGGAGTGGCCCTGGTGACAGGGACAAGGCTGCCTTGTTTGTGTCTTGGGCCACTTCATGAAGGACAAGTCCTAAGACAGACTGTCCAAAATTTGTGTCCCTCTTGGAAGAGGAGTTGGAACAGACATCTCAAACTTTCCTCCAGATCTAAAGAATGTGGTGACCATGTCAGAATGTGATCAAAAATTTGGATACTAAATTTTGCTGAGTTCCCTTGTGGTTTCCTACGTCAAGTACACTGAAAACTGAAGTGTGCCACGGCAAGTATGTGGCCGAACAACTTCAACTTGAAACATGCTATTTAGGGACAGTTTTCCCCATGCAAAACATATTCCATAATATGAAGTAAAATGCGAGAAACAAGATAAGGGCATGTGTGTGTGTGTGTGTGTGTGTGAGAGAGAGAGAGAGAGAGAGAGAGAGAGA
>NW_026000005.1:50142669-50261203 GCF_001458135.2 Marmota marmota marmota
GAGAGAGAGAGAGAGAGAGAGAGAGAGAGAAAGAGAGAGAGAGAGAGAGAGAGAGAGAGAGAGAGAGAGAATCCTTTGAAGCTGCGATTTGGCTGTTAATTCACAAGGTCACAGAGCATGTTTTTCCTAAAATTTGGAAGATACCTGCTTTATTACTAAGACTCAAAAGATTCTGTGATCCCAAAATGTCACATTTCCAAATTTCAATGTATGTGGCAGAGTTCAGGTTCGTGGACTTGCAAGCCAGAGGGAGGAGGTCATGTGGCCAGTGTCCGCCCACCTCTGGCTGTGGGTACTGCTTACCTTAAAGCACTCTTCTTCTTCTTTGTACACTGGGTTCATGCTGGCTATCAACGGGATGAACTCCGCTGGGGTGAGTGGCTTTTGAGTCTGCTGCCGGATTCTCCGGTCCGTGAGCACACCTTTAACCACTTTGACTATGTTTCCTTGGGTGAAGCCGTCGGTGACCTTTGCTAAGCAGCTGATGTTCAAGGCCTTGGTGAGGACTCCACCGTTGCGCTGAATGATTTGTTTCCACAAAACTGTTGCATCAAAGATGGTGGGAAAGACACAGAGAACAAGCGTTACCACAGAGCAAGCAGCGCTAGCCCAGCTCTCCACAAACTTCATCTTGTCTGAAAGGACACACGGGGGCCAACTCCCACGTACAAGTCATTCAAATGAGCAGATGACTGAACATTGTCCTCTGGGGACTCTTCCCCCACAGGACCTGGAGGTCTATAGATCACACGTCCCTTGCAAATAGACAAGGAAGAGTTAACCGGTACAGTTGAATGCAACCCATACAGATGCTGAAGAGCTTTCAGAACTGGAAATTTGTGTGAGGAATAAGTGGCATCTCTGCTCATCAGATTATTATATTTTCCCAAGCATTTGGATAAGGAGTTTAACATTTCTTTTTTTTTAGTTATAAAGTTCATTTCTTATATTATTCGCACAACTGGAATTAGAAATCACATTATGATTTTCTCTAGCTACTGCAAGGCTCTGGGTAATATTACACATTGGGTTAGGTGGAGCACTGTGACCTGTTCTCTCTCCCTGTATATATAGGTTGGTTGATTGACAGTGCCTGGGTGGGTGGGACCGGGGTAAAGAAGAGATTTCCCTCAGAGCACAGGAGGTTGTGCAAATGAAATAAGTTTGATGCTTACTTTAGAGATTGAACAAACTCAGTGCAACATTTAAACTAACATTACATTTGGAGAACTATGTCCATTCTGTTGAGACAGCACAGGGAAGGGACCGAGGACAGGTGAAGGCACTCACGGGCTGTCTGTCTCAGAACCAGGACAACCTGGTCACACATTTCTAAAGCATTTTGACCTTCTCTGAGGTGTGTGGAAACATTTTTTTTTTCATGACTGTTACTATACAATCTGGCCATCGCCAGACATGGTGAAGGGTCAGTTCTGCATTTGTTCCATGATCCCACCGTCCGCATCCACTGAGCTGAAGACAGATGGTGAAAGGCCAAGGTGCACTGGTCACTGTAAAGGAAGGGACCCAGGAGCCACTTCAGAGAGTACTGCTTTGGGAGCTGAGTGATCCCGCAATTCGCCTCCACTGTCCTCTTTGGGGGGGTCCTTTGGGGGGAGCTGATTTGCTGGTAAAGGCCAGTGTCCCCGGGGTCCTGCCTGTTTCTCCAAGGCATCAAGGGTTTGGAGCCCTGCAGTGAGGCCAACAAGGGCCCACTCCCGAGCTGCTCTGTCCTCAGCCTTGGTGGGACGCAGCCACGGCAGCGTGTGGGCTGCCCGACGGCGCTGACCGTGGGCCCTGTTCTTAGCTGCGTGAGTGCTGCTGCCACGGTGACTGCTGGTCACTGTGCCTTGCACGAGTGCTTCCCGCCCTCACTAAAACATCAGTTATAAACACAGCACAAAAGGAGCTACGGAAGGCTTCGAGGCACATTTGTTTAAAGACAGACTATGGCAGGCAAGGGTCATCCCCATCTAATGATGATCGCCACAGAGTTAGAAAATATAACCTGGGGTAAAAACGGAAACACCAGTAACAACTGGGGACACCATGAGATGGAACGTCTTCTGCCCAAACTCATCAGCTACAGGGGACCAGCACGTCTGAGAGCTGACTCCGGAGGGCACGAGTGTCCTGGGGAGCACAGCTGGAGCCGCTGAAGCCCAAGTAGACACCTGTGGCGGACACTCAGGATGGTGGTAGCCCTGCCGGGCAGGGACAGCCTTCCTGCCTGTGGCTTGAAGTGGAACCATCAGGGGATAGATGGGGAGGGCCAGGTGACCTTGCAATAGACACCTGACTCAGTCCCCTGCTGCCTTGTAGACTGGCAATAGTCACATCCCTGGAAGTGCCTGCCCAAGTCATGCCACTGTCCAACATGAGCAATCTCTGCACGTGAGGGTCACTAGCAATGGAACGCAGCCCTCTGGGGCAGCGTGCACGTGTGGACACACCACTCGCCATTTACAACGGGCGATGCTTGGTGTTCGTGTCGTTTGGCCAGTGTTTCTGGACAGACTCGTTTCATTGATGACTCTCCAGAGATTGTGGGTGTGGAGTGGAGGTGCAGTCACAGCTGGCCCACGGGTCCCTACCGATCGCATGGCCGAGAGTGGGCCAAGGGCCGGGCTTCACTTCCTTCTCGTGCTGGACTGATTTGAAGGTTACCTTTTAAAGAGCTGCGTGTATGGCTTTTCAAAGCCACGTGCCCAGGCTCTTGACAGCAGCTGCTCTGGGGTCAGCATGGAGTGAGGCTCGGAGTGGAAGGCTTGGTTGGCACAGGAGCCCAGGGTGCAGAACTGTGGGAACCAGGGGCCAGAGGTCCGCTCAGGAGTGCAGGTGGGGAATGCCCAGGCACAGTCCCAGGGACCCACAGTGAGAGTGTGGGTCAGGCCCAGGCCAAGGCTGGGCACTGCTGACACGGTGGGGGCCTTTGGGTGGAGGGCTGTGTTCCACTTCCTCTCCTGGAGGCAAAGGATCTCTCAGTTCTTCAGATCAATCTACATTCTCTTTCCCTTCTTTAACTGAAATGAGTCTGGTCTTTGGCTTCTCCCGTCTGCATCTGACGTCCCAGTGGATTCCACGCTGGCTGCCGCTCCACCGGACACAGTATCTTAAAGTTCATTTAATGTGAGATCTCACAAAAGTAGGAGAAATGAATGATGAATGACATGACTTGGACAAACCCCTGACCCTCTGAAGCCTCAAATCCCAGAAGACACAGACTGGACTCATCCCATCGGACACTGGGCCGGGTGGGGTCCATGATGAATTGGGCAATTAGACAGACAGACCCCCCGGGGAGGGACCAGAGGAGAGAAGCATTAGGGACGTGGAGGGGACAGGCCAGAGGGAGTTCTGGGGAGCAGACAAGGCATTCATCAACTTGGGAGGTGGGTTATCTTTGCAGAGACAGCTTGACCTGGGGAAGGAGGTAGACACTGAATCATAACTGGCGAACCTTAAGGACCGAGGGACTCAGGCTGGCCTGGCCCTCGGCATTGTCACTCCCTGCCAACAGCCTGCAGGAATTTGACAAGTGGGAGGGCGAGTGTTTCCATGCACCTCGGGAGCTCTGCTGCGGGCAGACAGATGGCCAGGTGATGGCCCAGTTATGGATCTGCAGTCCATGCTTGATGGGCGGGAGGAGACACTTCTGGTCCCTGCTGTGGCAGGGACCGTCCTTCTTTAAGACGAATGTCCCCGCCATCGCGGCTGTGAAAGCGTCAAGGCTCTGGAGGAAATGCTGGTCGGTGCTCAGGATGCGGCAATAATGGCAGCTTGAACAGATCACCCACCAGGAAGAAATACGTGGCAGGCACGTGGCTTGGTGGACAGCTCTGCGCCCAGGAGCAGAGCTGCAGGTCTGGCCCCTGCCTCCTCCCGCGAGGACGCCGTGAGGAGGTCCAGGTGGGAATCTGCAATGCCCTCTGCATCTTGGAGACACCTGATCTTTCATCAAAAGGACAAAGTCGCCCGTGCAACATCAATAGCTTCATTTTAGGGCCCGTGGGTCTGTCAAACAATGGGACCCTTCAATCCAGTCAAGAGTAATGTTCTGGCCCCTTCGAATTAATGACACCGACGTTACTTCATCAAACACATAAAACATGGGCCCCAGAAACAAAACAGAGGAGAGGAGGCCGAGGGGAGGGCAGGAGGCTCTGCAGAGGCAGGAGCACAGCCCGTGGGGTCCTGCCAAGGCCCTGGGCAGTGGGGTCTGGGACTCCTCCTGGCCAGGGTGGTGTGGGCTGGCCCTGCGGGTCCAGTCCCTGGGGCCTCCTGTGACATCCTCTGAGCCACCTTCCCTCTTTCCTCCTGACACTGGCAGGATGCAAGGGATCCCATGGGGCCCCGGGCGGCCCTGTGAGATGGAGAAGCCACCTAGGGATAGGGAAGCCACCTAGGGATGGAGAAGCCACCTAGGGATGGAGAAGCCACCTAGGAATGAGAAGCCACCAAGGGATGGGGAAGCCACCTAGGAATGAGAAGCCACCTAGGGATAGGGAAGCCACCTAGGGATGGAGAAGCCACCTAGGGATGGAGAAGCCACCTAGGAATGAGAAGCCACCAAGGGATGGGGAAGCCACCTAGGAATGAGAAGCCACCTAGGGATAGGGAAGCCACCTAGGGATGGAGAAGCCACCTAGGGATGGAGAAGCCACCTAGGAATGAGAAGCCACCAAGGGATGGGGAAGCCACCTAGGAATGAGAAGCCACCTAGGGATAGGGAAGCCACCTAGGGATGGAGAAGCCACCTAGGGATGGAGAAGCCACCTAGGAATGAGAAGCCACCAAGGGATGGGGAAGCCACCTAGGAATGAGAAGCCACCTAGGGATGGGGAAGCCACCTAGGGATGGGGAAGCCACCTAGGGATGGGGAAGCCACCTAGGGATGGGGAAGCCACCTAGGGATGGGGAAGCCACCGAAGGATGATAAGTGACAGGCCCTGGGTCCTCCTGCCCTTGGGATGAGACTGGTTGATGAAGACAGATCTCCCCTTATGAAGGGAGAAAGAAGCCCCTGCTGCCAACAGAGTGGCCATGGCTAGTGAGTATCCATGTGGGGCGCCCGGGCTGCCCTTGTGTCTTCTTAGTGGTTCACACTGATCACACAGAACAGTGGTTCCATCACAGAGTGCTCACACGCCACAGCGTGGGTGATTGGTGTCACTCCCCGGTCCCTCCCCTGGCCTCTCTCTCCCCCTCCCCTGTCCCCTTCCTCTGCACTCATGGTCTCCTTTCTACATTCATGATGACCCACCATTTTCAAGGAGTGTTCTTTAGTGAAGAAAATTGGCCAGGAACTCAAGAACAAGCAGATGAGGACACATGTGTCCCTTGTTTGGGTGGTGACTGGCGAGGGTTAGTAAAAGCCAGGTCTCACCTAATCGGCTGCATGGCTGCCCCCTGATGCTCCCCACTGCTCCATGCCTACCTCCACCAACTTCCCAGTGTCACCCCACACTGCCACCACTGCCACCACCCTCCTAACACCACCGCCACTGGACTGCCATCATCTCCACAACCACTGCTCCCAGCTCCCCAAGTGTCACCCATGCTGGGCCGTCACTGTTACCACCTGTGCAGTGTGGCCACCGTCGGCTCCTCAGTAGCCTGCGCCTGCCCATCTCCACCCTTCTAACGCCGACCACCATCCCCATCCCCATCCCAGTCCCCTCGCCACTCCTCCATCTGCTGAGAGCCACACCCACAGTCTTCACACTCTGCATCTCCCATTGTCCTTAAGTCTGGTGGTCCTGGACTTCCTTGACCGCCCCCCATGTGGCGATGGTGACTCTGTGACTTCTGAGGCTGGTCACAGGAAGCCTTCCAGCTATTGCCTGGAGCTGCTCCCTCCTAGAGCTGAGCTGTTGAGCTGCAGGAAGGGGCCACGTAGGCTCTCTGGTCCACAGCCCTGCTGGGCTCCCCTGATGGCCAGCGCCACTCCAGGCACATGAGGGAACAGTCTCAGATGTCCAGCCCTGCGCAGCCTTCTAATAACTGGAGTCCTAGCTGCCATCTGCCTCCAATAGGTGAGATCCCCATGGCGAATGCCCGGAGGAGACCAGTCCACCCCCGATGCACAAGGGGGACCATCCGCTGCTTTAAGCCAGTGGGCAGGTTGTCATGAAGCAGCAGGTGGCAGACGTGACCACTAGTTACATTGCCAGCTCCCTCTTGCCACTGACCACCCTGTTTTCCATCCCTCCCTCCTACACTGCTGCCACCAATGCCCAGGACCTCCTGGAAGCTGACCTGGGGCCAAGTGTCCTGCCAGCAGTCTAGGTGAGAGGCACAAGAGCCTGAGAAGTGGACAGGTGTGCACAGATGGCAGCAGGGAGGTCAGCTGCCCTGTCAGGGTCGCCCGGCTGCTGAGTGTCAGCTGGGATTCTGAGCAGGGCTCCTGGGAGCCTGGACCCCTGACTCTTCCCACTGTTACCACACTGCCCCCCGGGGCTGCGTGGATGGTCAGCGGTTCTGAGGTGGCATCCTGGCCCCACACACCCGCCCGCCAGCCCCGCAGCCCACCTGGGAACCACATGTGGAAGGGGCTCAGGATACTTGCCATATCTGGAGGCATAGTCTGGTCTGGGAACCAAAATAATTTTTTGGTAGGCTCTGCAGAAAGACTGAAGTTCAGCATCGAATGGATGCTGTGTGGTCCCCACGATCAGGATCCTGTCGTCCGGTTTCAGGAGCTTCAGGATTTTGGGTAGTTGTTTTTTCAGGCGTTTAGGATCATTCTGGGAGTAAGAGAGGGGAGAAAGATCACTCCACGTGCAGAACAAAGAATTAAAACTACCAAGGACCTCCTCTTGGAAATGGGAGCAGGGGGTTGCGCTTATCAAGGTGATTTCACAGCTCTGCGCCTCTGCCCGGCGCCTGGGAGGCACTTCCCAGTCCGGGTGAGGTTTGATTGTTGGCAGTTCCTTCCCCTCTGACATTCAGATTTGGAAAGTGGGAGGGAAGGAAGGAGCCGACCGAGGGCTGGCGCCCTTGACCCAAGCAGTGGAAGACTCGGCTGCCGGCTGCCGTCCACGGGAAGGAGCGCCTGGGACGCGGGCGAGTGCCGTTCTCCTGCTTTCCCCTGAGCTGTTTGGAGGAAGAATTCAAGGTTCCTTTGCTGATGGTGACACAATGGGGACCCTGGTCACAAAGGTTCTGAGACGGGGGTGTCTCGGCACTTGCTAATGAAGGAGGGGCACAGGCTCAGGCACTCATTCTGCGCCCGGGGATGGGGGCTGCTGTGGCCAGGTTGCCACGGGCAGTACCTGGCTTTAGGTGAAGCTGACCGGCACAGGCAAGTGAGGAGAGAGCCTGAGAAGAGGGCCGGGGGATGGAGAGCCTCTGCAGAGACCCCCAGCGCAGCCTTGGCCACCCCGCTCCCACTGGCTGATGGCTGAAGAGACTGCACCTTTTCATGAGCACATTGACATCTGAATGTCCTCTTTGGAAAATGTGCATCTAGATCCTGGGCCCACTTGGCCATCTGGGTTTCCTGCTTTAGGTTCCTGAGACTGCGTTGTCAGGGTTCTTTTCATGATCTGAATACAAGCCCCTCATCAGCCAGTACCCTCTGCGAGTTGTCTTGTCATTTCCTTTACTTTCTTGTTTTTAGCTCAGCACTTTGGAAGAGTTATGTGGAACTGCTGTCCATCTTGGGGGCCATCCATGGGCCCTCTGGGCTAGAGGGACAGCAAGGGAAGAGATGCAGAAATAGGGATTCAGTGAAGAGGCTGGACAACAGTCTCTTGCATACAGATGGTGCTCAACCAGTGTTTGCTGAGCAATTGATTCTCCCCAAGCCCCTTGTCTTCACCCTTTCCTCAGTGACCCCTAATAACCCACCCTTCTGGGCAACCCCCTTTGCACCCACTCCTCACCTCCTGCCCCTACAGCCCCCACCACTGCCCTGCCACCTCCTCCCGAGGCCCTCAAGTCAGGGCTGTTCTGTGCACCACTTTGGATGACGGTTTTGGGCTCATGGAGGGCTATTTGCAGAACAAGGCAGGGTTGAAACCCAAGTATAAGGTCCGTTGCTGTCCGGGCCCCACACAGGGCCTTGGCCTGGGCTCTCCTCCACTGCCCCTCACAGTGGTTATGCTCCTGGGCCTGGGGCCTAGGCCCTGCATTTGCTGGCTCTGTGTCCAATGTTGAGCCCCGGGAGGTCTCGGTCCCTTGGTGTGGAAAGCGCGACAGTGCTTCTGCTCAGATGGGTTCCATGCAGTCCTGGCCTGTGGCGTGGACCCTTCCAGCGCGATGCCCCGTCCTCCCTCTTCTCTCCTGCAAAAGGCTCCCAGGGTCTTTTTTCTGTGCTGGGGATTGAACCCAGGGCCTCCTCCCCTGCTGGGCGAGGGCTCTTCCACTGAGCTGCAGTCCCAGCCCAGTCTGTGTAACGTGGATGGAGCTGCAGCCGCGGGCCAGAAGCTGGCTCTACAGCGGTGATCGAACCAGACCCCAATCCTCACCCTCGTGCCTGACGATTCGGCAGAGGGAAAAGGCAGGTTCACAGATGAACAGTTAAGTCAAGTCAGGGGAAACGGGCTATGGAGCTGGAGAGGAGTCCTGAGGGAGTGGAGGCAAGCAGAAGGGACACTATACTAAGGTGATGTTTGAGCAGACTGGGGCAGGAGAAGGCTGTGTGGATTAGGGAAGAGTTTCAGGCAGAGAGGAGAGTGCGTGTAAAGGTCCTGAGGTAGAAATGTGCTGGAGGCTCTAGAAAGCCCTGAGAGGCCAAGGGAGAGAGAGGCAGGGGAGGAGGGCAGAGAGGGAAGAGAGGCCAGGTCCCTGGGGCTTTGCAGGCCACATGAGAACTTTGCTTTTACTCTGGAATGAGGCAGAAGTCGGTGACAGAAAAACGTTATTTCATTAAGAGAGGAATCTAGGTCTCTGCCTTTGACTTCAGATCACAAAGTTTAAGGGAGAAGCCACTGCAGATGCAGGCTCCACCTCTAACCCTGGCCAGGGCCAGGAGGGCACTTCCTGAAGGGCGCCTGTCAATCTGCACCGGCCCCGCCTCCCACTGCAGGGCCCCTGGTCTGAGCTGGGCCTTTCAGAGTCGGCCCACTGGCTGCTAGTCTCCTCAGTGGTGTCCTCTGAAGCGAAACCATCTTAGATTCCAGGAGATACCGTCTAAAGTTTCTTCTGTGCTTGTGTTCTTGGTGTCACACCTAAGAAACCACTGCCTACCGCGGAGCTTTAGGTCTGCGTTTTCTCCCAAGAGCTTTTTCGTTTTAGCTCTTACTTGTGGGAGTGCGATACGCTGAGCTGATTTTTGCATGCGGCAGGGGTCGGAGGCGGCTGCATCCCTCCGTAGGTGGCTGCCGGTTATGCTGTAGCATTTGTCGAAAGGTTATTTCTGCATTGAGTGGTCTTAGCGCTTTACCAAGTGGCTGTAAGGTCAGCAGTCATTTCTGACCCTCACGTCGGTTCTGTCCATCTGTACGTGTCTCCTGTGCCCGTACCCGCCGTCCTGAGTGTCCCAATGCTGAAGTCAGTTGGGGAATGAAGTTGGGAGGTGTCGGGGTCCTCCCTTGAACTACTTTCTTCTGGAGAGGGTTTTGGCAGGGCCTTTGAATTTCCATGTGCATTTGAGGACCTGCTTAACAGTTTCTGAAAATAAAATAAACTAGCCAGGATTTTTATGGGGTGGCACTGAACCCATAGATCATCTGGAGATGACTGACATCTTAGCAACCCACGAATGTGAAGGTCCTTCCACGTATGCAGATCTCCTTTAAAACTGCTCAACAACACGATTTCAGAGAAGTCTGGCACTTCTTTTGCATCGAGGGGAACTTTCTGAGATCCATTTCTTGGAGTGGAGAGGGCAGCAGATGATGGTGGGCAGCAGATGATGGTGGGCAGCAGATGTTGGTGGGCTAGGAAGTGAGCGGATGTGACAGCAGCTCGGCCAGTAAGAAACTTGCCGCTGTGGAGTGAACCTGGAGGGAGTGACTGGGACTCCTGAGAGGCACACGAGCTGCCAGAGTCGGTGGAGGAAGCACTGATCTGAGGGTCCCAGGCTGGAGCAGGCTCTATGGGGGCAGAGACACCTGCGGTCTGAGCCCATCCCCAGCAGCCCGGTTGCCATGGTGACTGTGGTGTGCTCTCCACCGTAGATGATGCTACCTGCGTGTCCTGAAATGGCAGGGCTGCCTAAAGTTAATTAGCCTATTTGGATGACAAATGTTGATCTTGGGCTGTGTCCAGCCGACGTCCTTGTATTGGTGAGGTGCAGGGGAGGGGAACAGGCGGTTCGTCCATTCCATCAGTAGCCCCCACACTCCGCGGCCCTTGTCCAGCCCAGAGCTGTCCATCTTCCTGAGACCTGCACGCTCATCGATCACGCTGGGAAACGTCCCCACGATCACCTGGAAACCTCCACCCGCTGCCCCCGCCGCGGGGCCTGCCAGCCCTCACAACTGTCCTACTGTGGGCAACTCCAAATCCGTGGCTGGCATCCACACGGCAATTTCAATTTGCTTTCCTGCAGTTAGCGCCACAAAACCCCCGCAGCAGCTGGCCCCAGTGAAGCCAGCAACGTCCTGGGGAGGGGCCTGCAGTGATGGCAGCGCCAGGGAGGGCGGCGCCAGGGAGGGCGGCGCCACGCCAGGGAGCCTCCGATGCAGCAAGGAAGGGCAGCGGTGCGGAAGCTCAGGAGTGGCCGTTCTGCCTTCTCCCCTGGAGGAGAGGGTGGCCCTCCTCCCAGGGCACAGGAGGGGGCACGAGCAGGCATGTGCGGGGGACAGTGGCAGTGGGGTCATCGGGGTTGGGTTGGACTTTTCTGAAATCCTGGAGGTGTCAGAGCTTCCCGGGGGCAAAGGGACTATGAGGGGCACAGGGGAGGGGCAGGAGGATGGAGGGTTCCGGAGTCATGCACCTCTGAGTCAAAGGCAGTTCTCAGGAGAGGAGTGGAATGAGCCCGAGGTTGATGATGTGCTGGGGGACAGGCTGGGGCTGGGGACAGCTGGCCCTGTGGCAGACAGGGTGGTTGCTCTCAGGGTCTTCCAGCCTGTAAGTGGTGTCCAGGTGGGGTCAGGATGTGGCCTCTGCACACCGACACTGCCCACAGCTAGCGGGCAGCCTCTTCTGCAAAACAGAACCATGCGATTGTTCTCCCAGGGACCTGAGAGTGATCTGATGTGTATTGTGCCTGGGGAAGAAAACACTTTCCATCAATGTCCCTCCTGCCACCAGGCTCCTCTACTTGTGGCCTAAAGCAGTCCTGGACGTCAGGGCCTCCCATCCCTGCCACCCAGGGGCTCGGCTCCCTGGGTCATAGGTTCTGAGCTCCAGGCCCTGTGGCGGTGCGGTGGGCCTTCTCCAGGCCTCCTTGCTTGGGCCTGGGTGAGCTCCATGCACTTGGCCCTGGGAGGGGCCTTAGCTCCCAGGCAGAAGCCTTGGAGGGTGGATCCAGTCACCGCAGATGGGGCTTTTCTTTCCAGGGACTTTGGCAGTCGTCACGGGGCCAGGGCCTTGCTCTGTCTCCTGGCTGTGGACGGCGGGCACGGCAGGCCCTGGGTTTCTTTGCAGATGGACATTCTTCTCTGGCCTCCGTTGGGATGAGGGCAGCCTCCAGCGCAGTGGTGGGGTGGTGGAAGGAGATGCTGGCTTCCCGGGCGGCTGAGAGACACAGCGGGGAGGTGGGCAGGACGTCCTGGCTCCTCTGCCTGCTCATGTGCTGGCCGCCTGGCTTGGTCCTCGCCTGTAGACTGTGGGCAGCCCAGGGCCTGGTGGTGAGCAGCTCAGGGAAGACTCAGGAGTCCCCAAGGCTGAGAGGCCGTCCCTGGGGTGCGGGACTGGTGGAGAGCCATGTTCCCGAGGGGAGATGGGCACACACGAGTCTCCCCACCTCCACCTCTTGCCGGGGGTGGTGCTGGGCGGCTGTGGTCGGTGCACCGGCCTCTGCCGCTGTCTGACCTGCAGCGGGCTCAGGCAGGAGGCATTCACCTGGTGTCCCCCAGGTGGCTTGGGACTCGCCCCAGGGCACAACTGGTGGTCTTTGAGGCAGCCAGTTCCACTGAGGGTCCTCGCATCCTCCAGTGCAGAAGCGAGCAGAGTAAAGAGCACGGGCACGGGCCTCCGAGGGCCTCACCTCCTACCCAAGTGAGGCCGGCCGGTTGTGCGGGGCAGGCCAGGGGAGCTGGAGGCCTGGTTCCAGCTCTATTGCTCCCATCTGCCCCCTCCGCCGCCTCCTCCTGCCCCTCTGTGCTGACTCTCTGAAGTGCTGGGTCCACCAGCCCTGCCCAGTGCCCCTCTGGCTGCCTTATTAAGGAACACTTCATATTCCTCTGAGTCTGCATGGACTCAGGCTGCAGGTGAGCAGACGCTGTAATTTCCCTCAGCCAATCAAGAGCTTCAGGGGTCCTGGGAGAGGATTCGAGAGAGAGGCTTCATGAACTAACACAGAGGCTGTTCTGGAGGGAACCCTCTAATTTGATAGTTAATGAAGTGGAGGCTCAGAGAGGTTAAGTTATTTGCTGAAGGATGCACAGAGAGCTAAGGTGAGCAGGCCCGGGGGGCCCATACCTTTCAAGTTCCACCCAGGCTGAAGTTATGTGGGACAGTAACAGTCCCTGCCCATTAGTGAGCCAAACTTCTGATGACCTCAGGGGCATGACCCCTGGATTAAGCACAGCCTTGCACTGCTCTCTAGATTTGTGATCTGGTTCACAGTTATTTCTAGCATCAATTTTTCTCATGTGTGGACTTTCCCCTTCGTCCTCAGTGCAGCCATGTGGCCAGCAGAGGGCGCTGGTGGCTAGGTTCCCAGATGACATAATAAATGAGCCCTCCTAAGAGTTTCTGCAATGACAGGGCAATCAGGGCTCATTTGGAGAAGAAAAGATTGAGCTTTCTTTATCCAAATCACCCGACCTGCTAAAAAGGATGTATAATACATAAGGATTCAGAGTGATTAAAATCCTTATGAATTTAATCAGAAATTCACAGTTAACCACTATTTGCTTTGGTGCAAATTGATGTGGAATAACAATCATGTGTTTCTGCAATTTTTTTTTAACTTGTGGGAAATTTGCTGGTGATTTGCGGGGGGAAGCATGGGGGAGGGGGCCATTGAAAGGAGAGAAAAGAAGGAAGGAAGCAATCGAAGGGGGCTCCCCGGAGGCCCTCGGTGCCTTAGCTGGCTGTTGACGGCCTTTGTTCGTGAATTTCAGGCCTTTTGTTATTTATTATTATGAACAATAGGAAATCCTAATAATAACCCCTGTGTGTGCCATTGGCTGCCTCGGAGCCGAGTTCTCTAAATTGCTTCTTCCCTCTGGACCCATGTTTGGGTTGGAAATCCCCTCCCCCTTCTTCCACATTTTCTTCTGAATCATGCCTCAGGATCCGACCTCAGGATCCGACCCCTGGACCCTTCCACAGGCAGACCAGCTCCTAGGGCAGAGACAGACCACGCACCCCCACTGCCTTTCTCCCTGGACAAGGCAAGGTTTTCTGGAAAAGTGGAGGTGGGACCCCCACCCGGGGCCCTTGGAGGAAGGCAAGGTCAGAGCAGGGAACATGGAGAAGTCCTCACCATCTTTTCATTGTTGGGGACTTTTTTGTAGAAGGTTTTCTCTGCGTCTTCGATCCAAACCACGGATGGCTGGAGCTGCCTGGCCACCTGCAAAGGACACAGAAAAGCCCTGGAGGTGAGAGCCTCCCCTCTCGGGGTGCGTGGGGTCTCCCCGCCAATGGTGGGCTTGAGGCCCTGGACAGTGGGGTCGCTGGGCCGGGCGCCCTGGGGTGAGCCCACCCGCACTCCATTGCATGCCGTGTTCACATGCCTGCTGCTCAGACCCGTGCACAGCAGGGCAGGCGCCAGCCTCCCTGCACCCTGGCAGCTGTCCTGATGGAGACGCTGCCCAGGACCCTGAGCCTCCTCTCCATTCGGTTTGCAATAAACCCATGACTCTCAGCTGAAGACGATGGCAACCGGCCGTGAGTCTTGATGCCAGCCCACTCGCCACCCCATTTTCATTCAAGCCGGCCTGCCAGGAGAAAACCCGTGCAGCACCAGGGCCCGTCACGCTCCCCGCATCTGCATCCGGCTGCGCCTTTGTGGCCACAGTCTCGCTGGAAGGCAGCTCCGAGTCCCTCCAGGCCGCGCAGGGCTTTGCAGTGGAGCTGGGGCCGGACTGACCCGTGGCCCGTGAATAACTGCACACACCTAACAATCTCTTCAAACGCCCCCACGAGCACGGAGCTCAGGTATTTTTGCAACAATTTGTGCTTTGTGTGAAATCGCGACAGATAAAAGCTGTTTCAGCCACAGCGAGCACAGCGCAATGGCCTCCTATTTATATATTTCTTAAAACATCATTCGGCAACAGGGGTGATTCTGAACCAAGGCGGCCATTCAGTGGGTGAGGGAAAAACGCTGGGGACACGGCGGCTGTTTTCCCGGCATTGTGTACCAAGTCGGGATGGGAAGCAGATTATGCACCCTCTGGGACAGAGTGGACAGTGACTGAACGGGACCCTTGTGCAGCACGCCACCTGGCTGGCTGCTCCATGGTACCCAGCGTGCCGGACGGGCAGAGGGAAGGCAGCGCTGGTCAGTCAGTGCTGGGGTGTGAGCCGGCGGACCCAGAGCCAACAGCTCAAGGAGTCAGAGTCTCCGACATTAATCCCAGTCCCCAAGGCACTGTGGGTGGTGACCGTAGGGAGCCCTGGCAGTTGGTGATTGAGCAGGTGTGTGCCGGGCATTGGGCACACGTGCCGTAGCTGTCGGAGCCAGCATGCTCCTGACACTGCCTCCTCCCCTGGGGACTTCAAGTGCAGGTGACATTGTTCATCTTTAGCTCAACCCCACAGAGTGCACGCTGTTGCCTTCACCCTGCTCACAGATGGGGACCCTGAGGCTCGAGGACCTTCTGAAGCAAGGGCTATGAAGTGGCAGAAGCAGGACTCAGAGCCAGACTGACGGGGCCCTGCCCACGGCCATCTCACCTGCACCCACTAAGAACGCGGGGCAGCTCCAGAGCGCACTGTGGCTGAGCTAAGATGGAAATGCCTCTCCCTGAGCCCAAAGCCCCGCTCTTTTCCTCCCTCCTACCCGTGCGCCTGCTGAATTTGGGGTGGCCTGCATTTGTGGGTGCTTTCTTTTTGGCCTGGACATTGAGAGTTTATTTTTAGCATCAGAGTCTGCAGAGGCACTGCCTCTCTCCTGGATTTATTGGTTAGAGAAAAGGCTACATAAATTGGACGGGACTGCGGTGGAGACGGATTGGAACCATCTGTGTGCCGGCCCCTGCCGTGGCTCTTCTCTCCAAATTCCAAGCGTGTGCCGTTGTGGCCACCCTCTGACAGGGTGCTGCTTGGCATGATTTCCTAGTTGGGGATGGTGTTGCCTAGCAGCAGCTTCAAATTCTCAAGTTGATGCCTCCCCAGGCCACCTTGCCCTGGCACTTTCGTCAGTAAGATGGACACAATGCCCACTGCAGGATCAAGGGACTCCCTTCCCCTTCCGGATCCCTCATCTGTGATCTTTTATTTAATAAAATCAGCTCTCGGATATGTCAAAGCAACTTATTAAGCGATTCTCCAGCTTAAACATTCCATGATTCTCGGAGGAAGGTTGTGCGTGAAATACAGATGAAGAGGCACCTCAGAGCTGGAAGCCCTAAGTCCTGGGCATTGTCCAGGCCTGAGAGGAACAGAGAGGAAACGGGGGCTGCCGTGGCCTTGGGAGGAGAGAGCTGGTCCACCTGGGTCACATCCAGGCTCTCCGCTCTCTGCCAGTGCGGCAAGGTCACAAAGAGGCTCAGGGTGTGGGTTCTGCCCGAGCAGCATCGCCCCAGCTGGGAAGCCACCAGAGGACACCCCGTCAGAGGGCCACCGTGCCAGGGAGCGTGGGTAGCAGTCTGTGGTTGGTATTTGGAGAAAAGTGACAGCTGCAGACAGGGACAGTGGTGGGCAGGAGCCAGGGCAGAGGCGACCAGGGTAGAGGTGCAGCCCCTTCCTCACCCCAGTAGCTCAGTGGCTCTCGTTAGGGTCACCAGGAACCCCCGGAACACGAAATCCTGTCCTAGCCCATCCAAAGAGCTGCCTCCTGCCAATCCCTATGTGACCCTGCCTAAGTCGCAGAGGTGGCTGTGTGCTCCACTCAGCTCAGGTGGACCCCAGCTTCCTCCAACACAGGCTGCCCCCAGTCAGCCTCCCACTGGAGGTCAAAGCCTCCCTGCCTCCAGCCCCAGAAGTAAATAAGACAATCAGAGGCTCCACTCACAAGGTTTTATTAACCTTCTCAGAAAAAAGATACATTATAACAACAAAGGCAGAATCTTATCTTGGTCCTTCTTAAACTCTTAGTACTACGTGAAACCACCAGAAAAACCGTTTTCACATGAGCAATGGTCTCTTGTCCTAGGCTCCACTGTACAGGACAGTGGGCCGTCCTGTCCCATGTCCATTTGGCAGGCAGAGGACTGTCCCTGCTTCATTCCTCTCAGTCCGGCTTTTCTCAATGGCATCTGCAGTACTGCAGTGTTGCTCTGCTCTTTCAGCTCTTAGCGGAGCAGCTGCACGTGAACTTGAAGCGCAAGAGGCTTAAGCACTGGGTCACCCTGGTACAGTGGTGGATCCCTTCCCCTGCCATCCACCCATGTCGAGGGCACACAGGGACATCGGGGTGATGGGTTTGCGAGGGCTCAGCTGTTACCCACGGATTGGAAGACATTCCCAGGAGTGTCCCCGATGACGCTGATCCAGCCACGGTCATGGCAGAGTGCTTCACACCCAGGACACCGCTTCTGCCCTCATTGGCCACCTGCCACATGCTGGGCCTAGAAGTCCCATGGCTTCTCCCCATGCCAGCTGGGGTCACTGCGCAGAGCATCGTGAGGGCTGAGTAACGTGCCCGACCAGCACCGGGGCAGTGCTGGGGCCCGAGGGGGACCTGTCTGCCTGACCCCCGTGTCCACATTGCTGAGAAGCGTTCCCCTGAGGCGCTGCCGTGGAGACAAGACCTGTGTCCTCGCCATCCTTCACCCCAGCAGGAAGGCCACGGAGACCTTCCCTGTCCTGTCCTCGAGAGTGGGAGTCTCGGGTTTTCCTGTCCCTGCCCCTGTCCCAGGGGAGCTGCATGGCGAGTGGCCACAGGATTCCTGCTGACCATGCCCAGTTCTGGAGAAGCACAGAAGACTGGGCAGTTGAGGGATGATCCACGGACAGAGGCTGCTGTCCTTGGAGAAGGGAGACTCAGGGCCAATTGGATGTTGTCCAATAGTTAAAAAAAACTGCCCTGGGAAGAAAGACTGGCGGCCCCACATCTGGCCTGGACTGTGGAGTGAAGGCCACTCTTCCACGGGGGGAGCTTGAGGCCAGGCACTGTGTGAGGAGCTGGGGCACAGAGATCAGTGATGGAGGCCGCTGGCTTCAAGGGGCCCTCGACTGCCTGGGAAGGTAGTGTCAGCAGGGGCCACCAGCGACAGAGAGGGACCCTGGGTGAGGGAGCCCTGGGTGAGGGAGCCCTGGGTGAGGGACCCTGGGTGAGGGACCCTGGGTGAGGGACCCTGGGTGAGGGAGCCAGGTCGGAGACTGCAGACAGACAGACCTTCAAGGTCACCAGAGGGCCACAGCCGTGCCTGGGCACTGGATGAGGTGTCCAGCGTGGGCTCGCGGGCTGCTTCTGGAGGAGGAGGCTGTGGCCCTGCCGCCGCTGCACCCTGCAGGCTGTGGAGACCTGGGGAGGCCTTGGTCAGGAATCTCCATCCCCTCTGTTCCGGGAGACCCCCGCGGGGACTGTGTGAGGAGCTGGGGTGGTGGGTGGGTGCTGGGGACTCGTGGGCCTCCAGAGGGTAGGTCTGAAGGCAGGGACGTGAGCTGCCAGGGCTCCTGGGGGACAGCAGGGAGGCTCAGAATCCGCTGGATGTGGCAAGAAGTGGGTGCCTGGAGGAGGAGGAGGTGGGAGCGCAAAGGGACCGGTGGAGAGGAGACGAGGAGTGAGCTGGGTTGCTGCGGGCCCGGGGGGCTGGGCAGGTGGGGAGCACTGGTGGGTCCAGGTGAGAGGAGTGGAAGGGTAGTGGGTCGGGGGGTGGGGAGCACATGGAAGGCTCTAGAGTTCGGACCGGGTCCTGGGAACCCCCAGGAAGCCTCTGGTCATGGCAGAGTGCTTCACACCTGGACACAGCTTCTGACCTCACTGGCCACCTGCCACATGCTGGGCCTGGAAGTCCCATGGCTTCTAGACCCAGGAGGAGCGTCTAGGCTGGGAGGGGGAACAAGGGGCACAGGAGAGAGAGCCGCCCTGGAGGCCAGGAGAGGACAGAGCGCAGGGCGGAGGTGCTGGTGGCAGTGGGCAGTGCCAGTGGCTGGGTCATGAGGAGGCCACTGGTGTCCTTGGCGGGAGTGGAGGGGACAGGAGCCAGATGACAGGCTGCTGAGATGTGAATGGGACAACCAAAGAGCAGGGAGCATTCCTTCAGAAAGACGGGCAGAGCCACCCCGGGTGGTGGCCTGAGTGGCCTTTCCAGGGACCCAGGTGAGTTCTGCTCCAGGCGCAGGGCAGGAAGGGTGTGGAGATGGCGCGACAGGGAGGAAGGTGGGAAAGGGGGACCTCCGACCGAGGGACGGGCGCCGGTCCTCCTGGCACTGCGGCCTGGGAGGGAGGGACGCAGGGCACGTGGGCAGATGTGTGGGACAGATGTGTGGCTGGGGAGGCCTTTCCTTACTGGTGGCGCCAAGGCAGCGCCATCCAGGGCCCGCAGCCGCCATCAGTGGTGCCTCTCTGATGTCCTGGGCTCCTCTGGACAAGTACAAAAGATGAAATCTCTGCCAATTTGCTAATGAAAAATGGTATCCTTTGCTCTTCTAATTTTCATTCAGCGATGACAAGTCTTCATTTAAATCACCCATGGATAGTTTGAGGTCATGGACAATTAAATGTAATTAATTCATGATTGAACTTTTCTAAAGTTGTCTGGGAAAGTTCACTCTGATTGCCAGCAGAGGGCTCTTCAGCCCCATCGAATGTCACCTCGGGTCTTAGTTTTGTGTGCTTCACATCCTGGGGATCCCTAGCTCACAACGAGCCTCCATCCATGGGAGTCTCATGGACCAGATAAATGCGTTCCGTTGAGCGACTCTGAGCCCACTTCCTTCCCTTGGTGGCTTGCTGGAGTCTCCGTCACCCTCCTGGGCTCCCTCCTGGCCCTGCTCGCTTTGACACTGTCTTGGATGAATGTGGAGGCAGAGGTCTCTTCTGAGGCCTGGTCCCCACTGCCACAGGTCTTAAGGGAGTGTGGCCTTTGGGTGATGAAATGGCACTGACCACTGTGGGGTGTTAATGGGGCGTGTGTGTACATGTGGGGACGGGAATGTATGGGGACTCTACTTTCAGCTCAATCTTGCCGCGAATCTAGAACCATTCTGAAAAATAAAGTCTGTGTGAAAGAACAAAAAGCAAAACAACAACAACAACAACAACAACAAAAACAGTGGAAGGTTTGGACACCAGTCTGCACCTCCCTCCGTCGGAAACCACCTCCATCCCACGGTGGAAGGTGACCTTGGCCTTCCCCCAGCAGGCCATTCAGGGCTGTCACAGCCCCCTCAACTGTCACAGTCGAGTGTCACCAGACTGCCCACTCCCTCTTCTCCTGTTTCCGCCCCTCTGATGGGCTCTGCTGGGCTGGGGTGCTGGCCTTTGCATTCTCCTGCTGAACTTCACCTTGCACAGGCAGGTAGTGTGCACCAGCACGTCCATCCCCCCTGGCTGGGTGGCCCCTAGCCCTGGTCTCACGTGGGCCAGAGGGCCAGGTCAGTGTGCAGAAGGAGAATGAGGAGGGCCAAGAACCACCGCAGAGGAGAGAGCATCTGTCCCAAGACCCAGAGTGCAGGCCAGTGAGTCCCCTGCTGGCCTCCCTCTGGGCTCTGCTCTGGCCTCCCTTGACTCTGCCAAGAGGCCTGAGAGTCAGGCCATTCTGAGGGAAGAGGGGACTCTAGAGAAGGGGGATTGGGTAGGAAGTGGGATCCTGTGGACGCTCCCAAGGACTCAATAGCTCAGTGTTCCCTGCTGACACTCGGGCCCAGGAAGCCCAAGTGGGGCAGGGCAGGAGAGCCTCCCCCAGGGAGCAGCAGGGGCCAGCATGGCAGGGTGGAGTCAGGCCCGGGCTCAAGGGCAGATTCCAGGCTCTGGTTCTCCTGTATGTGGGTCGATCTGGTACTCTTGAGTCTTAATTTTCTTGTCTGTAAAATGGGAACATTAATTCCTACCCCAGGCAGGGTTTGGCACCATTAAAAGGAAAAGCGTTATAACCGTCCTCAGTGCCTTGCTCCTGTTAGAAGCCAACAAGGGCCCCTTCTGCTCCTCTGCCCCCCATGAACTGGGACGGAGACCCGGGGGCGCCGGAGCTGGGGGAGTCCTCGGTAATGGCCCTGCCTTGCTAACTTCTTTGTCCACAAATACTTTAAATATTCATCCCACACACACCAAATATTTATTAATTGGCTATTAAGAAATACTCATTGACTATTTTTCTAATATTTCCGAGACACACATCTTCTTTTCTGCGTATGGTCACAGGGACATTTGCTGTGAGCGCTGTTGACTTGCACAATTTCTTTTAGGAAACACCCGAAGCTACTTACTGCCCTTTAGAGTTCAGTGTGAGATGAAGAATCCTCTGCTAATGACCCTAACAAAGGACTTGGACTTTGTGGTGGTGACATAATAAATCTGCGACTTCCCCGGGGTGCTCAGGCGGCTGGGTGAGGTGGGCCACCAGTCAGACTGGAAGCCAGGAAGTCTCCCACCAGTTGCACTCTCTGCTCTCTGGGATCAATTCTATGGCAGGAATTCTTGGCAGGAAGAGGTGAGGCAGAATCAGGCCCAGTTGTCCCTTCACCTCCGGCAAGTCCCACAGAGCTACATTGGGCCGCGCTCCGGCCTGGGTTCACATATCACAGAAACGTGCTCAGCTTCCTGCCCTTGACTTATCAACACAAGCAGAATCTCTCTCTTTCCTCTGGTTAATTAAAAGCAAAACCTCTTTGCAATGCAAATAGCTGCTTCCTCAGTCAAGCTGGCGCACAGTGGCCTCACTGTGAACATGTTTTAATTGAATGACTCCCACTCCCGAGACCTTGGTGTCTTTCATTAATCAGCTATACACACAATAAAGGTGGAGTTTAACGAGGTGAGCGTCCCGAACTCTGACACGCGGCCCAGGCAGATAAATGTGTTGCTCCACGTTTTGATAATTTGACATCCGAGGTCCGTGGTCCACACGACGTCAGTTTGTGATCATTCTGATAAGTACAAACATAGCTTATCTGATACTGAGACAAAGCCTCCCAGCGGCCGGAACAAATGACCTCCTGGGACAAGGATCATGTCGTTGGCTGGGCCCCAGATGCACACTGGGAGCTCCTAGGCCCCCAGGAGCGGGGGCTGGGCCGGCAGCCCCACTTCAGGAGGCTACACGTGAGGATCTACTTCCGGCAGAGCTATGAAACTGGAGGCTTTGGGGCTGGACCCTGAGCACTGCCATCCAAGGACGTTACTTAAATGCTGTGTGCCCCAGTCTGCTTATCAGTCAAATGGGACAGTGTTAGTGCCTGCCTCCCAGGCTGTGGTGAGAGTTGATGAGTTAACAGGCAACCACAGCCCAGCAAGGTGGGGTGCATAGATGCTTGAAAACTGCTCATGCTTTTATACTTGTGTGCTTCTGTGTGTCACCGGACAATACTAAGTGTCCCTACAACTTGACATTTGTAGTGAACAAGGCTGGGTGCTCATTTGGGCAAGGGATGGGTTTCTGTTACTTTTCCTCTAAGACCTGGTGCTTAGCTTGTTGGTTAAGCACACAGAGGGCACAGGTCAGGCTGCCTGGCTTCAGCTGCCAGCTCACCTTCAGGTCAGCAGCTGACCTGCAAAGTGTGCACACAGAGCCGGAGAGCCCCAGAGGCTCAGGGAAAAGCAGGCCCAGGGAAGAACCGCTGAGTCAATGCCACAGGAGGAGCCTGGAGAGGCTTTCTTCCACTGCAGCTGAGGAAAAGACCACGTCCCCGGCTTGGGGGATTTACCTTGGACTGAGGGTAAAATCAAACAGACCACATTAAGGAAACAGAGAACAAAGCCTTGCAAGTTCAAGTTCATCAGCCAGTAAGTTAATTGCCTGCCAGAACCACACTCGGCTTGCCAGGGAACTTCGACAACATATCATCCACAATGTCTAACATATGGTAAAAAGTTATTAATCACACAAAGAACCCGGGAAATGTGACACATGGTCCAGGAGAAAGCAATCAAGCAGAAATAGACTCGCGATGGTGCTGCGTTGGAAGGAGCGGAGAAGCTCTGCGAGGCAAGGACTTCGAGGTTCAGGGACTGAGAGGAAAGATGGTCAATGAATGAGCAGATGGAGAAGTGCCGCTCAGCATCGAAAACCAACCCCCAGCAGCGAACACAAGTTCTAGAATTAGAAACAAAGGTACCAAAAACTAAAAAATCTACACCGTGGGTTTAACAGCAGATTGGGGATGACAGAGGAAAGGGCAGGTAAACGCAGACACAGGGACAGATTATCCAGTGGGAACAGAGACCTAGGGAGCAGAATCAAGGTGAAATATGTCTAACTGGAGGGTTAGGAGAGGAGGGAGAAGATGGGTGAAAAAAATATTTGAGGAAACAATGGCCCAAACACCCCAGATTTGGTGTGAATGATGTATCTACCGATTCAAGATGCACTTGAGTCAAAAGCAGAGTAAATAGAGGCAACAGGAACGGCAGGTGCGGCGCGGTCAAACAGGCAGGAACCAAAATAAGGGAGACTCTCGGAGCCATCCCGAGAAGGGCAGAGCCCCTGGGAAGCAGGGATCCCGGCTGGGCAACTCCTCGCCACACGCAGTGGTGGCCAGAGGGCCACGCGTGACGTCTTCATGGTGCTGAAAGAAAAACATGTCAACCCCGAACTCGATGTCTAACAACAGTGTCCTTAAAAGCTAGGGACAGTGTAAAGACTTTTAAGAGAAAGAAATGAAAGCTAAGAAAATTGACTGGCAGCAAATCGGCACGGAAAGAAGTGCTAAGGGAGCTCCCTGGTGGAGAGGGCAGCCAGGCCGGCGGGAGCGTGGACAGCTGCAGGGGACCAGGGTGCTGGAGCGGTGGACATCTGGAGACCACGGAGACTGTGGCTCTTTCTCTTTTGATTTTAAAGACCAATGGCTGTTTGAGGCAAAAATAGCAACATTCAACTGTAGTTTTGATTTTAGCTGCAGAACTACGAGTTGGCAAGGGTGGCAGGGGGTTGTGCCGCTGCTGGGCATGTGGTCGGGGACAACACCGACCCCACGCGGACCGTGGAGAGCCTGGTGGGCGCAACCTAGAGCAGCCCTGTGCAATACAGTGGACACACCGCTGAAAGGACCGCGGAGGGACTGACAGGATCTACTAGGAAAATGCTGAATTGACCCGAAGGAAGGAAGGAAAGGAGACGCAGAATAAGAAAGAAATGGACAATGGAGAATAGACAGGGAAATGGTCATAAAGATGGATGGATACAACGGAGCAAGTGCACCAATTAAGTGACACATATTGTCAGACTGAATAAGAAAAAGCAGCTTTGTAGTAATACAGAGGTGCTCGTTAAAGACACAGATACATTGAAAATAAAAGATCATAAAATACACATAGATGTAAGCACGAGAAAGCCGGGGTGGCTACCTCCACATTGATATTGACTACAGGTAGACTTCAAGACAAGGGTCATTTCCAGGGACACTTCACAATGACAAACCAAGCAATCAGGAAAACAGTGACGAATCGGATGCATCTCCTAAGGGCGCTTCCGCCTGGGAGAGGTCGGAAGTCCACGCAGGCAGAGGCTCTGCTCTCAAGTCCAGCAATCGCTGCTGTCAGGAGGACAGTGGCTAAGGGGTGAAACCGCAGTACTGTCACTCACTCAGTTGTGGAAGGCTGTATTAGCTGAATGCCGAGAAGGAACTGCCGATACTGGGTAGTAACACGACTCAGATTACAGTGGCTGTCCTTACCACGTCCGTGCATGTTTGATCTGTCACCACCTCCCACGTGGAGCCTGACCAAGCAGACCCTGCGGAGCCCTTGCCTTTTCACATCCCTGCTCTGCTTAGCGTACCGCGAGCTGCTCCAGGTCTCCCGAGGAAAGAGCTGATGCTCAGGAGCCACCGGAACCCAGCAGTTTATGCCACATGAGCAACGAAGCCCAAGTGCGAATGCCTGATACATGTTATTACAGCGGGGCGGGGCGGGCTGAGGAGAGAGACTGTGGATTGGATTTTCATTGGGCTGTGCAAGGGTTTGGTGGGGGGTCTGGATGGCACAGGAGGGTGTTTACACGGAAAACGAAGCTGCTCCTAATTGCAGGATGCTCAGCCAGGGGCGGCAACCAATGAATTGACAGAGGAGGCAATGGGGAAGTTAAAGAGAGATGTGCTTGTTGGCCTAAAAAAGTTATCTGCAGGACTTGAAAATGTGATTTGAAAGAGGGTGGAGAATCCGAGCCAGAGAAACGGAGCACGTACCTTGAAGACCATGTGCAGCATCATCTGCAGGCCGTTCTTGCCAGGGTACTTCCCAGCGATGTTGGCCGCCGATAGGTTGAAGAGGTTGGCTCCCGTTTCCGTGCAGATGGTGTGGACCAGCATTTTCTTCCCTACCCCGGACGGCCCAGCCAGCAGCAAGGACTTCACCAAGGGAGCCTTCTCATGCACGGCGGCAGACCCTGGGAAGGTGGGGGCAGAGGCTCTAAAATCCTGTTCTTTCCATCAGCTGCTGTGACTAAAAGACCTGACCAGAGCAACTGTGGAGGAGGAAAGGCTTATTTGAGGGCTCCAGGTTTCGGAGGTCTTAGTCCACAGAAGGCAGGCTCCATTCCTTAGGGCTCCAGCTGAGGCTGAACATCAAGGTGGAAGAGTGTGGTGGAGGGAAGTGGCTCACATGACGGACAGGCAGCAGACAGACTCCACTTGCCAGACACAGATACAGACCCCACAGCCACACCCTCAACGCCCCACCTCCTCCAGCCACACCCTGCCCCAATCACCGCCCAGTTAATCCCACCAGTGATTAATTCACAGATTGGGTTAAGGCACTCACAACCCACCCATTTCCCCTCTGTACCCTCTTGCATTGTCTCTCCTGTGAGCTTTGGGGGACACCTCACATCCAGACCATAACACCTGCCAAGAACACCAGTGGTCCTTCACTGAGAGCCTCAGGGCTGGCACCTCATGTGGCCCTGGTTTCTGCACCGTGATGACCATGGGAAGAAGGTGAGCCTGGGCGTGGCTCCTGCCCTGGGCTGCAGCGTCTCTGGTTTGTACACCAGAGCTGGGTTGGAGCCCTAGGGTCAGTGGTCACTCAATACCTCCTTTTCTTCCTCTCCCCCGACACCTTCCCTAACTCCCAGCGTTAAGCTGAACTCCTGGGGTAGCTTTTCTTGGATTTTTACTTTTATTTCTTTAGGGGTTCTCCACCTCCCAGCAACAGCACAAATCCCTGCAGGCTTGGGAAGGAAGGTGGGGACAGAGTCCGTGAAGTGGGCCAAGGAGGGTCCCTGGAGCCGCCTTCCTAGCATTTAGTGGTGCTGACTGTGCCTAGACCCAGGCAGGAAGTAGCCTCGGCTTCCTCCTTCTTCCCTGGCCTTTGTCTGGTTGGGCAGCACAGTCAGACTGACGCTGGGTAGTAAGTGACTTGAATTACTGTCACTATTCCAAGGTTCCTGCCTTGTGTTCTCAACCATACTGCCCATCTCTGTGGTTGGGGAGTCTCCATCACAGAGAATGCAAGCAGAGCTCGGATCGGTCACCGGGCATAGTGAGAAAGGAATTGGACCCTGGACAGCCTTCCATACCCCGGGGCTGAATGGACAAGGAAAGCCTGGCACCCCTCCCCTGCCGGGGAAAACTGTGTGCCTTCCTCACTTCCACTACCCCATCCCTCGCTAACAAGCAAACACGCTATTCAATGTCACCCTACAGAGGGCTGGCTCACGTGGAGGACGGTGGATATTCGTGAAAATCGTGTTTGCGTATGTGACATAATTTCCTGTACAAGAAAAAGGAAAAGGAAAAGCGTATCATAATTATACGGGCACATTAACAACTGGCCTAAAAGGGCAAAGAGCTGGCCAAGGCTAACCACGTGGTGATAGAAGTTTCCAGTACAAGGCTGACCTGAGGAGGAGGCTCCAGCCGGGGGGGCCACAGTGACACAGGCCTGTGGTGAGTGATTCCAGTAGGCAAGGTGACTGGGGATGGACCGTGAGGGGGCATAAGAAGGATGCCACCAGTGGTCGGGGTCCCTGAAGGGTGGCCGGCGTTGCACACTGCAGGGGCCAGGGGCTGGAAGAGGTGCAGGGGGAAGGAACAGGACCAGGACAGCACCTGGGCAGGGGCAGCCGGAGATGCCGGAGAAGGTGTGTGTGACGTGCTGGAGTCACGTTCCAGAGGAGGGTCAGGCCGACGGCCCAGAGGCGAAGAGGGTGGCTGGGGAAGGCCTCTGCACCTGGGAGCCAGGTGACCCAAGGAGGCTGAAGGTGGGCGGGTGGACCTGGGAGTCAGCAGGGCTCTCCCTGCTGCTGCTGGGGTGGCCGAGAGCCACGGGACCTTCTGGTGGGGGAGGACTGCAGAGTGCAAGGAAGGCCAGGCTTCTGGTCCTGATCCCAGTGTGACCTCTTCCCTCCCCTCACCATGTTGGAGATGCTTGCTCATCTGGAAGGCGGTCACGGAGTCCACCTGCATGGTGTGGTGGGGAGTGGCCATGGCTGAATCCCCACTGAGGACCATGCCTCTGCTCAGGAATCGTCCCCTCCGGGCCTTTTCTCCCAGGTCTTCCCGGTGGGTGTCAGGTTCTCTGACAGACACCAGGCTGTCTCTTACCTACTAAGGTGGCTTTGGAGCCTCAAACCTGTTCTTGAGAGCCCTGGATGGGGCTGTTTCCCAGTCTGGTGTGAAGAGTGGCTGTGTGGCTTCTCTGAAAGGCCACATTTGTTAGTTGGGGCAGTGGCCACCACGAAGGACCTGAACCATCAGAGCCCAGAAAACAAGAAACCCTACATTCCTTTCTGTAACTGGATACTGTTGTGACACATGACCTTCCCCTGATACATTAGGAAGGCGGGTGGCAGCCACAGGTGTTGGGCTGTGAGGGCTGGGGGGGCTGTGGGGGCTGGGGGGGCTGTGGGGGTCTTTCTGGGTTCCTCTGGTTTGCAGACAACTCATGAAATTTAAATTAAGCACCTGAAGGCTTCTTAAACATTCCAGACATGACACGAAACCTCTGTCGGAAGAAAAGCCCCACGGGGTCTGTGCCCAGAAGGGCCAGCAGGACAGCGGGCCCTTTGATGAAGGAGCGCAGGGTGGGGGAGGTGCTTCCTGGGCACCCCTCACAGAGGCTTTCCGACAGGAAACCCCCCACAGCCCCTCACATCCACAGCCCGAGCCCTGCTGGCCCTGCGTGCTGTGGGCTCTCCACACACTGGGATGAGTGTGAGGTCCAACCTGCTATTTTACTTACATTGACCCTGTGGATATTATAGGTTGTAGACACTGCGTTGTTGCCCCCAATCCATCTATCAGCCCAGGTTCCATTTACTGTGTCTGACATGACGTTAGAAGAGGACTTAACTATTTCTTGCCAATTGGCTTCAGCTCTTCTTTAGATCGGAGGTGCTCCAACTACTCCCATTGCAAGCAAAGGAGACGGTGAGACTTCTGTGTCACAGTTGTCCCCTGGGGCGCTGCCCCTGCTCCAGGTGGCTTGGGCACACCCGGGGTGACAGCAGCGGAGGTGGGGGAGAAGAACCTGACAGGCTGGCGCTGCACAGGCTCCGAGGAAGCATGCCAAACTATGGCTAGCAGTGAGAGTGGACCTCAGGGAGCCGGCCCAGCCTCAGGTGAGCCCAGGGACCCAGAGGCTGCCTGTGCTCAGGAGCAGTGAAGAAGCGCACGCACAGAGGCCCATGGCCACCAGTGCTTCCTCTGATGCCACTCACTTTAACTGAGGTGCTTGCTTTCGCCCTTCTCTCTCCCGCTGACTGCCTGAAAGTCTCCAGCCCAGACGTGCCCTGCCTGGAGCACTTCCCCATGCTGGGGACGCACTGTCGAAGGGCAGCGAGGCTCACTCAGAAATATCAGTAGCAGAAGCAAAGCTGCAAAGAACATCCACACTGGGACCACCCGCGTGTGGAAAGGCGCAGTGGTCCTTACCCAGAGGCAAGATCCCGTAGAGTGTGATGAGCTGTCGGACGTCCAGGAGGGAAGGCATGGGCTCTATGGACACGTGGCGGAGTGTGGTCCCCAGGTAGCTGTACTCACCTGAGAGGAGAGAAATGGGGATCAGGAACAGAAGAGCAAAATAGTGGGAGAGCACTCATTCACCCTGCAGGGTGACTAGAGCGGGGCTATGGAGACTCACTGTGAAGAACACGTCTATCTAGAGGACGGTTCGAAGAGCCACCCAAGCCCGGGGACACCACCGTCCTACCTGTAATTAACTGGGAATTACATTGGTGACTACACTAACCTAATATCTAAACACATAACATTTGAATATTGGGTTCTGGGGAATGAGATAAAGTTTTTAAACGAGGGACATGCAAAGGAAGCTAAAATTCAGTGGGTTTTGCTTTATTTATATTCTTTATTTATATTCTAAGAGATTATATATAACGTTTGCACAAACTTAAAAAATAAATTATTTCAGACCCATGTGGAGTCTGCTTTGCAGCAGTGCAAATCTGAAATCTAAAATGCAGTCATTTGAAAGGAAGGGTAGGAGTCTAATTTAGGATAAATAGAAGCATCTCCTTTTGAAGGTAATATTCATTTACATTTTTATCATTTTTAAAGGGTTGCCAAAGGAATAATACAGAAATAAATCTCTACAGGTTTAATTAGAAGATATCGAAGGGCTTAATTGTAACCAGCCATAAATCTGAAGCGTTATTTTCTAACTAATTTAGATAAGGTCACCAAGAAAATTAGTTTGGCTGTCTCCATTTGTCACGAGGATGGGCCTTTATACGATCATATGATCCTCTTGATTTGTGCCTGAATTTGTAGTAAAAATATTCAATGAACGAATAGCAGTGTCTGGGATGGTTTCCTACATGAGGTTAAGGGATGCAAGAGCATACCAGCGTCTGAATCACAAAAAAGTATCAAAAGCTTATGCACTTTTGCAAATTCTAAGAACAGTAGGGTTAAAATTCAGACAATGGTGGCTGCTTTGTTGCAGAGGGAGGCTTACAGGCCTCTGAATGAGAGAGTCCTTGGCAAGGGCAAGGTGTGGGGTGCAGGGATGAGTAATGATGAAGCCTCCACCATGGCTTCAGATGCCCACGCTCTTTAATGAGCAGGTAATAAATACCAGAGTGGTTAATTTAGCCTTCACCAGGAGAGAGGTCCCGCAGCACCCGTTCAACCCAGCCCTTATTAACAGTACACACGTCGTTAGAGAGGATAGGGAAGTGACCCTGATTCTCCTGCTATGTAAACCCATATTAATGACCACACTCACCATATTTCCAGAACCTAATGTTTTTTTTTTTTTTTTAAAGCAGATCATATAAAACTGAATTAGGGAGTGTTGGTTCTGACACAGTGAAGGTGCCAATCGCCCAGGCGGTTTGCCAAGCTAGGAGGCTCCATCTACTCGGAAAGCACACACTAGCCATCCTCTCTCCAGCTGACTGCCTGAAAGTCCTCAGCCCAGACCCAAAGATGGGCAGATGTGCCCTCGCTGGAGCCCTTCCCCATGCTGGGGACGCCGAAGGAATAATACAGAAATAAATCTCTACAGGTTTAATTAGAAGATATCGAAGGGCTTAATTGTAACCAGCCATGTGTTTGGTGATTGCCCAGTGGGGGATCCGTAATCTTTTCTCCCACCCACTCCAGAGCTCAGAAAGTTCTGGATTCCCTGCACAGGTACCAGACCTTCCACAAGGGAGGAAAGAGAAAAACAGCAGAAGAGGTGTTTGAGACAGAGGATGTGAGAAAGGGCCCAGACGCCCAAGACAGGGGAGAAACGGACCCTGCCTTGGGCTGAGCCCTGGCCCTGGACAGTTTCTGCACACAGAACCGCAGTATGCAACCTTGTGGAAACAGGGGCCTGGTCCATGGGCTCATCAGGGTGGACCCTAAATCCTATAGGACTGGAGTCCTCACAAAAAGGTGAAACTGGACGTGAACGGAGGCACAAAAGGAGAACACCATGCCCAGAGGAGGGCAGAGATGGGCGATGCCGCTTCACACCAACGAGCCCCAGAGATGCCACAGCTACCTGCGCAGGGCAGAGGCTGGACAGGTCACCCACCTACACCCTCACACTGGCCTCCAGGACCTGAGGCCACCAGCTGGCATTCCTCAAGCCAGCCACGACCTGCCAAGGTGATTCTGCACATCGTCCCTGATGAGCACACAGTAAAGAGAATCAGGGTGGAAGAGCCCAGTAAAGAGAAACAAAAATACCCACAGAATGAAAATGAAACAGCCCCACATGTTCCCATTGTCCCTAACAGTGTAAGAAAGAAGGAAATGGAACAATCTATTCAACAATGCTGGGTCTTTAAACAAGCCCCTCAGACATGGGTGAGCGGACACGGGAGGCTCCCTGGAACAGGCTGCTCCTTGGCTGGGAGCCTCTGAGAGGCACTCGGGACTTGCTGAGTGGTGATCCCCAGCCTGATCCAGCCCGTCCTGCATTCCAGAACCCTCGGTAGCTCTAGGGACCAGGCAGAGCTAGAGAGAGCCCAGGTGAGCCGTCTCCTGCGCAGAGCTTCCCGGGCGACGATGAGGACCACATCATGCGTCTCAGAGACTCTGTGCTCCTGTGTCCTTTCTGCTGCAGCGGCTCTGCCAAGCCTGCCTGGGAGCTGCCTGGGATGTTCTTCTTGTGCACAGGACCTGAGCCAGAACCCCAGGGATGGGCTCTTGGGAACCCGCTGAGTCTTCCGACCTACAGGGCAGGGGGGGGATGGACTTCGGGGCGAATGTGGAAAACACTAACTGGGCTCAGTTTCAAGCAAACGCAGCTGTCTCTGAAGCCTGGTGCTGACGGGATCATCTAGGGGAAAACCCTTCTCTGTGTCTCCTCAGCCAGTGGCCAGCCTTCTCTGTGCCTTATGCTTTGTGACGTGGATGGTCGGGAGGCACATGTGGGGCGCCACAGAGCCAATTCCTTCTTCACAGGAGTGCACTAAGCCGACGGGGGACTGGAGACAGCAGGAGGGGTGTCGGCGGCTGGCCAGGGTGTCTCTGCTGCCACATGCTCAGAACTCATAGAGATTTTCCCAGGCGGTGGCAGCCATCACCCCACCCTACAGGAGTGGCATAGGAAGCTCTGGGGGAGGCAAGGTGGGGCCTGGGGAGAAACCCAGTCTGGCCAGGGTCCAGCTGGGCATCCAGCCTGCATTCTGGTGGCCTAGGAGGTCCTCATGGGCACTAATGTCCAGAATATCTCTGTAGCACTCTGGTCCCACGGGAAACTGGGAAGCTTGCTGGTCCCTAGGGGTGGGATGGGGCTCCTGAGAAGGACTTGGCAGTTTGGGGGTTGTCAGGAAATGTGCTGTTTCTGGCACACCTCAGAGTGGGCTTCCTGGGCATGGGGCCAGCGTATGGAGATGGACACCGGACAGTGTAGAGTGAGGCCAGGGAGGGGTGTGGACTGGTGAGCTGGGGAGGCAAGGGGCGGGGAGGAAGGGCTAGGTTTGCAGGCCCACCCACCCGTCTCTGGTTTTGTCCTCGCCTCTTCAATCTCTTGCAGCCAGACCTGCTGTGAAGGGGATGGTGACAGGATCTGAGTGGTGCTGGGAGGGGGGCGGGACTACAAATCCTGACTCCCAAAGTGACTCCCAGCCCTGTGGAGCATGGCTGGACATCTGGTCTGGTCTGCTGGAAAAGCCCAGGTCTGCCTGTCTGTCCTGCCTGGAGGCACAGCCTGTAGGCTGCCCTCCTGACACCATGTAGGGCTCTGATCACGCAGCTCTGTAGAGAACAGGTTGCTCCAGAACCAGCCAGGCTGCGCCTCTGTGTGCCGGTGTCACAGAGAAACCAAGAAGTCCAATCAAAATTAGGGCATCGGACTGAGGAGAGGTGCCTGCAATTATTTGGTTCCAGTTCCCCTTACGTGGGAAGTCTGTCCGGCCTGGCTGGCGAAGGAAGCTCCAGGCACGAACTGCTCTGTTCCAAAATCAGAAAGACATCAGGGAAGCCAGTGACCAATGAGCAAAGGAGTGTCCAGACTTCAAGTCCTTCTCCAGACCCGAGGGCGTGGCGTGAAGGACACTGAGCTCTGCTTAAGGAACAAAAGCCAAAAGCCACCAAAGACAGAGAGGTTCAGCTGGGGCTGTCCCAGGATCAGAGGCTTTCCCACCATGACAGCCCCAGCAGAATGGCAGCTGGGTCTGCAGGCCCGTCAGACTGGGTTCCACCCCAGAGGAGGCTGCGGGTTCATGTGGGAGGACGTCAGGGGGTTGCCCTCCGCAGAGCTTAGCAGCCTCCCATGCTTGGACTCCCGGGGTAGCAGCACAGCGATGCCCTGACTCCCTTTGACCTTGGCGGTTAGCTGGAATGGTTTTGAAAAGGAAGACACCCCTCACCTGCTGCTGGGGTACCCGGTGGTGAGGACATACAGAGCAAATGCTTGGATCTTTCTAATTGCCAGTTTGTAAGACAATAAACTGGCCTCTGGTCGTACTCTGTGAAGATGACAATTAGGGTTTTTTTTAATGTTGTTAAGAATTTTTGAATAAAAATATGTCTTATGGATTTCAATACATCGTATTTCTTATCCTCACTGAGCTCAGTACGGCCCCCTTTGGCCTGAGGAGTTCCCTCAACTTGTCTCCTGTTTCCTTCAACTTTTGTCAGCTTGTCTCTTCATAAACGAGTTTCTTCAACCTGTTTTCTGCCGTGAACCCGGTCATCTCTGACAGCTTCGTCACCATGTGGCAGGAGGTATCTCGGGCTCCTCTCTGTGTCCCCTGCCCTGTCTGGCACTGGCCATTTCTCCAAGAAGTGCTGGCTTCTTCAGTGGGAGATGGAGTGTTAAGAACATAACCCGAAGGCCAGGGGCTTTTGTGGCTACAGGTTGGTCCTGCCTGGACCAAGAGCCAGGAGGTCATTCTTTCTAGGTGTTTTGACTGGACAGAGCTGGGAAGGCCATGCACCTTGGTATTCATCATGGTCGCCCTACCTTAAAAGTATTCATCTTAAAATCTTAGAATCTTAAAAGTATCCATAAGTTCCTGGGAATTGGGCCTCTGTGCTTTACCAATGTGGATTTCCAGTTTCCCCAACTCCTTCTACATGACACATACACCCCACTCTCAGTCTTCAAGACATGGGGGTGGGTGGCAGGCCCCACAACTTCTCAGTTGCCTACCCCATGCTGCACCACCCCCATAGACACCCACTCTCATGCCAACCAGTACTGCCCAGGATACTGAAGGCGCTAAGCCCTTGTGTGTACCAGCTCTTCCTCCCTGGTTTCTGTGGCTGTGTGACCCACTGTCAGAGCAGACGGCTCTCTGCACTCACACTCTGCCTGGTGGCCCTGTTTGGTCTCAGGTTCAAAAGTGAGTATGCCCTGCAGGTTGCCACCAGCCCTGATGTCAGATCTCTCTCCTCCGTTTCCACTGAGGTAGCTCCTTCCTAGCAGATTCCTCAAGATGGGCACATGGGCAAAATACACTGAGTTCTTGCCTAGTTAGGAGCTTGTGTCCTGTGTATGTGAACATGAGTTTGGGTGAGTTCAAAATCCTCGAATCTTATTTACTGTGCTTGACTATCTCAAAGATGTGGCTTCATCTGCTTCTGATATAAAGTGCTGCTATTGCTCTAATTTCCTTTCCCTTATGGGCCACTGATTCCCAAGGCACTTTTAGAGAATGTGCTTGGTGTTGGTGAAACTGAGTCCCTGCTCCCAGATGCAGTGTGTCTTTCCTGATGTGGCTTGCACGTCTTTTCAAAGAAAGCCTCATGAGTTTGGTTCCGTAGTGTTCTGCCGCTCCCCTTTGGCTCTTCTTCAGGGACATTTTTGTATGTTGGACCTTCTTTGTCTGTTTTCAGTATTTGACAGGTTCTTCTGAATTTTTAAAAATCTCTATTCATTTCTAATTTTACCTTAAAAATTTATGTCTTTTACCTTTTCTCTCTCTTAAAGCATTGTTCTTTATGAGCTCTTGTATCTAAATCAGTTTTTTCCTAAAATATTTTTTCCTTTATTAATACTATTTCTTGAGTTTTACCACCTCATTCCTGAGTTTTTCTAATTCTACTTCATGCTGTTCTTACATGTCTTCTATAATTTTAATATATATTATTAGCTTCTGCTCTATGGCAATGTCTTTCTGAGATATTTTTCCTCATTTTTCCTAGGATAATTTTATGTGGACTTTGACCTTGAAGTTTTCTGTTGCTAAAATTTATGTGAGTTAACTGTCTGTTTTTCTAGAAGATGTGGCTCAGGATGGCTTTTCTAGTTTTGCAGATCTTCCTCTCCTGCTGATCATGTATGTGGAAACACGGGGCCTGTTCTAAGTCAGCCTCTGCCTCCGGTCCCCTCTCCCAATGCTTTTGTTCTTCTGTTTCATCTTTATTTTCCCTGTTCTGCTCGGTTTTGGTTCTACTCCCAAGAGGTTCCTGGGTTTGGAGCCCCGTCTAAGAAGGGCACAGCGGAGGTCACTCCCAGAGTTTGTCAGTGTGGACTGCTTCGGCCCCGGCCCTTTGCACTGATCTGCCATGGACACGCCTCTCTGTTTCAGTTCAGTTCTTGCCCAGCCCACGGCACCTTTCAGTGAGTGCTGGCTGGTTACTTTGAGGCTCTGCTGTTCTCAGGTCCTTCAGTGTCCCCAAGGCTTGTACTTTGAGGCTCAAGAGTAAATATTTTTTTTAAAAAAAATATTTATTTATTTATTTTTAGTTTTCGGTGGACACAACATCTTTATTTTTATGTGATGCTGAGGATCGAACCCAGCGCCCCATGCATGCCAGGTGAGCGCACTACCGCTTGAGCCACCTCCCCAGCCCTTAAGAGTAAATCTTGTCATTTAGTTTTGGAGTAAGGGAGGCCTGAGGGTTTTTGGTACCTAGTTGCTCTATTAGAGTGAACAATGACACAGATTACACTACGCTGATCACGGAGAGACTTCGTGCGTCTACACTGACACCACCACAATTCAGAAAGGTTCCATACTTTCTTACAGAAGAATGGTCTCTTTCAGTGTAGGAGGAGTGGTGGGAAAAGAACCCCACTTTACCACCATCACAGTGAGACTGCCGCAGACAAAAGTCACCAGTGGATGCCACAAGTGTTTGCGAGAGGCAGCTGGGGTCGGCATCTCCAGAGCCCCAAGCACCACCCCATATTATTCTGTAATTACAAAGAGGAAGATAGCTTCCCAGTGGAGAAGTCTGGGGACAGCACTTTCACCATGTGGTTCAACTTGATGTCACCAGCGATGGGACAGAGTGGCATCCTGTGTCCAGTGGGAAACACTGAGAAGGACACTGCATCTTCAAAAGTTTTCCTGTGAAAAACGTGAACCTAAATCAAATGATGGGGAAACCATCAAAGCAACTCAGCAGAGGAACAGCCTGCAAAGCGGCTCAGAGTCCCAAGAACTGCGGGCTGAGCCGGGCAGAAAAGGCCAGGAAACATCTAGAGGGAAGGGTCGCAGGAGCACCAAGAGATGGGCAGTCACCCAGTCGTGGAGGACATTACCAGGCCCGGGGGAAACTGAGCTGCACGTATATGTTGGGCGGCAGTCTACGCCCCTGTGGTGACATGGGACAACACCCCCGCTCACTGGAGGGACTTTCTCCAGGAGAAGGTAATGTTGGCATTAGGATGGTGAAGTTACGGGGCATCTTAAGCTTTGTGTTTCCAGGTTATAAAAGACCAACAGAAAACCATTAGTTGAAGGCTGTGATAGCCCCTGTCCGCACCTCCTCCTTTTCTCTACCTCCCTGTCCTCCCTGGAAGCTCCCTCGGGTGGAATTCCTGCTGGGAGGGTGTGGACTGTGGAAGCACCGGGCTGCCCCAGGGCATTCTGCTTGGTCAGGAAGCACACACAGTTCATTTCCTCCTCAGGTTATGCCAGAAAGAACGTGCCAAGGAGCTCGGCAGGCAGGATACAAAGTCCCGCTGTTGCCATGTCAGGGGCAGCACTGGACCGGGGTCAGTTCACGGCACCCCCCTTAGGTTATTCCCATCACTCAGTCTGACAAACGTCTGCCAAAGGCTACCATGGCGGGGTTTGTTTGGACAAAGACTCAGATGAAACATATTTCCCACTGTTGGACCTCAGGGTTGCTCTCGGGGCACTTTACCAATGTAATCAGAGAGGTTGACTTTCCGAGCCTGGATCAGCAGGCCTTCCTCCACCAGCTCCTTGAACAGAGACTCGATGGTCCTGGGGACAAAGCAGAGCATCTACATCAGCAGCCCACACAGGGGGTCAGCAGTATTTCCGTCAATCAGCACATGAGCCAAGAACTTGGACCACATCTATTCAAAGTACATCTGCATGTATGCGAATGAATGGACTTTTGAGGTGTTTCTACAATTTGGGGGGTAAATTAGGCCTTTAAAAATAGAGCTTTCACTCATCCTTGTGCGTATCGGGTGTTTTCCATCAATAAGGATTATATCTCGGGGTAGCTGAGGCCAGCCGGGTGGCCACCAGTCTTCGTGATAGCACAAATGTGAATTAGAAATCACCCAATGCTAGCAACGTGCTATTCAGTCAGCACCTGCCTGCAGTGGGAAATCATCAACGCTTGCTGAAATTTGTGTTTCCTATTAACCTGACAGCATGATGGTTTGAAAGAAATCAGTACGAGGAGCGAGGCCTCTGCTGGAGATCTCTCCTACATGGAAGGTGAAGTGTAAGGCTGCGTGGGGAACGGCTTCTAGCAGGCTGCGGACATTTCTGCAGTGTTTAAGGTGCCAAAATGACTTCTCAAAGAGGGGCCTGGCACAGAGCCAGCACACTGTGATTCATGCCACCCAACAAAAATGGACGCAGGGTCCCACTTAACGGCCGCCACCCCCAGCGATGTCAGGTGGGGTTTGTGGGAATTCCGATAGTCAGCTCAAATATGGTTCAGTGTGGGCGGCCACGATGCTTCCTCTTCTTTTCCTTCCACCCCACCTGTCTTTCTATTATAAATAAATTATAAATAAAGCTATTGTCCAGCAGTTCTCCCACTGTTCTGTGATCCAAGGGACAAAAGAGACTCAGGAAGGTCAGTGCTGTTGGGACCCGTGTGACCTCCAGTCTTCAACATATTTAAAAATAGCTCACCCTCTGCTGAAAATTAGGAAAGGGCTAAAGGTAATGGAATTGGGGGTAGCGGTACCTAATCTACATCAACGAGATACCCACTGCAGTGTTTTAGCTTGAATTCTTACTTACTCTAGGCACATACCATAGGCGTTGTTATGGTTTAGATACGAGGTGTCCCCCAAAAGCTTGTGTGAGAAAGTGCAAGGACGTTTGGGGTGAAGTGATTGGTTATGGTGCACTCATCCCCTGTAGGGGTTAACTGGGTGGTGGTGGCTGTAGGCAGGTGGGGTATGGCACCCAAAAAAGAGCCCCCCACGTCCACTGTGAGCAAAACACCTAGCAGGCAAGGGATCCCTTCAGAAGGTCCCCGACACCCTCCTATTAGGGTACTTCCTCCCTAACATGTGACCCCTCGTGCTCTTTATTTTCAATGCTGTAGCACTTGAGAGCCATTTCAGCTTTAAAACCTCAGCATTTAAAGCCATCCTTCACTAGGAATCGGAACAGCAAAACCCGAGGAATGGAGCACCCTCTTTGGCAGACTCCGTCTCCCCTTGGTCTCCCCGCAACAAGCTGGAGGGAGCCCAGCAGGGGCGGCCAGGCCCGGGGAGGACTGAGACTCTCTCTACCCTGGCGTGTCCTCCGGGGGTTCCTCGGGTTGTTATTTCCTGAACAATTTTTAAAGAACACCCCCCACCCCCGCATGAATCTTAACACTTCAAAACGCCACGTGAGCTTGATGCCACGGCACCCAGGTCCGCCTCTGGGCCGTCCTCGTGCTGTGCACCTTCCAACCTGGGATCTGCAGGAGGCTCCCCCAGATCTGCTCATTCCACGACAATGCCGAGGAACAGAGGGGCGCCCTCCTGCTGCTCAGGGCTCCCGGCCCCCTCTCTGCCACCGTTCTCCTCACCTGTCGGCCGTCAGGTCCTTGTCCTTCTTCCCCCTCTTCCCTCGTTTCCCTTTCTTCCCTTTGTTTTTCTGTAAGGAAATGGAAGTGACCATCCACTTAGCAGAGATCAGCTGAGCAGATGGTTCCTTGGGGTCGTGGGTGGGGAGGATGCGCTCGGGATGTGCTCGCGTTACATTGATGGCAGGGCTGCCCTGTTTCCAGAGGGGAGGGAGTGGCCTGGGGAATCCCTGTGGCCCCGCGGATGTGGTCCCTATGGACAGAAGGTGGGTCTCGCTGTGAAACCTGCACAGGGCCAAATTCCAAATCGGCCCCAGCGGTCCGTCCTGTCCTCTGAGCTCTGGCACAGATAAGCTGGGCACAGGCAGAGAACTGGGCTGTGCTTGTCTCTGAATCTGCCATGGTCTAGTGCTTGTTCCCCAGCTGGCCCTGGGGTGACCGTCCTGCAAGGTAGGGCCTTTGGAAGACAATCAGGTTAAGAGGGCTCCAACCTCATGATCAGGGTTAGTGTCTAGTGGAAGAGGACAGAGAGAGCTGTCACCTCTTCTGCCACAGAGACACACAGCTAATAGGGCCATCTCAGAAGCCGAGAGCCTCCCCTATGGAGTCTGCAGCCTCCAGAGTTCATGGCAATAAACTTCTCTTGTTTTATCAATTACCCGGTCTGGGGCACTTTGTCCTAGCAGCCCAGATGGACCAGGGCGATACCCCATCACCTCTCTGTCAGCAACCGGCCCAACCTGGGAGCCCTCAGGGCCAGGCAATTGTCCAGCTCCTGTCCCCAAGGAACCTGGCTTTGGGATCCTTGTGACAGCCTGGAGGGACAGGCTCCCAGTGCAGCCTCTCGGTGGTACTGGTCCCTTCAGAGTTCTATTTACAATATCCCTCTGAAGCTCCCCACGGCCCACAGGATGAGCTGGACTTCCAAGGCACTGTGTGCAAAGGCACTCCAGCACTGGGCTTCCTTTCTTGTCACCTTCTAGCCCAGGTCCCCTCAAGCAAGCATGTTTCCCAGACATGACAGATGCCAGGTACTATCGTACCCCTGGGTGCTCTGCATTCCACCCCTCCTGTGTGTTCCCCAATCCCTCTTTTTTATTGCTTGGTCTGATTTTGCATTGAGCTCTTACATATAACCTCCACACATTTCAAAATACACAACATCTTCGTCACCTCTGTCCTGGCTGAGTCACTACAGGCTCTTGGAGGTGGGATTGTGCCACACACTGGCTTCTTTCAAACTCTATCACAACATGGAGCTTCATGGTCATGACCGCACAGCTGCGCTTCTGTCATTGTCTCTGGTTTTTCAGAATCTTCTTTCCAGGTAACAGCAGAGCCACCCATAGAAGGCTCCCGTGGTCCTTCCCGGGTTCCTGCAGCAGCCGTGTCTTGCAGAACTGCCTCACAGGATCCCGGCCAGGTCGTCAACACCCACAGTCAAGTGCACTACATTTCCACGAGGACACGGCGGGCACGGTCCCTCAGGGGCCCTTTGCTGCCCCCTTGCCTTCCAAGACGCCCCACTGTTAACCCTGGAAGCCAATCGCCAGCTCTCCATCCTATCAATCCTCTTCATCTGTCAAGAGTGCTATTCCATTGCAGGCTGACCTTAGGAGGTCAGCGCTTGCTTCACACATTCGTGCGCTTTGACGTAGGATGGCGTTAACTGCCACGTCTTCTAGAGAACCGACCTCTCTGGTCTCTGTGGCTGCTTTTGACTCAGGGTCTGCTCTGCAGAAGTGAAGCCTCTTCTTGCTTTTGGTGGGGACTCGCATGAGGTCCTCCCCAGCCTTCCACACACAGCCTCTACGTGTCCTTGAGTCTAAAAGGAGCCATCTGTGGGCAGCACACAGCTGGTTCTTGTTTCAAAACAGACTTTCAGTCCCTCTGTATTTTTTGATCAGTGAGTTTAATCCATATGCACTTACGTTATTGACAGATAAGGACTTGCTATTGCTTTAACTGTTTTCTGTTTCTTTTGTGGTTCCCTCTTGCTGCTCTCCTTGGTGAGCTGGTGATTTTCTGTAGTGATACACTCTGGATCTTTCCTGGGCTAGGCCTGTGGGTCGGCCTGCAGTGCTGGGTCCAGGTGCACAAATCTGTGGTGGCGTCAGGAGCTCCCCTCTCACCCACCCCACAGGGAGGCCCCGCAGGCCAAGTGGGCCTCCGTGATGTGACCCGTGGGCTTGGGAAGAGCAAGGACAGGACCTGGACAACATGAAATGTTTCTTCTTACTCTCTCCAAAGTGTTGCTCGTTTCTGCACCTCATCCAGGTGCTGCATCCTCTCACCCAGGTGCTGCATCCTCTCACCTGGATTCTAGGCTCCTATGAGGATCCACCTGCCTGTGGGTGGTTGATCAATCGGTGTTTCTTGGGGGAGTGAGGATGGACTCCTTTTCTGCCATTTTGCTGATCCTATCCTTGTTTAAATGTGACAAGTTTTATCTATATATCCAAGCCCTCAGGAGGAGAGCCAAACCTGCCAGGAACTCCAGGCTTCTCTAGGAACTTCTGTGTCCTTAGGTTTTTGTGATTAAAACAAGTCGGGGACTTGAGGTCTCTCTCTCCTGCAAGAGGCAGGACCTCACCCCGGGACGTCAGGGCGGAGGACAGCTCACCCAAGGAACATTGCTGTCCTGTAGCCAGAATCTTGCTTTTGGCAGGACAGATCTCAGTCTTGCTGTCTTTCGTATTCCCTGTGCACCCGGCCTCGGTGCTCAATAGACACTAACTGAATGAAATAAAAAGACGTTCTGCCCCCGGGGTGTGATTCCGGATCTCCAAATCACCAGAGGGTGGAACAGACCACAATCAAAGCTGATTAATTTGTGATGGGAAATATGATTGTCGAGAGAAGCAGGCTGGGGACTCGCCCTCCTTAAGAGAATGACATGGCAGTGCAGCCACTCATCAGGAGTTGAGTTCCAGGCAGGAGAGGAGGTGGTGGGATGCTCCTGAGGCCACAGTGACACCCGAGACGCCCCCTAGTCTACAGGAATCAATCTGCGTAGGATCCAGATGTAATACATAGTTTATTCAGTAAGACACACTGAGGATTCACTGGGTGCCAGGAAGGGTGACAGGGGAGCAGAAGACAGACGCGCAGCCTGCACTCGGGCCCTTCAGGGGAGTTGGAGACAGTGAGGGACTCTGGACTCTGGATAGACTCTGGTCAAGCCACTCTCCCTGGAAAGTGCTGGGTGACTACCAACAGATTCAGCCCCTCGGATTCCTCCTGCTTCGTTTCTTCTGTGGCTCGTAGTCTTCCCACGGAGGAATACACAGTGCCCAGTGAACTTCCGGCTTATGGAATTAAATCCCAGTCCGTCACATCCCAGGGTTCACCCCTGGGTCACCTGGACTGGAGTTTTGGGTATGCCACGCTCTGTGGTTCCACAATTACAGTCCACCTCTTAGAGCACCCTGATATCCTTTGTGACGGCACAATCCCTGGCCTCATGGCGAGGGCAGCCAGCCTGCAGGAGATGAGAAGGTGGCTGCCAGGAGAGCGAGTGGGCCTGGTCTGATCTGGGGTGAGGTAGGCAGTGAGGTGGTTGGTGAGAGGCGAAAGCTGATCCCAGCCAGGGGGGTCCAGTTTCACGTCTGGTTTTGTTCAGTTGAATTTCCACATCCAGTCATTAAAACAGCCTTGTCTGCAGATCTGAGAGACATGCATGGAGCTGAGGGGTAGGAACAGATGCCCTCACTAGGGAGTGAGGACCTCATGGGGCCACAGTGTGCGGGGAGCTCAGTTGCCCTCAGAGTTGAACTGAGAAACCAGGATAATATGGGCTAGGAGCGTCATCCCGGGCCACGGGCCCCTGGGCTGGGAAAGCCAGACGTGAGTGTGGAGAACCCCAGAGGGACTGTGTCTGTCCCTCGGCCACAGACCCTGGGGAAGCGTCAGAGGCTCAGCTGCCGTGCTCATGCCCATGCCCCAGGGTGACATCTTGGCCTTCTGCCTTGGGTATTCTGGCCCCGGTGGCAGGACTGTCTCTAACTCCCCTGAAGGGCCGAATGCAGGCTGCGTGTCTGTCCTCTGCTCCCCATCTCTGAAGGTGAAGCAGGGGACCAAGTACCTGAACTTTGGATATTCTAGTCCAGGTGGCTGCTCCATACCAGGGGAGACAGGGTGGGGGAAACTTAAGGGCCAACTCACCCGATTCCTTCTGTTCTGACCTCCCCACCCCCCACAAGCCTGGTCGTTGCCACTGGCCATCTTTAAAGATCTACCTCCAGGGGGAGAGGAGGCAGGGGCACTCGGGCATGAGCTCTGGTTCCTCTGGTAGTTCTCATCCTGCCCATGGGGCTTGGGCATCTGATGCTGCCCCTGCTGAGGGGTCGAGGAAGTTACTGTCAGAGGACAGAGTGGAGCCTGTGTATGAGTCCCCTCAGAGGGCCAAGAGGCCGACCCACTGAGCTTACCAAAGGAAGGCGTGCTGGCCCTCGAGGTCCTGGGGACAGCCACCTGGTCTGCTAGGTGGCCCACCCTGGCGCCCCACTGTGCAGGCAGGGCCTCCATCCTGTCACTGAACGAGCCACCTCCCCCCGCTGCCCCACATCCTCACACTCACCTTCTTCCCTTTCTTTCCCGCTCTGACCGGAAGCTCGATTTCCTTGTTCACTGCTAGTTTTAAGTTTTTTAGCTCCTGTCGCATCAACTCATCAACCTGCGGGAAGACGAAACACCACTTCTCAGTGACCTTGCATGCCTGGTGGTTTTCTTGGTGAAATTCAAAAACTGCTTCTAATCTGAAGGGTGGTCACGAGCAGGCAGTGCCAAGAAGCCGAGTCACTGAGCGGTGACAGGTGTGCTGTACCTGCGCCCTGATCTCCGCCTCCACTTCCTTCCGTTTCTCCTTCTTGATCAGCTCTTCGTCATAGTCTTGAGGGAAATTCTGAGATTCATCTTTATTCATCCACGTGTCTATACCGAGAAGGGCAAGGGAGAGAGAACGAGAGGACGTCAGCACGCGGGCCTCAGGAAGCTGCTGTTAGGACCAACACAAGCCTCCCTTTCATCCTCTTGTTGGGGGAGCGTGAATAAAACAGGCCAGAGAGGACGGACTTACGGGCACGCTAATGTAACACCTTGACAAAGAGGAGAACTGCTAATGGGAAACAGGCAGATGGTACCCCGTCCCGTGACTCAGACCAGTAAAACAGCATGCACAGTGGGACCAGACAATGACAGGCTCTATTTCTGTGATGTGTTCTATCACTTTATTATTCACTGAAGTGTGAGAGTTGTGGCTGTTGCACTTGCCCACCGTTGACCCCTCCCTGTGATTGACCCCTCCCTGTGACTGACCCTTCCCTGATACTTGCAAACAGGCCAAGCCCACGAGTGCTGCTTTCTCCTAACCAACAGTATATTTTTTGAATTACTTTTTGAATGTTTTGGAAATCACACATTTTGAACTTCCCTCTTGCCTTCCCCTGGTGGTTCAGGAGTTGGATCCAGAGAAATGTGACCCAAGAGAAAACAAGGATGACCTATATCACTCAGAGAAGCAGGGGACGGCGGGAACAGAGCCTGTCTGGGTCACTCAAGGTCCAGAAGGGTCCTCGCAGGCTCTGCTTACCTACCTCCCACCAAAAAGAAAAATGATGGAACTGGGCCAGGCAGGGCTGTGAGAGGTGCCAGCTGATGGCCGTCTCTGCCACCCAGATGCGAGGCTGAGCCTTGTGGGACCCAAGGTTGCAGGGGTGGGATTTTTGAAAATGATGCTGTTAAAAGGCCCCAGATTTCTTCTAGAATAGAATGCCTAGTGTGGCCTTGGAATGAACAGACAAGAAATAAACCACACAGAGGGTAGAATTTTCACAGCAGTTCCCCGTACAGAAGCCACTGAGAGGTGGCCGGGTGACAGGGGCACAAGCAGATGAGAATGCTGGGGTGGGGAGAGGGATGGGTCCTGCCTCCATGGGTCTGCAGTCCTCTGAGGGTGACCGCAGGGGGAGGGTGAAGTTCAAGAGGCCGTAACCCAGACCAGGGAGGTGACCAGCTTGGAACTGAGGTGTGAAGTCCAAAGGGGAGAGGACCCGGAAGGGCGGCTGGAGGGGAGTGGGCCTGCAGGAGATGGCTGGAGGCCTGGGCTCAAGTTCTGTTCTCGTAAATAATCCTCCCTGCGAGCCAGCCAGAGACCCGTCAGAAAAGTTACGTGTAAATTGTCCACAACACTCTGTTGGCGTCGTTAAAGAGAAGCAGGTGACGGTGGGAAGCTTCTTCTTCACCGTGAATCCCCCCAGAATGTGCACTACGGTTAGCTTGCAAGATCCCCCATGGCTGCCCTGGCTGATGGTGCCCTCATCTGAAGGCAGGTGCTGCCATTAGTGCATTTTCTGAAACGTACATGAGCTTAAACTACGGAATGCTTTAAACTGTAGGAATAACAGATGCTTCCTTTATGGGTTGAAGATCATAACCTTTCCCCTCAAAAACACTAGGAAAGGCTTCAATGTGTTGGAATGCGCCATTTCCTAGTAATAGCTTTTTCAAGCAGGTTCCCCTGGAGGATTGCTAAGTCTTCACCAACAGCAAAACCCACCTGTCACATTAAGGTATTTTAAAGCAAAATGGCTTTGTAATTTACAGGGAGCTGCTTTTCTTTTTCATTGGATACACTAAAATCTGGGAACGACCGATCCAACAATAAAAGGAGCGCAGAATACATATCAGAAAGGGAGCACGGCTTGGTTATTTATGTACAAACAGTTGCAAGTAACACATTCTCTGGCCCGAGTTGCAGAGATGTTTTAAAATGAAGCACCGCGCACAGGCTTTTCCTATTTCCCCCTTGATGGTCTCAACGGGTTGAGTTTTCCACCAAAACTTTGCTTTTCTCATGACACTTTTGCACAGGGCACTTTTCAATCCCTTTAAGAATTTCATGGGCATTTATAATTGCAGGAAGCTGAGCATGACCCTCAAGGGCAGCAACTGCCCCAACTGGCTTTTATCCCAAGAATGTGAAAAGCAGGCCAGGGCTGGTTCACACGTAGGGGAGAGTGGCCCAGGAGGGGCCCAGGGGGGTTAATCTGAGTGATTAAAATGCTAATGTCTTATTTGAAAAGGAAAACCTTTGATTGTAAAGAAAAGAATTCTAAGATGAAGAGATTTGATTTCTTCAAGTTACCAAAGACCTGGCAGATAGCACATTCCTGGCACCGTCCAGCACGGAGGGCACTGCAGGCCCTTCTGGAGGGACGCTGCTCGGTTTCTCAGCCTTCGAGGAAACAGACATGACACAAAAGGCGGGGACAGCTCGAGAGCTCTCCTGTGTGGCTTAGCAGGTTGCAAGGCTGAGCTTCCCATGGGAATGTTAGATTTTCCCCAAATTAATTTTTGCGTTTTGTCAAAGGGATGTGTGCACATTGTTACAGAATCAGAGTAGCAGAGGACGATCAGAACACTGTCCCGCCTGTCTACCTCGGTCACACTGTCTATGACATTCATTCCCATGTTCATTCTTTCACTCAAGAACAGGTGGAATGAGTCCAGTTGTTAAACTGGGACTTTGCTGAGTGCTGCTATGGCCGGGTGCTGCTCTCAGAGCAGGTAGAAGGTCCTGTCCCAGGGACTCAGCACCCGGCTGCAGGAAGCCTCAGGATAGACCCTGGCACTAACTTCAAGGCTGGTAGGGAGAGCCAGGCAGGGTGAGCTGCCCACGGGTGGCTCCTTTCACATGGGCTGCAGGGCAGTGGGGACAGAGTACAAGGACCTGGCAGTGGGGAGAGCCAGGCACCTGGAGGAAGTGCGGGGCCCAGCAGCAGGTGAGCACCCAGCTCCCCAGGAGCCTTCCGCGGTCCTCAGGTCCTGGGTCCTCCTAATGTCCACAAGGTGTGCTTCCAGGCTCCCTCCTGACTTGCCCAAGTGGGAGCGGAGGCCTGTGCACTACCTGTCTTCCTCTTGCCCTCGTTTTCTCCAAGTTACGTAGGAGAAGGGAGCTGGGCCTTCCACAGCCTGAGTGTGAGTGCAGCTGCAGACACAGGGGCCCCTGCAGCTCCCAGGGGAGCTCCTCTGGGCCTCCTGAGGACGGGCTCCCCAAAATGAGGGAGTGACAAGAAAGTGGGACAGCAGCAGGATGTCCCCAATGTCAAGGGAAGGCCAAGGCCAAGGACGACACTGCACGGCAGCTCCCAGGGGAGGGCTGCAGAGCACACCACGAGGGACCCTCTGGAAGGCTGGGAGGTCCTGCACCAGAGTGCGACACCAAGGGGGGCTGTCCTCAGGGGCAAAGACAGCCGTGTGCAAAGCAGCGTTTTAATAACATTGTTGCTCTTGTTACTGACACACCTGAGGGCCCTCAGCTAGGCCTGTGACCCTGCAGCGCCCTCGCTAGCCAGACCTGCAGGATGTCACTGCCGTCATCCTCACCAACACCAATGGCCCTGCTCACGCCACCTCCCAGCCCATCCACGGCTGCAGCCACAACACTGCAGCAGCTGTGCGGGGTCACCTTCCCACCTCAGGCTGGTTCACACTGACAGGTTGAAGCCGCCCTGTCAGCGTTGGCTGAGTGGCCATGTGAGGAGGTAACGTGAGTGCTAGCCGCCACGTGCTCTGCACTGCTGCAGGTTAAAGAGCTGACGAGCCTCAGCCCTGGATGGCTGGTGGCCTCCCTGCCGCCTCTCGACAGGGACAGCAATGTGTCTGGGCACTCAGTCAACGTTAGCTGACTCTCTTTGACCTCCTTCCTCCCTGTGAGAGCAGGTGCCATGTCCTGTGGACGTCACAGTGCCCTGTGGCTCCACCTCAGTTGGTATTGGGTGAAATGCTGGGCCCTTCTTGGCACTCGGGGTCTGTCAGAGGATTGAGGTGGCACAGGGACATGGTTATCTCATAAAGCTATCATGGGAAACCTAAAACTATGTTGACATTGTCCCTCAGGATGAGACACACTTTACTGAGATGAAAACCTTGAATCAACTTTAAAACAAATAGATCTATGTCAGTGGCAGTACCAGCGCTGTCCAGATAAGTCAGAATTGGGAAGGAAGCATGTGACGGACTGAGGTTTGGGAAGATTCTTATTGCATTTTTCAGGAATTTCCACAATAGTACTAATGACCAGGGTCATTTTGACAGGTCACTCTGCATTGGGCTTTATCCTCAGGGTGGAGGAGCACTAGAGGAACTGGATCAGAGTTCTAGCAAATTAAAATAGAAAGGTCTGGAAGACCAATTCATACTCGGATCGTGCCAGATTCTGGCCGTGCGAATCCTGTTGAACAGCTGTTGGGAGGACTCAGGGACGGCCCTGCTCTAACAGGACCCCGCATCCCGTGTGCCCGTGGTGTGGATTTCCTCCATGTAAACAATCTAGGGAATACTTCTCCTCCCTCCACCAAGCAGGAGAACAGTCAGCTGAAGAATGAAGGCTCAAAAAATAGGACAGAAGTTCTGAACATGTTCTTGTCCCACGTGTGTCTCACTCAGCCACCAAGTACATGCCTTTAAGCCACCAGAAGGAACGGGTGACCTACAGGGAACCCTGGTGGCTTGCAGCTGGCTGCCTCTCTTGGTTGTGCCCTTGGGTGCCCGGTGGCCAGGAGCACTCTCCAGACTGACCTTTGTATACGTCACTCCCTTCCTTCATGGAGGGGAGGAAGGCGCTCCTTGACATCTTCCACTCCTCCTCTTCTTCCTGTTCAGAGCAGAACAACGTCCTTGTTAACCGCAGGCTGAAGGTCAGCTAGTAAGAGGTGCATATGTGGTGGTGCCGGACAGTGGTTTGTCATGACGGTCCTGCTGGGTCACCAGGGGGCTCTGCTCCTGGCCACCATGAGCAAGGATTGCTGTGTCCACCAACAGGGCATGGATGGCCGGCTCAGCGAGGTGTCCCCTGCCTGTTCTGCTTTCCCTCCTCAGGGTCTCCCAGGGGCACACAGCCCATGGTTTGGTCCTGTCTTATAATGACCTGGGGCCTTCCGTGGCAGAAGGCGGAATCCTTCCCCATCCCTTCCAGAGTTTCCACAACCTGGCTGGGAGCTGTCCCCATCCTGCGCTCCACTGTGTCACTTACCAGTCCTGGGCTTCTACAGGGACAAGAACTGCTCCTTCCTCTTGCTCACCTGAACCTGGAAACCAGTCCTGGGCAGCAACCTGCTGCCAGGGGCCCAGCGTCCTTCCTAGAGCCGGGTCCTACTGGCCTCTGCAGCCGGGGCAGAGAGCACCTGGCCTCGCCCTCCTTGGCTCCTGCTGCTGAGTGTGCTGAGAGGGGGATGGTAACTACCGCCACCTGCATGGGCAGCGCTCTGCTCCTAGCCCCAGGTTCCCACTCGTCTCTGTCCCTGGGCCTCCAGGCCCATCAGCTCCCAGCTGGGAGAGCCACAGGATAACGTCTGTACCACCCCAGGAGTCATGTTTCCCTGACCGTCACCCTCAGAAAGGGCAAAGGGACACGCTGGTCTTTACCATGTCTGTGAGGAGCTTCGCGCTGCACTCCCCGCCTTTAGAGGAGCTGAGGATGCGGCAACGTGAGACGGTGCCACCCGACTGCTGTGAGCACCGCGGCTCAGGGCACCCGACAGCCCTTCCAGGGTCAGGTTCTGGGTGCAGCCCCCGATCACCCACGGTGCGCCCACATGCCCTGGGCTGCGCAGCGCCTGCTGGGGACCCTGGCTTTCCCCTTCTCCTTCATCCTGTAGCCAAGCAGGCAGCAGACCCCGCCTGCTCTGCCTCCTACACTTTCTGGGGAACTCTCCCCTCTGCTTGGGCCCCTTGCTCCCGAAGGCCACTCAGGGCCACCCTCTGTCCTGCCAGAGGGTCGGGAGGGCAGATCCAACCTGATGGCTTCCTTCCTTTGAAGCCCCACAGTGACACCCCTGTGAGAGCTCCTCAGGGCCTTGGTCCCCACAGGACAGAGTCCAAGCCCTCCAGCAGGCCCAGCCAGCGCTCCCAGGAGTGGCACCCAGACCAGGTCCCGCCTGCTCCTGCCACCTGCACACGAGTCACCTCCCACCTGACAAAGCTGCAGCCACACCCAGAAGGCCACAGAGAAGGCGCAATGGCAGCTCTTTTCTGCTTCCTGCTCCTTCCTCCTGCTGCCCCTCTGCCTGGAGGCTGCCCTCCTCGAAGGCTTTCTGATGACCTTGGACTTGGCAGGACTTCTCTCCCCCAGCCATCCTCTTCCATGGCTGCCTGGCCCCCGGGGCCAGCTTCCCCATCTGCACACTGGCCGGGCCTTGCCCACCCATCTGTGTCCTTCCTGTGATCACCTTCCATTCCCACCAGACAGAGGGCCCTGGGCGCAGCGAGGCCTCAACAGCCCCGGGGTCTTGCACCTCTACCTGTCTGCAATGGGCATTGGAAGAACAGTTGTTGGCTTAGAGGAGAACCGCAGCGTACATGTCCCATCCTTAGAGAAATGGGTAAATGTGGAATGTCCATACAACAGAGCGGACACTCCCGTGGAAGGACGGAGGCACTGACACACTGTAACAGGACAAACCCTGAAGGCATCATGGGGAGTGAAGCCAGACACCGGGAAAGGGTCTGGCACCTTGGTTAGAGTTTCCTAACACATTAGAAGAAGACACAACTGTCAATGGAGGGACCACCGGGTTCATCGCCACCTCCCACCTGCTAAGGAGGCCAGCATGGCTTCGGGCCAGTGGCATTGAACTGAGCACACACCGACTGTTAGCTGGACAGGTGTGGCCATGGTGGGCCACGTGCGAAGGAATGGCCTTGGGCTTCCTGGAGTGGGTTCCAATCCAGAGCTTGTGGTGCCTGCTCCCTGGGGAATGTGATTCCCACCCCAATTCACACTAGATTCTGTCAGCTATCTCTGAAGCAAACACAGCTCTGGTCAAGGGAGGGGCCAGCCCAGATACCTCCAATGGCTCCCTGTGGTCCGCCTTCATCAAACACCTGCCCCATGGCATGGTCAGTGTCCAGCTGGCCTTCACAGTTTCTGTGTCCCTGATACCCATCTGTGCTGAGCGCCCTGGACTCTGACCAACCTCTGACCCAGGTAGCTCAGCTCTGCTTGGCTGAGGGGCCCATTGGTCTATCCAACAGGTATTACCAGGCTGCAGGTATGGACATGCTCTGGCTTTCCTGGAACTTTTAGGGAGGACAGGGAGACATTCGAAATGGGAGAGCCCAAGGGCTACACAGTGGAGGTCCAGGGTACGTCTGGGGCTCACAGGACCCTGGACCCCAGCTTATACGACATGCAGGGTGCTGAGGCTGGTGGGAAGCCACCTGCCCTGAAGAACTGGGCCCAGAAATACCAGGGGCTCAAACCTGTGAGGCCACTAGCCACCTTCCAGGGCCCCCTGAAACCCACCTAGGACACAAGCTTGGGGTCAGCCACTCGAGGCTGCCAGGACATAGTCTGGAAAGCCAAACCTGCCTGGGAAGCAGACACAGCAGCATTGGGCAAGGAGGAACCTGGTGGAGACGGATCACAGACCGAGAAGCGAAGTCTCTGGGGTGGGTGTCCCAGGGCGTTATTTATTACCTGGCTCTCTCTCGTCCCGTCTCCTCCCGTCTCCCTTCTCTCTCTAGTGCTCACTAAGGACCCATGGATCTGAACACTCTGTAGTCGACATTCGTTTTCAACACTCATATGGTCCCTGCTGGCCTCTGGGAGCCCCTACAGGAGGGGAGGCTGGGCCATCAAGGATAGATGAAGAGGAGGAAGAGGAGGAGGAGGACTTCAGGGAAGGGAGCGTGTGGCTGGACAGCGTTTCCAGCAGAGGCAACGGCGCACGTGGACTTGAGCTTTGTTTGGACGACTGGAAGAGGTTCAGCACATGTGGGCTGGGTGGGTGGACATGAGTGGGGGCAGGGAAAGAAGAGGGGGACAGACTGGCGAGGCAGAGAGAGGGAGCAGACAGAGGCGCTGGGCCTTGGAAGGGCCTGGAGCCACGCTCCTCAAGCTGGGACCTGGTATGAGGCAGGGCTGTACGGCAGGATTGGCCACGGGGACACCACCCTGGTGGGGTGGGGAGCTGGAGCAGAGGCACAGGAGGGTGCCCACCTTCTCTCTGGCCAGAATTCCCTTCTTCTGGGCGCCTGTTTCTTGGTGGAGACGCATTGGCCACTTGTGAGCAGGTTCTCACGGCTCTCCGGGGCTGAGACCCCTCCTGGTGGGAACTCCACCCGTCCCGAGGACGTCTCCTGCTCTGTGTAGAACCAGCACAGTGCCTTGCATGGAACGGGCGTGTCAGGCATGTTCATAAAAACATAACTGTACAACTTCATTCCTATGATAACTACCAAGTTCTCCAGGGAAATAAGCATCGTCAGGCCTGTTTTGGAAACTTCTGATCCTGACGGTTTGGAATAGCGAATGCTAAACATTCCCAGGACTTAACGCAGCTCAGCTTTCCATTGGTGATGACGTAATTGGCAGTTACACGAGGTGCGTCAACCAGAGGAGAAAGAGCAGTGGAAGTCTCTGCTTTCCCTGTCACACGTGTTTCTGTTGGGTTGCTGTTTTAAACAGGTTATGTGTTGCCCGTTTTGACGGTTGCCGGCAGAGAAGACTCCATGAGGAGGTTTGAAGCCACCATCCCAATTCCAAAGTCATTTTCCCCTTTGAATCTTTTCTTGGGACAGAGACAGATCAGTACACGGGTCACTTTGTCCCAGTGCTGCCCTTTCTGATGGAAACGTCTTGGCCATTACCCCCACCGTTCTCAGTTGGGCCAAGTGGCCAGAAACTGTTCCGAGCAGAGGGAAGCCCTGTTCGAGGAGCCCAGCAGGCAGGCGGTCACCAGTCACGGGGCAGGGAAGCACAGGAGCGCTGGCCAGCTGGGAGTGTGCGAGGGAGGACCTCTGAAGTCGTCAGGGGAGATGGACAAAGAATTAAGCTTGTGGATCTGGGTCCTGAGGGTGCCCCAGCCCAGTGTGTCCACCTTCTCAGCTGTGAACCTGAGCCTAGACACACTCCTGCCTTCTGTTCACTCAGAACTGTCCACATGCCACTGGGGGCCCTCTGTGTAGACACCAGCCAGGGACAGCCAGAGAGTTAGGGGCCAGCTTGCAGCAGCTCCCCCACATCCTCCTGCTGGCTCAGGTACAACCATGTCAGACATTTTGCAAAGAGTGCTTATTAACTGCACAAGAACACCATCCCAAGGCCGTATAAAATTTAAAATCCAGAGGAAAAACTCAGCCCCTCACCGTCACCTTTAAGCTAGGACTCTCCCTCTTCCTCTTTGCTTGCTCAGACACATGCCACATCTGTTAATATCAGTGTCACTGCAGGGACTTACAAGTTTGGCCAGACGACGAGGTGGAACGCGGTGTTTCCTTGGGGGGTATTTCCTCATGTGTGGCTGAACGCCGCCGCCATTCTGTTTGGGGTTTGTTTCCTGACTTTCTGACCTCGCCTTGGTTTCAGGGAAATGTGTCTGAGCCTGTCTGCTCACTGCACACACTTGCTGAGCACTGGCTGGGGGTGGGGGGCACAGGAGTGTGTCCTTCCGCTCCGCCTCCAGGGCCTGCCTCACACCACGGTCCTCTGCCCATGGTGCCTGCCAGAGTCACCTCTAACCAGTTGGTTCCTGGGCCCTGGGCGCTCCTGTGCCATCACACACATTTCCCCATAGATGCGGGGGTGCCTTCCCTGTCCAGGCCGCCTGGTGCAGCCAGGCCTCTGCGCTCTGGCCTGTTTGCTCGGGTGGAGGCCATGGCCAGCCCTTGTTCCGACACTCCCTTCTTCTCAACGGGGAGTAGCCTGCTCCACTAGGGGCGTATCTTAACCCAGTGGGGAGCTTAGAAACAAAACTCCCAATGCCCAGCACGTTCCCAGATCAATTCAGCAAGACCACTCTCCACAGGACATGGACACTGGGTTTTTTTTTCTTCTTCTTAAAACCATCCAGGCAATCCTAATGTGCAGCCAGAGCGAGGTCCACAGATGACCGATTGCCTCTTACCAGCCCAAGGCTCATTCCTGGAGCCTCAGGACTGCCCAGATCTTCCTGCCCAGAGTCTGCTCGAGGCGAAACCTCTCGGCTCCTTTACCCTGGCTCCCCGAGGACCTCTGGGTTGCTCTCCCTCCTCACTGCCTTCTCGGGGCACATTCTCCTTAGTCAGGCTCCCAGCGAAGGGACAGTACTGGTTCAGTGGTCCCCAGTGGAGCCATGGTCAGGTTATCCTGGGCCTGAGACTGTGAAGGCAGCCCACGGTCACGCCTGCTTCTGGACATTTCCATCACACCAGGAGTCTGGGAGTGGACAGAGTCCTCCTGACCTTCCACGCACTCACCATGGACAGATCCGTCCTGCTTCAAGACGGTCCTGCTGGTTTTGCCCTATGTGCCCGTCAGCTTGGGCTGCTGTTGGCTGATAACCAACAGAACTTCCTTGCTCACAGTCCTGGAGGGAGGTCCACTGTTAGAGTCTGTAAACAAGTCAAAATAACACCTGGCATTTTGCCAGGGGATTGTTAGAGTTCGTAAACAAGTCTGGATGGTGCCTGGCAAAATGCCAGAGGGAGTGGTTTGAGAAGTAACAAAAGCGAGCCATTAAATGTGGAGATTCCTGATTGGTTGACTGCTGTATCTAGTTTATGTTAATTAGATAAGCTGTGTGGAATGTATAAATACTGCTCCTGTCCTGCAATAAATGGCTCCTACTCCTGCTGTATCAACGTACACAAGTTATTCGTCACCCCCCGGTTATTCTGCCGCAGCCGGACTGCAGCAGTCCACGATGAAGGCACCAGCAGATCTGGTGTCTGGAGAGGGCCACTCCCTGCTTCACAGGTGGGGCCTCTGGCTGCGTCCTCATGTGGAGGAAGGGGCAGGACAGCTCTCCGGGCCTCTTTTATAAGGGCACTAACCACATGACCTCCTCCCTCATGGCCTGATCACCTCCCAGGAGCCCCCTCTCCTAACACCTCACAATGGGAATTAGGATTCCAACACATGAATTTGGGGGGACACAGATGTTCAGACCATAGTGACTAATACATGCCAGTTCCTTACACCTGGTCCCCGAGTGGCGCCATGCTCCATCACCACACTCTCCATCCCTTCCCAGGCTCGCTGGCTGAGCGCACAGTGAACGAACGGGGCAGGCTGGTTCTCAATACCGGGGCCTGTCTCTGGGCCGGGCCTGCGTGGTGTCTGTCCTCTGCCTCGCCCACCAGCACACTGTCAGCTGGGGTCTGCAGCACCTGACCTTCTCTTTCTGCAGACTGAGCCATTTCCACAGCTCCTGCCTTCTGGGACACCTCGCCGCAGCCCATTCAGCAGCGGGAGGGTCTCCTGTGCTGTGGTGACCCTCGGCCACACTCCTGGGCAGCCAGTCCTCTCAGGCAGCTCCCTGCTCTCTCTCTACGGCCACTGGGTTACTAAGTTGCTCAGGACAAAGTGGTTGCTTTGTAACAAAAAAACTGCTGGAGGCCTGCTGCTCTGAGTATATTTATAAAGTGGGTTTATTAAAAGTGTCCATTTTTAGTAGGTTCCCATCTGCTGTATGAAAGCTGTTTTTCTACAGCACAGACTAGTGCCGTGGGCAGGATGCTTTTGAGATATGCTGAGGGATGCAGGGATGCATTGAGGAGGGATGTTTCTAGAAGAGGTTTCATTGCCAAGAATTTTATTCTATCCATTTTAGTGAAACTAGGAGAACAGACGGACAGAATGGTAGAATACCACGGGCCGAGTGGCTGATAATCAACAGCCCGCGGAGGCACCTCCCCAATGTGAACCACTAGGAGACTTTTTTGCTTGGCCTGAAGAGTGGCTCCGATGCATGGCGGTCAGGCTGGAAGGTTTCTACTGCCAGTAGTGGGCACCTGCAGCAGGCTGCTGACACTCCCCCTGCGATGGCACATCGCGTGCAGCAAAGTTCAGACAAGGCAGCGCCCTTCACATATGAAAAGTTCAGGCATGCATTTTGGCATATGTCGGTTAGCTCACAAGTTCAGGTGTCAAACTGACCCCATAGCAGCTTCCAGCGCACCTGCTTCTCCCTGCAGGGTCTGTGTCTGGGGTGGGGCTGGGGCCCACTGGTGCCTCCGAAGCACTGATTATTTCCCACTGAAAGGATGATCTTCCACTTCTCTAGGTTTAGAAGTGGAAATCAGCCTTCATGGCCAGAGACAAGAGTTTAAAATAAAAATGAACTAAAATAATATGCTAGCCGGTGCAACTGAACTCGAAAACACACCCAAGCATCTCAGAACTATTTCTGAACCTGCCTTCAGAATGTAGTTTTGCTTCTTTGCTCATCCATTTCTATCAGCACCAGAGATTCACAGCTCTTTGTATCTTTCAGGACTCAGAATGCTATTCTTTTGCACACACACACACACAAAACAGAGCTGAGAGATGGCTCGGCCCTACGTGTATCTGCTCAATTCTCTTTGTGAAGGTGTTTGGTTTTTTCCAGAGGAGCCTCCTGGTTAGATGATCCCAGGGGCTATGGGAACCCGGTGGCGCTCCCTCCCCAGGAGCACACCCCCCAGCCCAGGCTCACCCCAACTCCACGGTCCCCTTGCTCTGCTCTGGCAACAGGCCTCACAGCTGGGGGAGCTGCCCCCTGTCCTATGCCCCGGCTGACCCACTGCATGAGGACTCCCTGACATGGGGCTCTCAGTCTCCAGAGTGGAAACCCATGCTCCTCCTTGGCACTTCCTCCCCTTTTCCCGACTCAGATCCCATCACAGGATGTTACAGTCAGTGACCAGTGGGAACAGTGTGTTACAAGAAAGCAGTTCACATTCATGCATGAAGAAACTTCTGGAAAGATAACACCTGAAAGTTAATGATGGTTAATCTTGTGTGACGGGTTCCAAGTGATTTTTACTTATGGTGTTTTTTTTTTTTACTACTCAAAAACTGAGATAGTTAATTTTACTTGTCACTTTGAGGGGACCATGCGATGCCTAGCTATCTGGTTGAACACTATTTCTGGGTACATCTGTAAGAGTGCTTCTGGAATAGGTCAGCATTTGAACCAGTGGACTGGGGGACCTGGACGGCCCTCCCCACTGAGGGTGGCATCATCTGGTCCCACTGAGGGTGGCATCATCTGGTCCCTGGAGCCCTGCAGAGGACCCAAAGGTGGAGGAAGGCCCACCGGAGCCCGGCTGTCTGAGCTGGGATGCAGTCTCACCCACCGCAGGCTCCTGGCTCTCAGGCCACAGACTATGCCACTGGCTTTGAGCTGGCAGATGGCCCATGGTCGTCTCTCTCTCTCTCTCTCTCTCTCTCTCTCTCTCATACACACTCCACACACACACACACACACACACACACACACACCCCTCACCCCTATCTCCTGGCGGTTCTCTTCCCCACCCCCACTGGTTCTGGTTCTCTGGAGAGCCGCCCTGACTGGCACAGGAACCTGTGCGTTCCCAAGGCACTGAGCGCGTCCAGCTTGGGTGGTGAGTATTACGGAGTGCTTGATAGGACTTTGGGGTGGGATCGGGGAAGGGGCCTGGGAAATGCAGCCTCTGGACATTGGCACCTGGGTCATCAGGGAAAGGTGAGAGCTGAGACCTGCTGTGTCTGGTTCTGACCCTGGTGGCCCTGGTTGTGGCAGGGCCTTGGACCACTTGAGTCCTGGGCAGCCCCCTCCAGGCCCCCGCACAGCCGCCTCGCTCTGTGCAGCTTTGACCCAAGAGGGCCTCCCTCCTCACAGAGCCCCCTGGCTCTGCCTCCACCGCGTCCTCAGCTCTCCCTGCTCACTGTGGAAGTGCAGAAGGAGAACCTTCCTGTTCTTGCAGAAATTCACACACCTGGGCAAGTACCCTGGGACTCCACGGTGCTGAACGTCATCCTGCTTCCCGGGCTGTTCCTGGCCCCTCTGGTCTCACCCTTTCTCCTGTCCCAAAGTGTAGCTGAGCCCAGATTCTCCCCTATGCCACATGGGTTCCTTACAGCACACCCACCCCTGTCCTCTACAGAGCCTCCTGCGCAGGGCAAGTCCTTGCCTACACAACCAGTCTCCCTGCATCTGTCCTGAGCTCCCGGCAGGAGTGGAGAGTTCTGGAACCAGCTCCTCTGCCTCCGCCCCTCACCTTCCTACAGTTCCACTTGCAACCCCCGGAACCCCCCCAGCACCACAGGCTCCTCCAGCATTGTCAGTGCGGCCAGTCCACCTGGCTGATGCCCCTCAGTGAAGTCCTGAGCTCGTCCCTTCCTCCGGAGGTGACAAGTGCACCGCTCTGGGTTCCAAGTGCTGTGGTTGGTGCCATCAGAATTCAGGGTCCTTCTGGATGCTGCAGGGGCAGACAGAAGATGGCAGCAGAGGGGCAGGGGCTTTGGCTAAAGGCAATGGTCCCTCCTGGTCACGTAGCAGCCACAGAGCTAGGCAGACCCGGGTTAAGAATGGAGCCCCAGAGACCCCCTGACTGACGCTCCATGACTCCACAGAGGCTCCAGGGCCTGCAGGCCACCAGTCTCCTCTCCAGGTGCGGTCTCTTCTTCCTGTGGCCCTTCTGAGTGACCAAACGTGTCCTTTCTCTAGGCCGTGCTTCTTGGATTGAAAAGGGAGAGAGACCCCTTGAAACAGAGAAGGCTCACATGCCTTTCTCCCAGAGAATGCAGTTCCACATACAAGTTCATGTATTTTTTTCTGGGGGTCTACCCATTGGGGTCTCTGTTCCCTGGTGAGGACCCCATTCTTTCAATAGCTCAAGTGCTCAGCCTCTCCCTTCTCCACATCACCCTCTCTTACTGCATCACAGTGGGTACAGAGGTGCTCCACATATGTCTTGGGCCAAGAGCCTGGAGAGGAGGGACAGCGGTCAGACACAGCTGGGTGGCCCCACAGATGACAACTTGCAAAGCTAATTGTGCAGTGTCTAGATCCAAGGGTGTTCCCAGAAGAATTTAGCACTAGTTAAGTCTAAATTCACTGGCTGCAGTGAATTTAGAGAAGACTCTAGCATTCATGTGACAAATCATGTGTTATGTTCTGGTTGAAAACATTAGAAGTAATTCCAAATGGTTTAATATGTGACTTGGGAAAAAAAAAAAAAGAAGAGAAAAAAGTTGAAGAATGCACTTCATAGTGTCCCATTTCTGTTGTTTTTGTTTCCAAAGCCAATGTGAGGTCCACCTCACGGACTTCGAGAAACAGTGAAAGCAATTCTGCAGAGTTGGTTAGAGGTTTGGAAAAAAGGTCCTGGTGACGGCATGAGTCCCCTTACTCCTTCTGTGCAATCCTTAACAATTTTGATTTAAAACCAAGGGTCCAATGAAAACTGTTTTTATACTGTTAAATTTTGAGAATTCTTTCTATACTAGGGATACCAATCCTTTGTTAGACAGTTTGCAAATATTTTCTCCCAGTCTACAGCTTGTGTTCTCACCCTCTGCACTGGGCCATTCACAGAGCAAAAGGTTTTGAATTTGGTGAGGTCCAACTGAAGCCAGAATTAAACAGGCAGGCAGTGTAGACAGGTAGATCCAGTCAGGTGGATCAAGGAGGCCAAGTTTGAGTGAATCCCGGGAAGTTGCAGACTGTCCCCTGAGGGACTGAAATGTGAGTTCCTTCAGAGCCCTTCCTCCTCCCTGACCAAGAACCTGCCCTGCTCCAGCCTGTTGCCAAGGTGACCTGTCCCAGGAACTGCCCCTGCCTACAGGGAGCCAGAAAGTTGTTAATGTGTCCTGGGCTGCCCCATCCTGCCCTTGCCCCTTCAGCCCACCTGTGTCCCACCTTTGGGCCATCACACCATCCCACTGTCCCACTGTCCCACTGTCCCACCGAGCACTCCAGGCCTAGTCCTGGGCCTAGTCACTTATGCAGGAAGGAGAAAGATAAGAAGAAAAGGAAGGAGAACAAAGGATCCTAGGACGTATAAAAAGGGCAGAACACCTCGCCTCTGGGGACACCAGGATACCAGCTCTGGCCCCCTTCTCCCTCCTGGGAGAACCCTATGTCACCCCTTTTTAAATAAACCCTGTTTTATATGCCTGCCTTGGCGTGCTTCTCTAATGTCCAGACTTCAACATGTGGGAAGCAGGACTCATCACCATAACCGGCGTATCACAATCTGTCAAACTGTCCTACTATGTATGCTACTTTTGGTGTCGATACTAAAATCCCGCTGCATAGCCCAGGTCCTTGAAGGTTGGTTCCCGTGTGTTCATCTCAGTCCTCATGGCTTTATGTTTAACGCCATGACACAGTTTGAGCTGATACGTGGACAAGGTGTGAGGCTTAGGTGAAGATTCCTTTTCTTGCCTGATGGAAGACTAAGTTCTGAAGCTCCTGAGGGAATATGAGCTCCAATGAGCGCCAAGCTGCAGACGAAGACGTCTGATGGAGCGCTTGTGTTTTCTCCTCCCCCATCTCAGTCTGGAGAGTGTCCAGATCCAGAAAAGGAGCAGAAAACTTTCAGATTTTAAACATTGCATTGCTTTGTGAACTTTTTGATGCAATGATCAAAGGACTGCAAGATTATGAGTCACAGATCACTTATTTTAAAATGTTCTGTGTGCCATTGCAGAGGTTCCCACATGACACTCCTCTTTCCTTACTCCTCCAGCCCCACAGTAAGCCGGAAATTCAGACACTGAATCATTGTGAAACTCAACTGAGACACCCAGTGGTTCCTATGGCTCTTTTTACACCTATAATACTCTCCCAGGCCCCATATCATGCTTATTTGTAACTATCTCATGGACTTGTGGAAATTCTAACCTTCTACCTGGGTGATATTCTAGAAAGATACTTTTTTTTGATTAAAAGAAGTTGGTTGAAGAGATAATCCTATCTTGTCTTTTAATATGAGGTCTTCTCACATTTTCTGCCTGGTGATCAATAAGTCATAAATCATAAGATCCCCTCAAGAACGATCCCACAGCCTGGCTGCTGTGTGAGGGGCAGGGGCAGGTAACCCAGGATCTATGCAAGGTCACCAGAACTCCTGTGGTCTCTCCCGTCTTGCTGTCTGATCATGAAGACTCACAGATGTATTTTTCTACACATCAAAATACAAATCCCCACACAAGAATTGGAATAGCTGGTCTCAGGAATGGTTCTAGAAACTCCACAAGTGATCATAGAATAATTTTAAAGAGTCCACCAAAAGGATAATTTGATCTCCAAAAAAGTTTGGTAACATAATTTAAATGCATTATTTTCATTAGAGATCACCATTTCTTCTTTTACTAATCACGGCATCCCTTTGTAGATCTGTACTTTCCATGAAGACATTAATTTAAAAGCAATTCTGAAGCATTTTCCCTTTCATTTGTAAGTACTTCATAAATGCTGATGCTCTTAAACTTTGCTTTTGTCCCAAACTGTTCATCATTAATTGAGTCTTTAATGGATAGTTAATAAAATCCCTTCACCCACCAATGACCAGATTGCATGGCTGATAAATTCAGATTTTTATGGAGCAAGCTTCACTAACAGTGAATTTTTTTAATTTGCAAGTGTAAAGTCCCTCATGCATATTTAGAGGAAAAGATGCTTACAATAAAATTGAAATTCTTCCAATTCTCCTTATTTGTAGGTGCTTCAAAATTATCTTGCAGAGTGAGAAGAGGTTCTAAAGGTTAACTGTGCCCAGTGAGTTGTCCTTCCCCCCCTAAAGCAAGTGAGAACTCTGGTCCAGGCAGGCCAGTGGGGCACTGGGAGCTCTCTTGGGCCGAGCTTCCTGAAACACTCAGGTGGCGGCCCAGGCCCAGGTCTAATGGGAGCATCACTCATAAGAGACAGGTGAAGGCGAACTCTGACGCAGTTGCCAGAGAGCCATCGGCTAATCTCGGGGGGCAGGAGAACCCTTCCCATCTGTCCCGGTGGCACGTGCTGGGCTGGGTTTTGGTGCTGTCGCCTGATGGTCCTTGGCTGCTGGCTGCCCCAGCAGGGGTGTAACTCACAGGAGGGCCTCCCTAAGACCGGAGCTGATTCATGGTGAAATGTGGGGGGGCAATGGTGCTGTGTGCTGTTGGCGCTGGCCCCAGGGACCCGGGAATCCACTGCCTTGGTTCTGAGAGGGCATCAAGGGCATCTGCTACCAGTGGCTTGGGTTAGGCCCCAAATGAGCAACAACGGGGGGTGTCTCTTCTTTTGCTTATGCAGTGGGACAATAATGGGACATGGCTAAAGAAAGCCGCAAGTACCAACGAGGCCGATGAAGGACCTGCTGCTCATCAGAGGGGCGCGGCAAGGGGAAGGACAGTCACCTCCAGCTGGCCAGCGCCAGTCGTGCCAGGGGCTTCTGGCGATGTGCTGGTCCTTGTCCCCACGGTCTCCCCTGTGTGTGTGCAGATGGGGGCATTGACGGGTTATGTCTACCTTCTCACTCTGGCTCTTGCTCACGTGTCCCTTGGCCCAGCCCTTTCTCCCACTGTAACCTGGCCCCAGTGTTCCCAGGCACAGTCTGTCCGTCCGCCTTGTTGCTTCTCCCACAGGGAAGTCCCCGAGTCTGAGGGTTGGCTGTGACCGTGTCCTGGAACACCAGGAGCATGCCCCTCGCTGCCTGAGCCACAGCTGGTCTCTGCCTCTAAACAGGGTCACCGGGGTCACGACCCTCAGGGATCCAATGTTCTGGCTGGCTGAGTCACAGTGGGACCGTAGCTTTGGGGGCCCACTCTTGGAGGTGAAGCAGAGGACACTTCTGGTCAGCTGCGAGGCAGCACTGGCTGTACAGTAAGCTCTTACACGGAGGACGGTGCCATCTTGAGGTGTGAGCTCCACTTCCCACAACGGAGTTCACACCCAGAGCACGCGACAGCCCTGGGGACGCCCCCTCCCATGTGCACGAAGATGAAGCCCCGCCAACAACCACAGCAAGGCAGCAGCACCTGGCGGGGCGCACCCTCCTCTCCACCCCACCAGGCAGGCCCAGTGACACCGTGTGGATTCTGGCCTCCTCTGGACAGTCACCGTGAGTGACAAATTTCAACGAATGTATGTGGGCTAAATTAGACACGGTTATTCTGATTTTCCGGAGGTGACTTGGTTTGTAAAACGTGTTTTCCTTCTCTCCACCCCACCTTTGAGGAGAGATTAGGGGGTAATTTGTTTTGAGGAATGAAAATTCAAAGCTCTGCAACTTCTGAGCCGCAAGCCTGCCACTTACCCTGAGAGTTTAAGTTGTGGAAAAGATGGCCACTGATGTCCATCAACAAAAAACAAAGTGGGAACCTGGCGGTTGGAATGGTTTCCCCAGGAAACGAGAGCCGTCTCAGGAGAGTTCAAAAGGGGCGCTGGGAAAAAGGAACCGTCTCTGAACGGCTCACCTTTACCTTGGGCTTCTCCTTCACCACCTTCTTCTTCTCCTCCTTTTTGGCCTTCTTTCCCTTCTTCTTCTTCTTGTTCTTTTCTTCCTCTTCTTGGCTTGCAACGATATCTTCAATCACCTGGAAAACAACCCAACAATCACCGCGCTCAGGCAGCAGTGGGCGAGGTCGCTCCTGTCTGGAGTGCCCTGCTGTCGGGACCCTTCTCTGCCTGCTCTGGGCTGGGATGAGCTCTGGGGTGGCAAGGCCACCATCTAGTAGAGCTGACTTGTCTGCAGGAGGCAGCAGAGGAGCCCAGAGGGGACTATGCAGAGCTGGACCCTTGTGAGTCCAGGTCCCCCTAGCTCAGAGCTGCCCCTGCTCCAGGGGTCCCTCAAACTCCAGACATCTGGGCCTCCTCAACGTCCAGCAGCAGCTGGGCACGCCCCACCTCGACCTGCAAGTTGAGGATGCCACTTCCAGCCTGGACCCCGATGGTGACAGGAGTTCTCGTAATAACTTCCCCTTTCCATGAGTTCTCTGAGTTTTCTTTCTTCACCCAAGACATAATTTATATTTCCTATAAAATGTAAAATTCTCTTTCAACGGTACCTCCATCCCATCACACCTGGACTGATACTATGGGAGGAGGAGGACAGGTCTGGGAAGGATCGTGCAACTCAGGGAGTGGGACATGCGTTCAGTGAGCATCACTCTTTGCCACTGGGAGCTGTGAGTGTCGGGGACACCAAGGTGACCAGGGCAGGATGCCCTTGCTTGTCCCTCGGGCTCTGCTCCCTGCAGGTCCTGACTGAGCCAAGCTGTGTGGCCTCTCTGAGGTGCTTCCTCAGCTCCAGAATGAAGCCAACACCCCCGTACAAAGCACCAATGGTGTGCCAGGCACAGCTCCGAGACCTCACAAGGCTGAGCTCTTTACTGTGGGACACGCCGGGGGTGGTGCTGTCACCACCAGTTTATAAATGAGGGAGCTGGGATGCAAAGAGCCCAGTGACTCCGTCAGAGAAACACCACTAGGGAGTAGCTGAGCTGGATTTGAATGGGTGCCAACTGGGATCAATTTTATAACCTAGACAGAAAAGAGGCCAGATGTGCTAGAGGGACACAGGTCATTCTATTCTATGGCATGAAACACCTATGGTTAATTAAAAGTTTGTGACCTACATTTTCAGGTACATATGTATAGAGTTCAAATATAAAGAATACTTGGGAATAACATACTCCAAATTCAGCACAGTGGATACTCTGAAGACAGAGGTATGCAACTAAAATAATTGGAGTTGAGGAGGTAAGACAAAGATATCAGTTTACCTCTAGTATATTGTGCCAAACCATCTTCCTGGGGGTAAACTCTATTCCATCATACCTTGTCAGTGGTTTCCTAAAATGCAGAAGTTTACCTTCTAGGATTGTATTTTTGATATTTAACTACGTTATTCTTTGAGGTCTAGTTTTTAAGGTTTAAAGTGTAAAAAGCAACGTTATCATTGTATTAATCAGCTTTCCATTGCTGTAACAAATATCTGAGATGATCAAATTAAAAAGAGGAAAGGTTTATTCTGGCTATCAGCGTGGTTCCTGATGAATTTTAGGATTTTTTTTTTTTATTTCTGTGAGAAATGTTATTAGAGTTTTGATAGGGATTGCACGGAATCTGTAGATTGCCTGGGTAGTATAGGTATCTTAACAATATTAGTTCTTCAAATCCACAGACACAATATAATTTTCCATGTATTTGTGTCTTCAATTTCTTCATCGATGTTTTATAGTTTTCAGTATATGGATCTTTCACACCCTTTTAAACTTATTCCTAAATTTTATTTCTTGATGCTATTGTAGATAGGATTGTTTTCTGGATTACATTTTTAGAGAGTTCATTGTTAGTGTACAGAAATGCTACTAATTTTTTAATATTGATTTTGTATCCTGAAATTTTATGATTTACTTGTTAGTTATCACAGGATTTGGGGGGATCTACAGTGTTTTCCATAAAAGATGATGTTGTTCACTGAGACAATTTCCCTCCTTCTTTTCCTGTTTCGATGTCTTTTATTTCTTATTTTTTCCTAATTTATCTATCTGGTACTATTTTGAATAGAAGATGCAAAAATGGGCATCCTTGTCTTGTTCCTGATCTTAGAGGAAGAGCATCCAGTTTTTGCCACTGGTAATGATGTTAAGCTGTGGGCTTTTAATATTAAGGTCTTTATTGTATTAAGATAAGTTTATACCATACCTAATTTGTTGAGTTTTATCATGAAAGAATGTGGAATTTCGTCAAATGCTCTTTATGTATTTAGTAAGATAATTACATGATTTTTATCCCTCCTTCTGCTAATGTGACTGATTTGCATATGTTGAGCTATCCTTGCACCCCAAGGATGAATCCTGCCTATGAATTTCATAATGCAGACAGAAAAGAGTCTTGTTGCCATGAATAAGTACATGCAGACATCATTTTTCAGGTGCAAGCATATCTGCAGAATAAATTCTTAAAAGTGAAATGCTGGATCAAGAGTATGTACCTCTGTGACACTGTCCTGAGTTGGACAAATTTATCCTTTCACCACGATGAAGGAAGGGGCTGCTTCTCTGTGTCCTTGCTATCACAGTGCCTGGTATCTGTCAACCTCCTCGGTGGAAAAGGATATGCCTTGTAGTTGTTTCAGACTTTTTTTTTTTTGAGAGGTCAGTATCGAATTTATTTTCTCATGCTCCTTAACTATGGCAAAATCTTCCAGAATTAAATGTGCACTTTCACTACCATTGTGAGGTGTGTGTGTGTGCATGTGTACACATGCAAATACTCACAATGAGCATCGCAGACCATCATTATTATTATTATCATTTTTTTTTGTGGTGCTGGGGCTTGAACCCAGGGCCTTGTGCATGTGAGGCAAGCTCTCTACCAACTGAGCTACAGCCCCAGCCCAATAAATCATTTTTCTAATCCATAAAGAACTCCTACAGCTCTGCAAATCTGGCCCACTGCCCATTTCTATTTTTAAGTGTGACTTTACTGTGGCATATTTTACATATTCTACAGTCACGTATTCTAAGTGTACAATTCAGCAAATTAGTCAGGTGGTGTCACTTTTAGGACATTTCCGTCACCCAGGAAGATCCCTCATGTCCACTGTCGTTGCCTTCGCCCTCCCTCCTTCCCAGCAAGCCCCAGCCTGCCTTCTGTCTCCAGGGACCTGCTTTCTCTGGACGTTCTGCATGACAGACGCAGACGGTTCAGTGTCAGCCGTTTCTGGCTTCTTTCCCTCAACAATGCTCGTAAGGCTCACCTACGCTGTCGTGGATACCAGCTGTGCGTTCCTTTTTATTACCAAATAATATTCCACTGTGTGGCTAATGCCCCATGTCTCCCATCCATTTACCCATTCATCCATTCATCGAAGCTGCTTCAAATTCTTGGCTATCATGACTTACGCTGGTATGAATATTCATTCAGATTTTTTATGTGGACGTTTGTTTTCATTTCTCTTGGAAAGGGTCCTAAGAGCGGAACTTCTGGGCCGTGTGGTCAGCTCATGTTGAACTTCCAGGAAGCTGTCGAACTGTTTTCCAAAGCGGTCCCAGCAGCCATGCTGAGGGCTTCTTTTCCTCCAATCCCCAGCTTTGGGGGCTTGTCTTTTTCATTATTTTCATCCTAGATGAGTGGGAGACACTGTCCACTGTGGTCTTCCCGGTCACCACCCTAAGGACCAGTGTTGTTGAGCATCCTCCACATGCTGATTGGCTCTTCACAAATCTTCTTTTTGCATTGTCTGTTCAAGCTTTTTGCCCATTTTTGGATTGGGGCCTTTGTCTCGTGTTTGGGGTCTCAGAGCACTCTGGATGCTCTAGATACAAGTCCTTTGGAGGGTTTTGAGTTATCGTTAACCTCATTTCATAAAAAGCATTTGTTTTACTTTCATGTTTTAGAAAGGCAAACGTGGCCACTGTGTGCTGTCACGGCGACCGTGCGTGGCCTGCCGTCTCTTCATTCCTCGACAGCATGTGCCAGGCCAGCGCTACTCTGCCATCAGCAGCAGCTGTTGGGACTTTCTGAAAGACTGTGATGTGATGCGCTGTGTTCTAGGTGCGTCACACACAAACTGCACCTAAGTTTTGCCCCTGCACAGGAGGAGGTATTGCCAGCACCATGTTCCAGAGGAGCAGAGGCAGGCAGAGGGGAGCCGCGACCTGCACCATGGGCCCAAAGTGTGCTGGCATGCAGGAGATGGGACTCGTCGCCTGCCCCTCCCACTCTCCCTCCGTCTGCCATGAGAGCTAATGCTCACGCCCTCTGCTCTACTGAAACGTGTAAAGACAAGCCGGGTTCACTCGGATGGACTGGAGTCCACCACATCCTGCATCCACACTCACTACCTTCCCAGGCTAGCACTCAGCCTGCTTGCCATGGGCTCAGAACAACTGGTACCTGAAGATTCAGCCGCAGGGGCAAGACCTGCACACACGGAGGAGGGCACCGCCGCCCGATTGAGACAGCAGTCCCTCAGGACGGGGCGGCTGACCGGCCGGGGAGTGGTAAGGCCTTGAGGCCAGGTGCTGCAGAGTGGGGGGAGAAGGCAGGAGGGGAACGGGGGCCGACAGCCGTGACTTCTGGGGAAGTGGAGGGGGGCTCTGCAGCCTGAAGAGAAGCCTGTGTGTCTGACCCGAGGCCCAGGCAGGGCACCCAGGGACAGGCTGGCTGCAGGGTGGGCGGTGAGGTCCCAAGGCCTGACCTGCAGCCTGGTTCTAACTGCACGGCTCTGCTTCAAGCCGTTCAATTCCCTATTCAAGACAGCGAGGCGGGTCTCCTGGGCCAGTGCCGAGGTCCAGGCAGACAGCAGCTCCTGCAATCTCCACGGCAGGGGCCAGCAAATGAGGGCGCATGGGCCAGACCTGGCCTGCTGCCCACTTTTGAAATGCAGTTTCACTGGAGCATGGCCATGCCTGTTCATTCGCTGATTGTCTTTGGCTGCCAAGAGGCCATGGCAGAGAATGTTTGTTCCATGGCCTAAAATATTTGATATCTGACCCTTAATGGGAAAAAAAATTTGTTGACTTCTGATCTGTAGCAATTTGTCTTATTATTTTCTTTAGTACAAATTCCTCAAATAGCATTTATGAGTCAAAGGGTATCCACATAAGAAGTTTTTGATGTCCACTTGGTACTTGTCCCTTAAAAAGTACCCCGCCAATTCACGTGTCCATCAGTAGCATAGGACAGTGACTTTGTCCCCCGTGCACACTGACTTCTTCTGTTTTCACTGTATTTTTTTTTTTAAATTAGAGCCCTAGAGTTATGCACAGTGGTTGGACTCATTTGGCCAAGTCACGCATACATGGAATTTGATGGACTCCATTCCAGTCCCTGCCCCCATCCCTCCTCCACTCTGCTGATCTTCCTCTCACTCGTTTATCTATGTATTTATTTCTGATGGGTGCATTTTACATCACATAAAGGTGGAGCTCCCTGTGGTATGCTCACACACATATCGTGACTATGTTAAGTTCATTCTGCGTTTCCTCCCCTTTCCCTCCCGCTCCCTCTCAATCTTCCTCTTCTACTCCACTGATCTTCCTTATATCTTTATGATTATCTGGTTTCCCTTATTTTACTCTAGCTTCTGCTGTGAGAGCAGACATTGGACCTTGTCTTTATGAGTCTGGCTCATTGCATTTAGCATGACGTTCTCCAGTGCCATCCATTTACTGGCAAATGCCATAATTTCATTCTTCTTTGTGGCTGAGTGAAACTCCATTGTGTATACACACCACATTTTCTTAATCCATTCATCTACTGACAGGCATCTGGGCTGGTTCCGTAATCTGGCTGATGTGAATTTGTGCTGCTATAAAAACTGACGTGACTGTATCGCTATAGTATACTGATTTTAGTTCTTTTGGAGAAATACCAAGGAGTGGGACAACATGTTGACTTCTTATTACCTTGATTTGAATGTTTACCAATTGTACAGGTAAAGAGATACAGCAAAATTATTTTAAATTTAAATGTCTTTACGAGTGAATCTAAAAAATCTTCTTTTGAAAAAAAATTCCATGGATATTCCTCGGCTTCTTTTCTACTGGATGTTCAGATTTTCCTTCTTATTTTCCAGTAACTCTAAATGTAACTGATGTCACCATCACAGGTATCACAAGTACTTCCCTTAGTGATATGACTGGAAGTGCATTCACAATTTTGGGTTCTGCCCTTGTAGACAACAATCTGTATTCTGGCTGATTTCCTCCTACAGTGACCTGCTTCTAACAGCATTCCTTACCCCCTGACTGTTAAATATCCCAACATTTTTCTGTTAATATGTGATCTAGTATTTTACATGCAAACATCTAATGCATCTGGAATCTATCTGTGCATTAAGGGAGGTCAGGATCTCGTGGTCTTGCCAAGTGGGGAGCCACTGACCCCAAGTCGTGTGTTGGGAGTCCTTCCCTCCCCGGCTCCTGGGAAAGTCTGTCCTGGGTTCCTGAGCTCCAGTGTGTGTCCGACTCAGGGACACGGAGCCTGCTCAAGGAATGTCACCTGTTATTCTCCTAGTTGCCCTCGATCAGTTCTTTCCCTGATACTGTGGGGCTGGATTCCTTAAAAATTCTTTGATCTATATCTACAACGCGGTTCCCCTTCCTCAGAGTTCCTTAAAAAATTGGGTGGATGTTTCATGCATTCTCCAGATACACGTGTGAATAAGCATGTCAATATAAAACCACTTTGATTTTGATTGAAAACGCATCAGCTGCATAGAAATGATGGGCAGCTGATGTGTATTCACACTTATTCACACTTCACGGAGGCCTACTGCCCAAGCCTTTCCGTCTTCCTCAGTGAGGTTCTGTCAGTATCTTCTGAACCTCTGTCTGACCTCTCAGTGTGATTTCTACATTAGTGTCGGGATTAACTGAGAGTCCTAATGGAAGGCCCTCAGAGCTGGGGGAGAGGTGGCCATGAGCCAAGGCTCTGAGAGGTCAGTGGCTGAGACTCAAGGGGGATGGGTGGGTGGACGGCTGGCAGCGAGGTCTGGGGACAGGAAGGAGGGGAAGGACCTGGCCTGAGAGGCAGGCAGGGACACGGAGGGCACCTGAGTCAGGCTGCTCAGACTTCAGCACGGAAAGGTCATCATACCTCCTCCCAACCAGACAGGAAAAGGGTGGATTCATTTGGAAACGACTCTGCAGGAATATGCGTTGATGTGCACCCTAGAGCACGCCACGGTGATATTAGCAGGAACATAACAGGACCTGATGACACCAGGAACCCATTAACCTTGAAATCTAAAGAACGGGATCGTGGTAGAGTCACACTTTTATTTCTCAGGCAAATTTGTACCTGTTCTGGGGTCTTGTGGGAAAAAATCATAGCAGAACCTCCGTCTTCTACACTGGGGTACTCAGGAAAAGAGCCAGTCAGATTCCTGTGCAGAGAAGGAGGAAAATTGAAACAGAAGTCAGTGAGGTCCCCTCTGTCGCCGCCCCATTCACCGATTTGCTTGTGTTCACGGAAGCGGGTGGTGGCTGTCAAGGGTGGGGCTCCCTGGGATGGAGGGCTGGACAGCATGCCTCTGAGGAGCAGAGGTGACATGCAGTGACAGGATCCCGTCCAGCGGGACAAACATCTCTCCTTACAAGAGACTGTGCTTGTCCTCTTCCTCCTTTTTCCTTTCTGAATGTGGAGGAGTGTGTGCTGGAAGTGGAATGAGGACAGGAGCACAAACCGTGCCTTCCTGTTGGCAGTTCAGGATAAACACAGGAGCCAGAGCCCGCAGAAGGGTGCAGCGTACAGACCACACCTTTGCCCGTGTCTGGAGCACAGGACCCGCTCTGGCCTTCAGGAAGCCCCGAGGCCCAGGCTCGGCGGGTTTTATGTCATTTTTTTCTGTGATCACGTAATTTCTACAGTTAGAAAGCAGACGCTGAAATGCCCATTCCTCTGTATTCCAATCTGCTGTTCTGGTTCAAGCATGGGAGGGAAATCTATCCCCACAAATGTCGAAGGGAAAAGGCAGAGGCCCTGAACAGCCTGGTGGAGACCTGCAGGGCACCAGGACAGCACTGGCCTCCTGCAGGTTCTGGCCTGGACCGGAGAGCCCACCGAGAACCCACCCCTCCCTCGAACATGTGGACCGGTCTTCCTGCAGGTGGAACAGGCCCTGCACCCAGGTGTGCTTCTTAACCTTGGGTCTTTGTCATTTGGAAAGGGAAGGGCCACTGAGTCACGGGGCTCATCACTGCTAATGACCCACTGACCCACGGTGGCAAGCCAGGGGAACGGGGAGCTCCCATGCTGTTGGGGAGGTCCCTGTGACGTCATCTCGGCCCCATGACACTCTTGGATGGCCTGGCTCAGACACGTGACAGGAGGACACACATCACAATGCTCGCCATGGCTCCCCAGCCTCCCCAGCCACCTGCACGCCACAGGTCACCGCATGGCTGGGCTCTCGCTGTTTAAAGCTCGAGTGTTGCGAGGACCCACACAAGCTTAGTGACATCAAAAATAAAACAGATTTCCATAGCTATCTAGAATGTGGGACTCTTACAAAACACACCAACTGTCACTAAGATTTAATGTCACAGTTTCACAGGGCCTTTTGCAAAATGATATTAAGTATTTATTTTTACTAGATAAATGAACATAAGAGGTCTGGTCTACCCTAGAATAATCCAAAAAAAAAGGGAAGGAAGGAAAGAAAAAGAGAAAGTGAGAAGGCCTCAGAGCGGCCGGAGTGAGGGTGCAGAGCCCCGTGGATGGCCGTCTCCTGTGCTCCTTCCAGGGGCCCAAGGTCTTGGGTGGCACCATCTCCACACGGTCCAGGACAATGGCCTCCAACCCCGGGCTCTGACGCTTCCCTCGAGTGAGCCTCCCGTGGCCTCGGGAGTGCCAAGCAGCAGCTCCGGCGCCAGCCCAGCTCTTCTCACTCCACCCTCCTGCTCCACCCAGTCCAAGTCCACAGCCCCTGGCCTGGCCTTCACTCCCGGCTTTGGTCTCACAGAGGAGTGTTTGTCCCGAGCCTGCCCTGGCCTCCAGGACCCCCCACCCCTGCATCCCGCCTGGCTCCAGCAGGAAGCCCAGCCGCCAGACCTGCCCAGCCCTCATTGCCAGAGGGGGATGGGCATCTGAGTGACTCCGGGAATGTTCCTGACACCACCTCCAGCAGCGCACTGGGAGGCAGGGCCCAGACGCCCTGGGGCAGAGACAGGCCTGCACCCTGGACGGGGCAGTGGTGCTGTGGCCAGCCTGGGCTGCCTGGACCTGCCACACAGCACACGGCCATTCCGTTCAATTCCTCCCACGTCCGTTCAAAGCTCACAGCACCTCTGCCTACAGCAGCGAGCGGTTTTTAGAAATCAGATGCTCTGTGCAACAGGCACTTCCAGAAGCTTTTATCCACTACTGTAAACGGGAAGAACTCAGATGCGCTGCAGTTTCACAGACCCTCCCCCAGCCCACTCCTCTGAGGCGCTGGAAAACCCTGGTCAGTTCCTGAAACGGTGACACAATGCTCAAGGGAAGGACAGGCTACGGAGATGTGGGATCACCACCTCTGCTTGGCAGGAGCGGGCCGGAGAAGCACAGGTGTGTGCTTCCTGCCTGCAGGGGCTCAGGGGCAGGACTGGGGGACACTGTGATCTCTTTAACCCGTGTCAGGATTGCTCTCCTTCTTGCTGCCAGTAGGGATTGTGTTTGCGATTAAATAAAAAATAAAGAAAAATGATTTATGATAAAGTCAGTTTGGTATTTGGTAGGTTTCCTCTTATGCCATTGAGTTTTGCAGCTGGATTATTAAACAGAACTCATCATTTTTACAGTGGAATCCGTCCACCTTTCTTCTAAGGTGTCTCTGTTTCCACAGTTAGAAAACGGACCTCTGTAGGGGAATTACGTGCTCTGCCTTCTGCTCCTCGTTGGCTTCAACTATCCGGCGAGCCCGTTCCTGCCTCTGCGTGTTTTCTCCCCTTGTCTTCTCCCACTTGTCCGCCCATCACCCATCACCTCCTTCCCTCTGCCTGGCCAGCCCGGGCCCTCCACGCTGCTCAGCTGATCTGCGCTCCCATAAGAGCTGGTGTGTTCACCTTGTTTTTCTTTGTAAGACACTTAAATACAGGCCTGTTTGTTTTTCCTTGTCCTTATTCTAATCCTAATGACTTTAATATCATGTCTTCAGTGTCAATAAAGGATCCTGTTGGGATTTAACGGGGACCACGTTATCTCCGTGAACTCCCTGGCACCGACTCCTCCTCGTTCCCCTTGGCAGGAGCAGCGTGTGGCCCCCAGCGGTTCCCGAGGCTGTTTCTTCCTCTTCCTTCACAGACTCTCGGACATTCACAGAGCTCTTCTATCTCCCTTACACCCAGCCCGTCACCCATTTAAAAGGACATTTACCTCTTTCATTAAGTATTCCTTCCTGCCATTTCCTTGGCATCTCACTACTCCCTGGCTCTGGCTGTGGCACGAACCCGCTAGCAGGCCAGCGCCAGCCTGTGTCCTCTCCCTTCCTGGGAAGCTGCTCCACCCAGCGCAGTGGTCCCGTGTTAGGGACTCGCTTTTCATTCGGGGCATGCTTGCTGAGTGTGCTCCTCTGCCAGATGCCAGTCTAGGCCCCGGGCAAAAGCTGTGAACACAAGGATAAAAATCCCTCTCTGTTGAGCTTTCGTTTGATTATGCTAAAATCACAGTTTATCACAGTCCATTACCTTTTCTCCTTGTTTTGAATTTTAAGATAAGAAGCAGGCATTTCATTTGATCCAATGCCTTCCTGCACAAAGATCGGGAACCCGGTGCTTGGTGAAGCATCAAACGGTGTCCCATCTTCCCACTATTTCTCTTAGTCTGTGGGGATGGACACCTGGGGTCTCATTTTGCACCACTTGGACATTTAATGGTGCTTTCTGAAGCGACAACTGAATCACAGAAAACAATAAAAGCACCAACAAGTTGGAAATGATTGTAGGAAAAAAAATCATGACTTAGAAGAAGGACTCAGCACCCTGAGCACAGAGTCTCTCCTCCCCATGTCCTTGATGATGAACGACAGAGGTTGGGGGTGAGGGGACAGTTCTGGGGCTGGAAACCCCAGAGGCGCCTCTTGTACTCCCACAAGGGTTCCTGAGGAAGAGGCCAGGTGAGTGCCTGCCTGATTCTCTAGGAAGGCAGTGTCTAGGTGGCCAGGGTCCCAGGGCCACGGCCAAGTGATCCCAGCCATGCTGTCCTGGGGTCTTTAGGATTGCCACAACCCACTTTGGGTTTTACAGGACAAATGGCTCCTTGGCCACCCCTGCACCCTTGCCTCTGGGGATCACACTGCCCTGTCCTTCCTTCCCTTTGAGTGTGGGTGTGGACTGCTGCTGACCCTCAGAACACATGACAGACGTCCTTCAACAATGATGTGCCCTAAGCCTGCAGCCTTCATCCTGTTCCCAGGCTCTCGCTTGCTGGCTTCGAAGGGGCAAGCTGCCACATTGAGAGGCCCACCTGGGTGGGAGCAGGGTGTGACTGCAGCTGACACCCAGAGGGACTGAGGCCTTGGTCTGACACCCCCAAGGAGCTCAGTGCTGCCAACAAGCAAGACAGCTTGAAAGCAGAGGAGACCCTAACTACAGGAGCCAGACCCCTGACCCACTGACCCCGGAAGAGAACCAGCTTGCTGTTTAGAGAAAGTAAGTTTGTGCAATGTTGTCAGGCAAAAATAGGTAAATAGTAAAATCAGGTTTCAGGGAGCGAGGAGAGGGGCAGGGAGGCCAGTTAGAGGCTGTGCGGTCCAGCCAGGCTGGTCAGTGAGATGGTGGAGGAGGGGTCTCGGCACACTCTGAGGGCAGAGCCGAAGGGTGTTGGCTGGGAGGGGGAGTCAGGGAAGTCTTTGGGCCCAACGGGCTGTGTAAACGGACCATGGCCTGCTGGGCTGGGAAATGCTGTGGGGGGCATGCTGGTGGCGGGCAGGGAGACCACAGTTCAGTCCTGGATGTGCTAAGACATCCACTCTATACCTGGGAGGGGACCTCCAGTGACAGCTGGGTTAAGGAGAGAGAATGCTCTGGGTGGAGAGTCACATCTGAGTCAATCAAATACAGATGGGATTTAAAGCCACGTGCCTGGGCCAGATCACCAAGGGAGAGAGGAAGCTGGGGACCTAGGAGTTAGAGGCCAGGCCTAGCCTCGGGTAAGAAGAGGAGGGAGTGGAGGAGCTGGAGAAGGACCCTAGTTCCTCCTGGACAGTGTTTTGCATCTGAGGGTCTTTCTCCTGTCTTCCAGGACATGGCACTCAGCCACTCGTGTGAAAGGACGAGAGTCAGCCTCGAAGACAGGAGGCTCGCTGGACAAGGTCGGCTCCTGCTAACCCGAGTCCCAGTCCTTTCCACCCAGGAAGAACCATGTCCTCAGCCGCCAAGGGCAGGCGTCTCCACATGGCTGCTGTCCTCTCCTGGAAACTGACAGCGCTTACACCAGACGACCTTGGGGCCTTTGAAGAACAATTTTATTTTGGATAGCTTGGTTAGTAGACTTCTTTGAACAATTTACAGAAAAATCCCGCTTTTGCAACATACTCGACCATTATCGACAACTTATTTCACAATATAAATCAAATGGACTTAACAGACTTCTATAGAATATTTAATCCAACAACAGCTGAATATATTTTCTTCTTAGCAGCTCAAGGAACGTTCTTCAAAACCAACCATATTTTAGCCCACAAAACAACCTTTAGCAAATACAAAAAAAAATTTTTAGACATAATTCCATGCATCTCATCAGAAACTATATACCCTACAAAAATGATATATTCAACATAAATTGAATCTTTAAATGATATATTCATTTTTGTATCAGATAGTGATAGAAGAAATCAGAGGAAAAATTCTACAATTTAGACTCAAGTGAAAATAGTGATATAACATACCAGAGCCTCTGGGACACATGAACGTAGTTTTAACAGGCACATTTATAGCTATGAGTGTCTACATAAGAAAATCAGAAAGAGCCCAAATAAATAACCTAATGTTATATCACAAGGTCCCTAAAAAAGAAGATAAAACCAATCCCAAAACCAGTAAGAGGAAAGAAACAACTGAGATCAGAGATAAAATTGATGAACTTGAGAATAATAATAAAAAAAAGATACAAACGATTATGAAACAAAGAGTTGGCTCTTTGAAAGGTTAAACAAGATTGATAAGCCCTTAGCCCAACTAACCAAAAGGAAAAGGGAGAAAAAACAAATAGCCAAATTAATATAATTACAGAAGAAAAAGGAGAAATCACTACAGACATCACAGGAATCTGGAAGATCCTTAGGGCCTATTTTGAAAACTTATTCTCCAATAACTTGGAAAACCCAGGAGGACCCTGAAAGCTCAGGAATCATGCCGACAGTTAATAAATGGGGTGACATCAAATCAGGTTTTTGCACAGCAAAGGAAATAATTAAGGATGTAAAAGAGAACCTATAGAATGAGAGAAAATCTTTGTAGTTACTCTTCTGACAGATGATTAATATCTAGAATGCATAAAGTACTCAAAAATATAACATGAACCCCCCACAAATAACCCAATTAATAAATGGGCAAATGAATTAAATAGTCACTTCTCAAAAGAAGGAATACAGAAGGCCAATAAATACATGAAAAAATGCTCATCATCACTAGCATTTAAGGAAATGAAAACCAAAACTACCCTGAGATTTCATCTCACACCAGTCAAAATGACAGTCATCAAGAATACAAATAATGCTGGAGAGGACATGGAGAAAAAGGGACAATTTTATACTCTTGCTGGGACTGTGAATTAGTACAACCACTATGGAAATCAGTATGGACATTCCTAAAAGACTAGGCATGGAACCACCATGTAACCCAGCTGTACCCCTCCTTGGTATGAATCCTAAAGAATTAGTCAGCATATTACAGCGACACATGCACACCCAAGTTGTTAGCAGCACAATTCACAACAGCCAAATTATGGAACCAGTCTAGGTAGGTGTCCATCAATGGACGAATGGTGTATATACACAGTGGAGTTTTATTCAAATAAAAAATGAAATTATGGCATTTGCAGGAAAATGGATGGAACTTGAGAGCACTGAGTTACGTGAAATAAGCCAGACTTAGAAGATCAGGGGTCTATGTGGAAGCGAGAGAGAGGAAAAAGAAAAAGGTGAGAAGATCTCATGCAAACCAAAGGGAGATCAGTGGAACAGAGGGAAGAGACGGGCGGGGGGGGTAGGAGGGGATGGAGAGGGGAAAATCTGGGGACCGACACTGGCCAAATTATATTGTGGCATGTACCAGCACATAAAAATGAATTCTAGATTAGGTACAACTATAATGCACAAATAAAAAATGTGGGGAAAAACGTACATCATTTAATCCTACCAACGAACCTACGAGGCAGATAAAATTATTGTCATTGATGTTTTTCAGATGAGGAAACTGAGGCTTGACAGATCTCACCCAGGCAGACTGAGACCTGAGCCAGGAAGGGCGTCTCCAGAACCCACAGGATCAGCCTCCCCACCCACTTTCCACGGGGTTCTCGGCAGAGCTGGGCATCCATGGACAACCACTGAAGCTCGCTGTCTATGTAGGTGCCATTAATGAGACTTTGTACAGAGAGAGGGGCAGCTGGGAGACAGATGTGCAGTGAAAATAGTGTTTTACTGGAAAAGAAGAGATGTGGGCAGCTGCTGTTAAGTAGCTGTGTGAGGAGAGCCAACTGAGGGCGGGCCCCTGGACAGCCGGGCCCCTGGACAGCCAGGTCCCTGGACAGCCGGTCCCCTGAACAGCCAGGCCCCTGGACAGCTGGGCCCCTGGACAGCATGGCCCCTGAACAGCAGGTCCCCTGGACATCCGGGCCCCTGGACAACTGGGCCCCTGGACAGCAGGGCCCCTGAACAGCAGGTCCCCTGGACAGCCGGGCCCCTGGACAGCCGGGCCCCTGGACAGCAGGGCCCCTGAACAGCAGGGCCCCTGCAAGCCTGCCCCCTGCAAGCTGGTGCCACTGAGCTAGGCTTATCCACTGAGCTCTTAAAAATAAAGTGCTGTCTGCCTGATAGACACCTCCTTGGAACTCTAGGAGTCCCTTGATTTGGTTGTGACAAATACTAATGGGGGACAATGCTAATTTCTTACAGAATTTGTTCAGTGACTAATGTCACTTTTAAAATAAAGACAGCTTCAGCTTGGTGAGCAGCCTTTCTGTCCTTTATCGGAGGACACCGGACACTGGAGAGGGAAAACATCACTTTTATTTTTCAGTTAGCAATGGGAGCATTCAGTAAAGTTTTTGCACAAATGTGAAAATGGGCAGCCGTGAGTGGGCAGTGATTTAGGAAGCAGGGCTGCTGGTTGATGGATCTCCCCTCTGAGGTCTGACACGGAGCTTCCTCGGGTCTCACCACTGCCGACTCACAGGCAGAGATTTATCTGTGTTTCATCAGGTACGAAGAATATATGATGGAGGGGCTTCTGGCTGGTCCCCCTGGTCAGACGGCCACCTCCATTAATGTCAGCAGACTCCTATATTTCTCTTCCTTCTAAACCACCACATAGGAGCCTCCCGAGGTGCCACTTGCTGCCCATAAATTCACTGATACTCAATAAAGGCAATTGACTGCACATGGGCTTAATTACACGGTCCTTCTTGGAAAAACCAGGGACACCCCAGTTCTCAAAGGAGAGGTGGTGGTACAGGAGCACAGCAAGGCAGTCTGAGCACACACCACGGAATCTGATTTATTCAATGGTGCTTTTACTTATTAGTGAGATATTATTAGCAGTGATCACTCAAGATGAAAGTTCTTTTTTTTTTTTTTTTTTTTTTTTTGTACTAGGGATTGAACCCAGGGGATGCTTTACCACTGAGCCACATCCCTAGCCCTTTTTTAAATTTTTGCTTTGAGACAGGATCTTGATAAATTCCTGAGGCTGGCCTCAAACTTGCGATCCTTCTGCCTCAGCCTCCCAAGTAGTTGGGATCACAAGTGTGTGCCACTGTGCCTGGCTAAAGCTTCCTTCTTGATTTGAAATTATTATCTTGGATTCTGCTCATGCTTCAATGCAACAGGAACCTCCCTGCCCAGCCTCCCTTTTAAAAATTTTATTAAAAGAATTAATGTATTACTGAACACATGATTGCCTATTTTGGCTTTGGGAAAATGATGTATGTGCCTTATTTTCACCTTTTTATCTCAAATATTTATATAAAAATTAATCCCCAGGCAAGTGCAGATGCTTCAGGAAGGAATGGAAAGCAGTTCCTGATCAAAGATATCGTCCGCCCGTCATCCAGGCCTCTTCAGGGCCGCCTTCCTCCACCCTCCTCATTGGGAGTCTCACACCCTTCTCCTTCCCAGGCCACGGATCCAGAAAGCTCAGGGAAAATGAGGACGGGAAAGTGCCAGTGAGAGACGTGTGGAACTCACTGTGCCCGCGCTGCTGTTGAAGACTGGGATCTTTATAAGCAGCAACAAGAGTGAGCTACAGAAAAGGGCAGCGTGAGGGCCCAGCACTTAACCTCGACGACCTCTGCCTGCATTTGATCAAGTTCAAGGGGATCTTTACTGTGTCCATGCAACACGAAGTCTTGGTCTTTCCATCCAAAGTGACACTTCCACAGTGACATTGTTCCATGGAACACAGAAACAGCCTGCTCAAGCAAACTGGAAGGCTCTGTCTCCAAAGGACAGTGGTGTGGTGTCCTTGGTCGCAGCCATGTCAATGCCACAAAGGCAATGGCTCCAAAGTCACCCTGCTGTTTTGGTGACAGCAGCAGAGATGCGTTGGCCCTCCACCTTCCCAGTATGGTGCCGTTTTCACTTTTTGGCAATGCTGGGCCACTCTTCAGCAGGACTCCCCAGGCAGGAGGCACGAGGAGGGTAGCAGGGATGTCACCTGTGGCCACTCAAGGTTCTGCAACATCAGTAGCTCCCGGAGCTGTTTAGCATTTGCAGACTGTGGGGCAGACAGAGGCCCTGTATTGGGTCAGCAGGGCCCAGTGCTTTAGCCTGGAACCGTCTACGTGCCAAAGAGAGGGAATCTGTTCTCCGCACTTGCAGAGGAGCCTGAGCGTCTGTCTTTCATCAAGACCTGGCGCCTGGCTCGGCCATGGGAACCTCTAGCTGCTGGGTGTTCTTAATGTGATTTACTGTGACGACCTGACATCAAAACATGCGATTTCACGCGGGCTGTGCACCTGTCCCCAAGACCTCAGAGACTAATGCCCGGACCTTGAGCGCTCGCCCACCTCTTCTGATGTCCCCCGCTCCACCCATATATTTTCTGCCAAAGCAACGGCAGGAAGAAGTTATTTGCTTCTCCTGTGAGTAACCTGCACACGCGCTCACCTGTCTACTGGCCACAGCTGCCTCTGAGAACATAATCTCACAGGAATTCACAATTATGAGCCCTGCGCTCACCTCTGTGCACGACTGTCCCCTTTCAAAAACTTCCCTTTTCACCCCGAAAGTAACTCATGCTCCCTGCCTGGAGGACCAAGGGAGAGAACAGACGCTGCTGCAGTCCCACTGCCCACGAGACACCCGCCGCACACACTCGGGAGGCTTCTGTTTTGAGGTCCCTGGAAGTCCTCAGGATGGTTCTGGGCTTTCCCTGAGACGCCATTCTGGTTTTACATGATGCTCCTGTTTCAAAAGCCCTTACTCACCCAGGTCTCAGTTCTAAATCTGGTGGTCACTCCGGGCTTTCAGGCAGGACGCCCTGACTTCTCTAAGTCCACAGTGACGTCTGAGATAACGGTGAGCCACGCACCGGCTTCCTCAAGCCCACGATTGATTCTCCCTCCCCGCCACCCCTTCCTTTTCTTCTTGACTGCACGGAACATGCCCTGCTCCACATGGAGAGGCTAGGAAGTTGGGGGAAAGGAGGAGCCAGGAGTTAGGAAAGACGGGGGTTCCCAATGGCACCTAAGGGACCATGAGGCACCATCTTTTTCTACGAAACAGCAGGAACACTGATCATTCCTTGGCACCGAGTCAGACGCTCAGGACAAAGGTCCTGCTGCTGACACCCTCAGGAGATGACACCTGCACGTGGGATGGAGGCCTGGGTATGGACCCCATCTCCTGGGAACTACAAACCCTGCGAGGGCACCTCGAGGTTTCTGCTGCCCCTGAGCCAGTGGAGCTCCCTGCAGACCCCCTGCTGGGGCAGCCAGGAGACACTCTGGTACCTTGGAAAGGAAGGACCACTGCTCAAGGCAAGCTGCTGGTGGAGACGCTGTGGCCCAGGCCCCTGAGGGCCCAGCAGGTGGCATTGGGAGAGAGGAGAAAGGAACAGGGAGACTCTTTCAGGCCGATGGAAGCCCTGAAGCTCTGCCTGCACCAGAGACGCCAGGCCCTCGGCAGATTGCCCCTCAGGGTCCGAAGCCCCAGGATGGGAGCAGGCTTGGTTCTAGGGCCTGCTGGGCTTGAGGTGACCGAGGAGGGGATGAGGGGCCTCAGGCCTCCCAGGGCCCAGGGCCCCAAAGGACAAAGCTTAGCTTGCCCAGGGGCACATGGAGAGGGGGCTTAGCTGCACTTAAATTGCACCTCAGCTTTAGAAAGGAAAAGATCAAGGAGACCCTGCAAGCCCTCCTCCACAAAGAATGCAGCTTGCTGCTCCTGAGAGAAGTCGCTCCCTGCCCTGGGGACCTGCGCACATTCCAGCAGGTGGTTCTGCGGTTCTGTGTGTGGGCCTGAGATTACCCCCCTGCCGGCTTCAAGCCTGCCCCGCCCCCTCTCGAGGACAGTCCTTCTCCCACCCACCACCATCCTGCCTCTGTGGTTGGCAAGGCGGCACTGTGACCCAGGGATTGGGCATGCAGGGGCCCAGACCCTGGACGGAGCACCAGGAGCTGAGGAGGTGGCAGCATTCCAAACCATAAGCTGTGGGTCTGGGTGCACAGCCTCCCTACGAGTCGAGTCCACAGTAATTACTGAGGGTGGAGCACGCGGCACACACTGTCTGCAGCTCCATGTTCATTAAACTCTCTGTTGTTTATCTGTATTGATAATAGTAATGTCTGGATCTTTATTAACCTACTTTATCCTTTCTATGCCGTAAGCAGTATTAATACCACCGCCTTCCACTTGAGTATAACGAAGGAGGCAGAGAAAGGGGGAGAAACTGGCTCAAGGTCACACAGCCTGTGAGGGGTTAAGTGGGATTTGAACACAGGCAGCCGAGCCCTGGGACCACAAGCATTTGCTTGTGAATGTGTGTGTGTGTGTGTGTGTGCACGTGCATGTGTGCTATTTTTGATGTATTTGCTTGTTGTAGAGACACAGGACACAGCATCACATAAGTTTAAGGGCAGAAGCTGTGGCTCCGTCCCCAGCCCGGCCACCTGATGGAGCCCAAGAAACTCCCGAGGCCCCAAGGCCCAGAGCCATCCCCTGAACCTTCACTGCTGACCAAAAGGTGGACTGAGGCTCAGCAGTTTACGCCTCTCTGTGCTGGAAGGAGGCCCTGGAACTCAGCACCTCTTCGACAAAGTGAGCACCGTCACATAGGTGACACAGGAATGGCAACAGTCACAACAGGACAATCTGGGGTTCCCATCTGCAGACGGCAAGGCCCAGCATCTTCTAGAGTTTCTAGGAATGATGTGCCCAGGTGACTCTGATCTGTGAGGGGACGAGAGGAGCCACTGTAGCTTCACTGACCATAGCCCATGGTTTCCCAGGCTGACCGAGGCCACACAGCCCACCTGGGCCTCCAAGTTCTCCCTTCCAACCCTGAGTGGTTGGATAAGGTCATGGCTGAGACCCCTTTATGGCCCTATAAATTGAAGCTTATTAACGAATCCTGAAACTTAGATGTTCATAGCTGATCTCAAGAGAGATGCCCAGTACAAGCAAGGGGCTGTCTGAAGACAAAGTCCCCACAATGATGTGGTTCAATATAGCAGCCACCAGGGTCCTGGGGCTGTCTCAACTCAAATTAATTACATACACAGACACCCCTCAACTTACAATGGGTTTGGTCCCATAAGCCCACCCTATGGGAAACACCCTACGTGGAGACACAGTTATAGCTCACCTAACCCACAGAACAGCCTGCTCAGCACACGGGAGCTGGGTCATCTTCCCTGTGCTCATGGGGCTGCCCGGGTGCCTCGGCCCAGCACAGCCAGAGAGGATCTGGAGCATGTTTCTCACCTGGGAAAAGTTCAGTGTTCAAAAATTCCACCTTGGTTGCTATCGAAAGCATATTGTACCATTGTAAAGTTGAAAAATCCAAAGCCAAAACTTCGAGGGTGGGGACCATCTGTCATTAAAAATTCACAGTCACACGGGCCGTCTTTCAGGTGCTCAGGAGCCTCACGGGGCTACTGGCTACTTACTGGGCAGTATCTAGGACATTTCCCCACTGCAGAAATTGTGCAGCATTGGACCGACTAACCAAATGCTATCCATGAATGGAGAACGGCTGTGTCCATCTCATAGGTGCTGAAGGTCATGGTGGCTGAACAGTTGGTCCCCAAGATGCTGAGGTCTACCTTCTGGAACCTGTGAGGGGTACTTACAAGGAAACTGGGTCTTTGCAGATGCGATTAAACGAGGGGTCAGGAGGTGGTCCTGAATCACAGGGGTGTGCTCTCAATAACATCATGAGGGTCCTTCAGGGGAGAGGTGGAGGCAGATCAGACACACACAGAGGAGGAGCGGGCGAGGGGGCCACAGAGGCAGACTGAGTGGGGTGGACACAGGGGCCAGTGAATGCCGTTGGCCACTGGGGGCCAGGAAGGGGTTCTCCACTTGAGGTTCCAGAGGTGGCAGCCTGCCAGCACCTGGATCTCAGACTTGGGACTTCCAGGACAGTGAGAAAAGACATCTCTACTGTCTTAAGTCACCAAGGTTGTGGAAGGTCACTGCGCAGCAAGAGGGACCTGGAGCAAGGGTCAAGGGAGTGCAGGTGCTGAGCACCCAGGACCCCTGGTGAGCAACCATGCTACAGTCTCCACACCATTCCCATCACTGAAAGCGCCCGGCATGTACTCCAACAGGTGGTTCATAAACACAAGACCACGGGATCCAGAAGATCCTACGCCCCCCTGTAGCAGAGCATGAACAAAATAACACACCCCAGGGGAGGAGGAAAGGAGGCCAGGCTGAGCGCAGACGCCTTCCTCCATGCTTTGGCAGGAGGGGACAGAGGCCCTGGCCACCAGGACTGGGGTCCATATCCACAGCCACATTGTAGGATGTGAACAGCCAAGAAAGCCTGCAACCCTGGAGCTACCCTGAGACCTCAGGAGACCGCAGCCCCAATGTGTTAGTATCCAACCCAAAATGCACAGCTGGAAAACGATATTCATTCCAATAAGCTGGGCGTGGGGCACAGCCCATAGGTCCAGCTCCTCCAGAGCCCAAGGCAGAAGGATTGCAAGGTCAAGGCCAGCCTGGGCGGTTGAGTGAGATCCTGTCTCAAAGTAAAAAATTACATTAAAAAAGGCTGAGGATGGGATGAGGCTCACTCCACCTGCACCTGGGCCCAGCCCTAGGGCCACCACAGGAGAACAAAGGGCCCTGCCCTAGTGCCACCACAGGAGAACAAGGAGTCCTGCCCTAGGGCCACCACAGGAGAACAAGGAGTCCTGTCCTAATGCCACCACAGGAGAACAAGGGGTCCTGCCCTAGTGCCACCACAGGAGAACAAGGAGTCCTGCCTAGTGCCATCACAGGAGAACAAGGGGTCCTCCCTAGTGCCACCACAGGAGAACAAGGGGTCCTGCCTAGTGCCACCACAGGAGAACAAGGGGTCCTCCCTAGTGCCACCACAGGAGAACAAGGGGCCCTGCCCTAATGCCACCACAGGAGAACAAGGGGCCCTTTCCTAGGGCTACCACAGGAGAATGAAGTACACTGTAGAATCCATGACCTCATCCGGAAGCGTGTGGGTCCAGGTGTCACAGCCTCTCGTCTCATCCACGTCACACTGGGTGGCAGATCCTGCACTGTGTACAGACAGCAGGGGGAGGCTGGAGGAGCGAGGCCCACAGGCCCGGCCAGGAGGGCACCCTGGGGACATCAGGAATGGCTCCTGAGGGCCAGGTCATTTCTCCCACCCACTCTCTGCCCTTTACTCTTACTTCTGGCTTTCCTGAATGTGTGTGTGTGTGTGTGTGTGTGTGTGTGTATGTGTGTGTGTATGTATGTATGTATATGTGTGTATGTGTATCTAGGTTTGTGTGTATGTGTGTGTGTGTATGTGTATGTGTGTATGTATGTGTGTATGTATGTGTATCTATGTTTGTGTGTGTGTGTAGGAATCACCAAAAAAAAAAAAATACACCACAGAGGGAAGCAGGTAAGTGACAAGTCACTTCAAGATAAAGAAACACTAGTGACAAAACCCACCAAATAGTTCTTCACCTCATTAGTAAAGTCAGTGTGACTTAAAAGACAGTGAGAAGCGTTTCTCTTATCAACTTGGCAAAGAATTGAAAGATCCCCGTCAGTCAGTCCCGGGCTTCCATGCAGCTGGACACCGTGCTCCTGAGCACATCTTCTGGATTTAAGGACATGGGAAAGTCCAATGTCATGGTTTTTAGATTTGGAGAAAGGGCTCATGAAACAATTAAAATGCATGTGTGAGAGAAGGAGGCTAGAAGGAAATGTCCCCCGAATTCTCACAGTAGCTACCTTTATAGATGCTGACAGTACAGATGATTTAAATTTTCTTCTTTAAAGTTTGATCTCACACATTTTCTATAATGATCGTGGATTACTTTTAACATCAGAATAATGTAAAACCTGAGGTAAACAAGTAACCCTTGTGGCCACTACTTGTGTGATAAAATGGGCCGGGAGTGTCCCGAGGCGTGGGAGTAGACGTCCCTGCCCCGTCGTGATTTGTCGAGTTGTTCTGGTGTGTCTGATTGGAATTCATCCTGGGGACTGATCATATTTCATGCTTCAAAAGACAATATTTGCTTTCTATTTGCCTTTGATTTAAAAAAGCAAGGAGGATTTTTATCAAAGTCAACGAGATAAATGTAATCCAATTATAAAAATAAATTCCCCTGACCTTACATTACTTCAGAAAAAGGAATTTTTATAACTTGTGAATTCTGCACAGTGCACCCATGAGGATGCCTCTGAATGGCCTCTAGACAGAGGGGTCAGGAACACCAGGATGAAGTGTCCCCAAGGGACCAGCCAGCTGCACCTTCAAAGGAGGCCACCAACCCTGGAGCAACTAGGGAGCCTCTGGGTGGACAGTGAAGGCAGGCCTGTCCCTCACGTCCCCCAGGACCTCATGGGGAAAATGACTCCCGTTTACACATGTCCACCTACTCCGCACCAGAGGATGGTGTACATCCAAGAGTGGCACAGACGTGTTCCGTAATCTGACTCTCTAAAGTCAGTGTGCATAAGAAATTCATAATCAGCCCAAACAGATTGCCTTTCTCTTTTTTCTAGTATGTCTTTTAACTCGGGTTTTTATTGTAAAAATGATACTTGTCGAAACACAAGGCTTCTCATAGTATGGAAGAATGTGAAGTAACATGCAGCCCTACCACTCTTGTCCCTGGAGACAGCAAGCTTGCAGCTTCTGGTGTGCCCTTCCAGAGGCTTCTCACGCATGTACAGACACACATTTAAGAAGCCAGATGTGTTTGTGGCTACGGTAGTCCCCGCTTATCTGCACTTTCTTTTTCTATGGTTTTGGTTTCAATTACTTGCTGTCAACTGCAGTCTGAAAATATTAAGTGCAAAATTCCAGAAATAAACAATTGATAAATTTTAAACTGTGTGCCGTTCTGAGTAGCATGATGAATTACTGGGCCATGGGCTGCCCCACCTGGGCATGACTCATGCCTTTGTTCAGCAGGTCCACACTGTATATGCTACCCGCCCTCTGGTTACTTGGTAGCCATCTTGGTTGTCAGAGCGGCCACTGCAGTTCTGCAGGGCTATGTTCCAGGGACCCTTATGTTAGCTAATACTGGTCTCAAAATTCAGGAGTAGCGATGCTGACAGTTTTATTGTGTGGCACCTTATTATACACGGTATGTCTTATTATTAGTTGTTAGTCTTTCTGGGCCTAATTTATATAATCAACTTTGCTGTATGGCTATGCTGTGTAGGGATAAAAGCAGAGCAGGTACAGGGTTTGATACCGTCCATGGTCTCAGGCATCCATTGGGGTTCTGGACTGTGTCCCACAGACAAGGACGGGTACTGTATATTTTAACTTATTTGGGCTTACAACTGTGCACAGCACTTTCAACTTGGCTTTGTCACTTGAAATATTGGAATTTAAAATATTTGTTAAAAATAAAGAATCATTTTATGGGAAACACATTTGAATGCTTGTTCTCTGGCATATAAGGAAAGGAGAACCCCTGATAGCAGAAGTTCATGAACATGGGGCACATGATCCCATTAACTATGAAAGTGAAGGTTTTAATTATACATCCATGTGCTTTAATCAGAAGGCTCAGCTCTTCTGAAGCGAAGCCTTTCTACCTAAATTTCCTGGTTGCCACTGCACACAACCATCCCAAGAGCGTTTCTGCAGACACAGCCAGGTAGGTGGTGAAGAGTGGAGGCCCATGACCCCATCACGGCACTGCCCCTGCTGCTTGGGAAACTGATGTGGCACTGTCTTCCTAGGACCGGGCTGGGGCTGCAGTCATCGTGCGAGAGGGCACGTGTGCGGAGCAGGTGGCTACTTAGGGAGAAAAGTCCTAAACACCCCAGAAACGGCACCATCCTTGTCCTCCATCACAGAGGAGGAAGCTAACCCCAGAGAAGCTGAGGGACTTGCCGGCGGTTGTACTGCGCTCTGCAGGAAGCAAGGATCCAGTTTGCCTTCTGAATCATTCTGCAGAAGTGCCCCGGGGGGAGCCAGGTGGCTTGGCTTCTCAGCTCCAGGGGGAGCGGGAGGAGAAGGCAGGAAGCAGTCAGGGGGGGTGGCACTGTCACTGTCAACGGGAGCAACAGGCCGTGAGGAGTGTGGGCAATGGGAAGGGAGTGAATGAGTGGGATGTGCACCGAGTCCTTGAGACCCCAGCAGAGTAGAAACGCCAGCTTGGCTGTGGGTGACCATGGAGCGGGGCGGTGCACAGGGCCACCGGTGGGCATCGGGCACTGCCCGTCTTCTGACTGTGTGGCATGACGTGGGGCGAATGTGGTGAGTGAAGAGGCCCTGCTGGACGGTCCCCTGGGGCCTGGGTGTGGCACTGTCATTGTGCTCAGGGTGGACGTGAGGTCCAGCAGAACCAGTACCCCAGCAGGGTGGGCTCTGACACAGAGGGCACACTAGCAGGTGCCCAGGGACTGGGACACCAGGCAGAAGCCAAGGGCTGTAGAAGGGAGTCCCCAGAGACAGGAAGCCTGCAGCTCAGTGTCTGAGGAGCCAGCTGGGGCACGGGGACTCTTGGGTCAGCGATGGAGCCCCAGGAGGCAGAGCACAGACCACGCTGTCCGGGTGTCGCCGCTGTGCTAAGGTCATCGTGCCTCGAGTTCCTCCTGTGCTGGGGGTGAGGCCGATGTCCACAACCCACGGGCTCCAGACACAGAGCAGAGATGAGCAACGGCCTGGCAGAGAGGGACGCCAGCAAGGCCACGGGACGGTCTGCGCGCTCACTGCCCCAGGAGCCCCTCCCCAGTTCACAGCACCTCTCTTCTGGTCTTTTTGTGGGGCTGTGAGGACCCAGGGCCTCCCCCTGCCAGCCAGTGCTCAGCCTCTGAGCCACAGCCAGCCCTCGGGCACACCCAGCTTACTTATAAAGAAGTTTGCTGTGTCACACCCGCAGTGGCCTCCAGGACCCGGTGCGCGCTGCCCCCCTCTTGTATCGCCTTCTCTCCTGCTGGAGCTGAAGACTCGGTGGTGGCGGCTCCGCCCACCCTGGTCCTAGGGTGACAGGCGGCCCCAGGTGGGCACTCAGCCTGGGTGGCCGAGGGCAGTAAGGTCTACGCCGCCCGGGTCTGCATGGCACCCCACGATGCTGGCGGGACAGGTGACGCGCCTCGGGACGCTTTTCTCAGGATTGTCCCCGCTGCTAGCTGACCCTGAGTGCCTGGATGCTGCTCCTTCTTGGCCTGGGTGCCCTGGTGGGCGGAGGAGTCCTCGCCCCCCTCTACGGTCAGATGCCACAGGGAGAGAAAAACAGGGGACGTCTGACCCAGGCCTGAAGGGCTACTTCAAACGGGAAGGGTCAGGGTTCCCTGTGACTGGCCAATGCCGGCTTCTCCTACACCTGGACGGGAGCGGGAGCCGAGGACAGGGCTGGCGGGGGTGCTGGCCTGGTGCTGTGGGCTGCGGGGAGCTGCGGGCATTTTCTGAGCCACGACCACGACTGCTCCCTTCCCTGCAGCTCTTCTGATCCATCACGATCGACTGGTGATGGGTCCAGGGTCGAGGGTGATGGGCTTTGACAGATGAGGAGGGAGCTGAGGGAGGAGGGAGAGGGCCACGTGCGGGCTGCACCCCCTCCCCGCTGCCAGCGTCGCGGTCTCCTGACCGTCCCCACAGAACCAGGAGACCCCGTGCAGGGGACTCGGGATGTGCCCTGGTCTGCTATCAAGTACCCCGAGGAAGATACCGGAGAGACGCTCACAAAGGTCATCACTCGGAACCTGAGACACCATCAAAGGTTTGGAAAGGGTACTCACAGGAAGGGACGGGATGCCGTGTCGCATCAAGGAAAACCTGCCCCATGCCCCTGATTAATGACAGTGGACTGTCCAGTACAGGTACGAAGGCCCGAATGGTGTGAACACACTGTGTGTACGACCAGAGAGGTGAAGAAATGAGCCCTGTGTGTGTGATCTTTAAGAATCGCAATGCATTTCGCTGTCATATATAAATAAAAATAAATCAATTAATTTTTAAAAACCAAAGAAAACCTGCCATGACCTCTAAATGTTACCAAGGAGACGACAGCTAGACCCCCACGTAAGGCAGCACAGAAGCTGACCAGCCTCCTAAGTCACGGGATGACCGACTCAGGTACAAGGGCTGGGGTCTGTCCCCACCAGAATGCACCGAGGTGCCGTGTGGACAGATGGGGTCTTCAGGAGGAGGTCGGGCCCCCACGCTCCTACCAGGGGAGCAGGTGGGCTGTCAGGAGTGGGTGGTTGTAGAGGACTGGTTTGGCCCTGTCCCTCTCACCACGTGGCACCCCCTCCCCCAGTTATGGCGCAGCAAGAAGGCCTCACTGGAGGCCGCCCCTCCAGCCTGGACTCCTAGCCTCCAGAATCTGAGCCCACAAACTTCTGTTGTTCATAATTCACCCAGCGGGAGGCGCTCTGTTACGACAGCGAGAAACACTAAGACGACAGGTTACCCCCAAACCCAGTGGTGGGAACAGCCAACGTTGACTGTGCCACAGCCTCTGAGGGACGGGCCAGGTGTGGCTCTGTGGGGAGCCTCTGCCTCCAGCCCACACAGCCGCAATCAGAGCCCCGGCCAGGACAGGCCACCCCAGGCCTCCCCTTCCAGGTCCACACGTGTGGCCGTGGGTGGCACTCCACTCTTGGCTGCTGGAAGGAGGCCCTGGGAGCCTCCCTCAGTCCCAGGCCTCTCCCCTGGGTCCTCTCAGGCAGGGACTCCTCTGAGCCGACAGGAGGGTGTGGGAGGTGAGCAGATGGCGGTGAGAGCCCAGCCTCTGCTGTACTCTCCTCAGTGAGTCATGCAGTGTAGACCACACCCGAGTCACTGGGCAGCTCAGAGCCTGCCCACCACAGGGGTCACATCATGATTTTTGAGCGGAGGTCAGCTTTCTCTACCCCTAACAGTTCCGTGCCCGTCCTGGTCAGCTGACCAGCGCAGGCGTCAGTGTCTGAGGATGTGCCCCCTACTCAAGAAACGGGGAGCCCAGCGGGGACCGCCAGCCGCCCTCCCTCCTCCTGAGATGAAACAGACCCTAGAGCTGTCATGAGGGTCACCGGCAGTGCCTCCCACCCTGTGGAAGTGCCTGAGGAAGACCCCTCGGAACCTGGCCCAGGAACTCGCTTTAGGTCACTGAGCACTCCGTGGAGGACCCTCTCAAGACCCTTGGGACACGAGGAGGCCGGGGCCTTGCCCCAGAACTGCCGACCCCCTCTCCGGGGCCTGGGTTTGAGAGCCCTGGGCCTCAGGCAAGCCGCAGCTGGGGGCCCAGGGGGAAGGCCGCACCAGCCGGGGTCCCGGGGCCTTCAGCCAGGCCCAGCTGAGAACGGGCGTGGGTCCCCCCAGGGTGGGCTGTGTCCCCCATCCTGTCCTACTTCTGTGGTCACAGAAGCACTATCTGGACTGTATTCCACCCCAAGCCGAGAGCATGACAGGACATCGTCACGAAGGAGGAGAGAACTGACACCCCCTGACCCTCCCCGGGTGTGTCTGAGTTAAAACGTGCCAGGGGCTCGGCCTCGGAGGGACGTGGGTGGGCGCACGGACTCAGCTCACCTGCACTCGATGAACCACTGCCGGATCTGATCCCGCAGGCTCTCCTTGATGTCCGGGCCCTCCGTCTGCTGCAGGTCGTTCTTGATGGTCACCAGGGCCTCCCTGTAGCCCTCCTCGTGCCTCAGCTGCACCGCGCTCCGCAGCAGGCTCACCTTCTCCGCCTGGATGATGGTGGCACTGACTTGGTCGAAGAGAGGAGGGGGATTCTGAGAACAGGAGAGAGAGGGGGAGACTGTAAGCCACAGCACTGAGAGGTCCTGGAGGGTCAGAGTGCCGAGGTCCTCAGTGGTGTCCTTCCACCTCGGAGACGCTCAGAATCCAAGACCAGGCCTGGCAGCAACCTTAGGAGGTGGCCCACCCCTGGGGGGACACCGGGGCTCACTCCACACGGCTGCCCAGACGCAGGGGCCGGCTGCCTAGGGACGCGCCCATCCAGTGCTGGCCCATGAATGTCCCCAGAGGCCCAGCGATAGACTCTGGGTCCCCAGGTGGCACCACCAAGTGGCAGTGGAGCCTCCAAGAGGTGGGCCCGGTGGCGCTCCCTGGGAGTGTGCCCTTGAAGGAGAGTGAGGGACCCAGCCCTTCCTTTCTCTCTTTTGCTCCTGGCCGTGAGGTGAGTGGTTTGGCTCTGTGGCCCAGCACACGATGTGCTGCCTCACCAGAGGCCCAAGGCCAGGGGCCCATCGGTCATGGACTGAAACATCCAGAACAGTGCGCCCAAATAAACCTTCTACCTTTTCAAGTGGATTTCCTCAGGTATTTTGTCACAGTAATGCTAACACCTTCAATGAGACGTCTACAGATTCCTTCACACTATGGAAAGGAAAACTCGACCAAGCTTCCTGGTCAGTCGGAGGACAGGGAACGTAGAGGAAGTGCTCTGATTTCAAGAAAGAAGACACTGAACACGTCCACTCCGTCCCTACCAACCTCCAGGGAAGGAAATGACACAGCAGACCCAGGCATCCTGTGGCAGTGAGCGTTTTCAGTGGATGTTCTCCCTTGAAACCCACTAAACCCACCCATTGGCACGTCAACTGGCAGCAGAGCACCCAGAGGTGCTGAGCCCCGCAGATCCGCCTCTGCAGGGGGCTGGCAGGGGCAGACGCACAGTCACGTCCCCTCAGACTCCTGAAGAAGTGGGGCTGCTGGGAGGAGGTCAGCACGAGCCAGGGAGGGGCACAGGCTCACGCAGCCAGTCAGCTGCTGCCAGGGGCTTGCAGGGGATGCGGGCGAGGTCTTGGAGAAGGACGGCGCGTCTGGGGCTGGGGCACCTGGAATCAGAGTCCGAGGGCCGAGGGCTGGCTCTCCTTGGTGGACAGGACCGAGCTCTGGAGGTTCTGAGATTCGCCGGGAGGTCAGGCCGAGGCTGCCGAGGGCCAGCGGACACGTTCTCAGGGGTGTGCCAGCTGGTTGTTAAACGGCTATTTTTGAATCCTGAATCATATAAGCTAATCCTCGAGCTGCATTCATGAACCGAGTTGTCAATACTCCAGACTCCTCGACCCCAGGTCCCGTCCCTGTTGGCCATGCTCTTGGGGTCCCTTGTCTCTGCTGCTGTCCTGTGGGATGGAAGGCCACCCACCAGGAGCCTCTTCCCGTCCTGGGCCCGGGTCCCCTCCACAAGCCTCCCTCAGAGCCTGTGTCCTAGCTGCGCGCTGCTCCACAGCTGCCAACAGCCCCCGCACGGTGCCCGGCACCCGCTCCCTGCTCTGCCCGTCACCTTGCCCCTCTGTGGCACCCGCTCCCTGCTCTGCCCGTCACCCTGCCCCTCTGTGGCACCCGCTCCCTGCTCTGCCCGTCACCCTGCCCCTCTGTGGCACCCGCTCCCTGCTCTGCCCGTCACCTTGTCCCTCTGTGGCACCCGCTCCCTGCTCTGCCCGTCACCCTGCCCCTCCGCGGTGGCCGCTGGCCTGGGACACTGAGTGGGACTCTCCGCAGAAGCCCCAGGACAGAACCCCAGGGCCTGGGCCCGGGAGCCCCCGCCGCGATCCCTACTGGGCTGGCTGTCTCTGCGCCGGGCGGCACCAGCCAGCAGGCGGGTGGAGCCCAGGACGGCCACCTGGCAACGGCATCCAGAAACGTGGGGGAGAGAGCAGAACTAAAGTCCGTCCACTTCAGAGCTGTGGGCAAGAACATGGCAGCGAGCGAGAGCCCACAGAAGCCACCCGCAAAGCTGTGGATTTAAGCCTGTTACTGTGAAAGGGACAGTTGTCTTGATTCTTGTCACGCGCAGAGACACATCCCAAATGGATTAAATGTTGGATGCAACAGCACGTCTGTGTGGACGGACAGACGGATGGACGCGACTGCCAAGACACAGCCCTGACGCTCTGGGGTGAGAGGCATTTCACACGAGGGGCCGTTAGAATCAGAGGACAGTCACGTCCACCCAAGGGGAAAGAGAAAGGGGCCACCCACGGAGCCTCACGAACACAGCGTTGGGAAGCCTCAGAACACGAGCAAAGGCTCCAAGTTCAGTAAAACGAGGACGCACGGCTTTTATGATGAAAAGTGAACGCAGGGAGAATCACAAAATCATTTTAAAGAACAATGTTAAAAAAACCATCTAAGTCCCCGAGGTGCTGGGCGGCGTGGCTGGTCGTGGCTGTGGGTGTCTGTGTGGAACTCAGGGAGGAAACTCCCCCATTTCATCATTTAGGTGAAACCGGACCCTGGATCTGCCAGGCCACGTCTCCCACCCCTGGTGGGATCCTAAGGTGTGAATCAGAAGTTCCTGACCCACAGGGACTCCTCTCCCCACAGTGGGTCGCCTTCCTGAGGGGCCCCTGCTCCGCCCCTGAAGACGCAGGCGGTGTTCCGAGGCCTCCACCGAGAGGATTCTCTGCTGGGGGTGACGCCCGTGAAGCCACCTCCGCCCAGTCGCACTGCTCCTGTCATCCTCCGCAGGTCCCCTCCCAGGTGGGTACTCGCTGTGCTGAAATGGCCCCCCGCTGTCCTTCCTCACAGCAGGCGAGTCTGGTTCACGTCTTCTCAATAGCTTTGTAAGAGGTGATCAGCAAACTCCCTCAACATCCACAGTCCAAACAGAAATCACTCGGCTCCCGCGGCATTTCCTATCAGCCACACTGAACAGCCATCGGGTTAATGTCAGCCTCACGTGTTCCTTCACCTCTCCCCTTATTGATGTTCACATGAGGAGCCCACTGAACGGATGAGGAGACAGAGGTTCAAAGTGGACTACACCTTCTTCATCATTCGGTGTCAAGGAAGGAGCCAGCAGGAAGTTCCTGGCTCCTGTGGCTCTGCCTGCTGCCACGCCATGCTGTGTGGTTAATGTGTGTGCATCTCTGTGTGTTTCTTGATGTCGACTTTCTCTGACAAGGAAATGCATTTGGTCATTTGGGGCTTCCTTCTCTAGTTGGTTTTTGAATCGAAAGGTTATAATGCATTTAGGTCCCATGTTAATGAGCACCTCTTCCTTTAGGCTAGGACATCTTTTCCTCTTTAGCAACTTTGGTCATATGGAATTCAAATGTGTTAACTCGTGGTATAACAGCAACTCATTTAAAAATAAATTACGAATGTTAAAAGGGAGCCAGAGAACACAATGACATGTTCTATATTGAAACGCATCAGCTATAGAACGATGCATCTTAATGAAGGCTTCCCATGTGAATAAACCATTATATTTACAAGCTTTCCACTGTTAATGACCCAGAACGGGATAACGAAACCTACATTTATAGCAAGGTCCTCTGTCAGCAAAAATATACATATTAATAATTGATGTTGCTGTAAAAATAGGGCACAACACAGTGCTTCCTGAGTCTGTGGGCAAATAGCACGACACGGTCCATTAACTTAAAAGGCTTAGCTAATGTTTGATGGGCTTTGTCTTTAAAACTCCTTGTTCAAATTAGGAAGACAAAATGGACATTTGTCCAAATGAAATGCCGTTCCATCTCTCGGTCCCCAGTGGACGTGCACTAAGGGCTGACGACGCTGGCGGCCTCCTCCAGGTGCTCCTGGGGCAGGGACACTGGAGACAAAGCTGGAGCAAGGAGGGGGACGCCATCCCTGGCCACCTACAGCCACCTCTCACCCCTCTGAGCAGAGACTGACTGGCTGTGCCTCGGTCCTCGCGGGCACAGAGACGCGAGCTCGGCCCCCCGGGGCGGGTGCCGCACGCCTCGGCTCTGATGGCACACGGAGGACTTCGGGTGGTCCGTTTCGGGATGGTGCAGAGGGGGTGCCACAGTTGACGGAAACCAGCCACCTGGCCCCACGTTTCCTTCTGGACAGCACATGGTTCTGCGCATCTGTGGGGGTCACACAGACGGCCCCGGGGAGCGCAGAGGCTGCGGCAGCAGGAGCTGAGTGTCCCCAGGGTGGACCTTTGTTTTAGAATCCACAATTTTAGCAAATACAGAACTATCAGAGACCTAAAGTGTTTTTCCAGTTCATTAAGTCTAATTTTTAAAAAACAAAAACAAAACAAAAAAACACCCAGCATCTGAAAATTTTGCCTTTTTAGGAACTTGAACCAAAGTAGTAGAGCTGGACTTATGATCAATCAGTGGTGGAGATGTAATCGGGTCCTACTTTCTTTTTTCTTTTCTTTTCTTTTTTGGTACCAGGAATTGAACCCAGAGGTGCTTGACCACTGAGCCGCCTCCTCAGCCTGTTTTAATTTTTCTTTTTTCTTTTACGATAGGGTCTCAGTGAGTTGCTTGGGGCCTCACTAAGATGCTGAGTCTGTCTTCAAATTTGTAATCCTCCTACCTCAGCCTCCCTAGCCACTGGAATTACAGGTGTGTGCCACTGCCCCTGGCTAAAATTGTTTTTAATAGATACTTTGAGGGCACTTGTGATTTGCCAGGCATGATTTTAAGTCCTCACTGGTGTTATGTCATTTATTCCTCATGGCAACTTTATGTGGTAAGTAGCCTCATTACTTCATTTTATATATGAGGAAACAGGCACAGAGAAGTCTGGTGAGTTGCCCAAAGTCACACAGCCGGGAAGTAGCAGACTGGGGTTTGGTCTGAGCCATCTATCTCCAGTCTTTGTTCTTGTTCCCAACTGTTTTTATTGGTGTGTGGTGATCGTACATACAGAGGGACCCGCTGTGACATACCTGCACAAGCCCCAGCACCATGCTTGGCTGCCTCTTTGCGGGCAGGTTTCCTGAATTAAAATGCTGTCTGAAGATGGCATTTGGCGGGCACTATAAATCATGCTTTCTTAAAAAATGAGCATTTGTGATTTTAATGGCTATTGCTAGGCTGCCTCTCCAGCCTGGCACCCTTGGCTCTCCTGGTCAGGGTGACAGTGCCCGTGTTGGGTGCCTTGCCCTTTTCTAACTTAAATGGCACCTGGTCACCGTGTCTGAAGGTGCATGATGTGACAGGCTCACGATGCGATCACTTAGGAATCACGGCTAGTCCTTCTCCAGTGCTGGCCGTGCCGGCCTGGCTCTAACAGAGCCAGCAGCCACCGCGTCCCTGTTGGCACAGACGTACAGAAGCCATGGTGCGGGGCTCACGGTGCGGCCGGCTCAGTGCTGGGGTCAGCACGCGCTCTGCCTCCCAGGGGACCCTGGCTCCAGGCCTCGGCCTCGGCCACTCTCCCAAGTGCACCAGGGACTGCGTGATGTGCCCTTGCAGGGGACCAATAACGGCAGGTGTCCTGTCGCAGAGTGAGGTGAAGGACTCCTGGGGCCAGGGGACCTGAGAGGGCAACGAGTTTGGCTATTTAGTTTCCATGACCTGGAGACCGGGGCAAAAATCAAGCATATCAATAATAACAATTATAAGAAGACATAATAAAAATTAAAATCAGACTTGAAATCACACTCAACGGTTCCCAGGGAACTAGGCTGTAAAATCCCATTTGATAGAAAAGAAAACGGTGATTTTCCTTTTCTCTCTGAGTCTCTGGAAGTGAGCTTCTGAGGTCGAGATTCTCCAGGGAGCCCCCTGGAGCTCGGGCCTCCTCGCCAGGATGCCTGTGGGTTTGCGAGGACAGCTGTTCCAGGAGGGACGCTGGTGGCATCTGACACTTCTTCCTGGGCGCCACCCGGAGGGAGCTGACTGTGTGGGGCTGCAGCTGTTGCCTCAGGCAGCCCCAGGAAGCTCCCCGGGGCTGGGTCAGGGAGCGGCAGGTGGGAGGCAGCCCTGGGGCTTTTCCAGAGCCAACGTCACAGTGATTTCCACGTCACAGATGTGGCGGTTCACAGGGGGCCACGGCCTTTGCACATGTATTTTATGCAAGAACTCATTTTAAAAGATTTGCAATTTGTTAGACAGAAAATTTATCATACCTCTAGATGCCAATGACCATTCTAAAAGTCATTCCACATCATGACACCGTGACTCAGTTTTCCATGACTCCTGTCTTTGAAGGTGCAGTCTCTCCTGGCTGCCACCTAGGCCTCAGCCACTGACCCTCATCGAGTCCTCCCCCACCTCTGCAGAAGGCAGCACGGCTCTGACCTCCCAGGAGAGGAGGCTGAGGTCGCAGCGCCAGTGGGCACGTTGCTCAAGCCCCTCCACGGGGCAGTGCCCGCTGGCGCCCCCGGCCTGGCTCCCCTGCAGTGTCTGCGGCAGCACAAGCCCTTTGAGCTGGTCAAGAGACACCCCCACGGCGGGCACCTGCCTCCCCGGGAAGCTCGGGAACAGCTCTTCTGCACTCAAAAGCTAGAACCAAACAAGAGCAAAGCAAAACACAGGGTCACAGCACAAACTGCTTATTGGGGATCAATTAATCTTTTGGAAACAATGGAATGTCATTTGGAGCCAAATGTGACAGATAATCCGCAGGATCAGATGGACTGCGTGGTCCTGGCTGGGCTTCAGGGTGGTGGTGAAAGGGCTTCATCCACATCCTCTGCCCATTTTGGCTGTGCATGACAGCAGGTCCCAGAGAGGAGCCCAAGGACACTGTTGGGGAGGCAGCATGGGGCCACCGTGCCACAGGCCCTCAGAAGGAGCCACCATCACTGGGGGCCAGAGCTCGGAGCGGGGGTTATCTGCTAACAAGAAAGGGGTCTGATTTATTGGCCAAGATGTCATGTAGGCTGTAGGCAGTCTCGGGTGGGTCTGAAGTGAGCAGGGTGGTGTGGCGCTTCCAGGAGCGTGCAGAAGCGACGGCCTCTTTAATGAGTGCCCCCCGCGCTCTTCATTAAAGTGCACACTTTGACGCGGTGCCTGCCGAGACGCACAGGGTGGAGTGCGGTGCGTTCTTCAGGCCCCTTCGACTCGATGGGCTCCACTGGCTCTGCCAATTAAAATGACGGCACAGGAGAGTTCAGGGCGCTGTTTGTTTTCNGGTTCACAGAGTAAATGCTGACCAGTTTAGAAAACACCAACATCTTCTGAAGCCACCCTCTGAAACATGAGCCCTACTGACTCGGCAGGTGCCTCTCCTGTGCGCACAAGGGGCTCTGAGTGTCCCCTTAGCTGAAGTCATGCTAGAATTCTAAATCCCGAATTTCGACCTTGAGCATTTTTGCATCATCAAACACTAGTCAGAAATGTGTTTTGTAGTGTTGGCGCGGCACAGCACCGTCTTGTGTAAGGCCACCATGAGTCATGATTCACCACACACCTGCTCTAGAACACTAGACTTGGCCATTTCCGTTTTTTTTTTTTTTTGGAATTAGAAAGAATATGGCAGAGAACTATTCTGCATCCAGATCTCTGTTTCTGATGATGTGTTAGGTTGGAAACAGAAGTCAAGGTGGACATGTAAATATTTTAAGGCTCTAGCTGCACCGGCTCCTTGGCCTTCAGAAAGGCTGGGGCAATGTGACAAGCTCGTCACATTGCCAATGACCCTTATTGTCAAGCCTTCTTATTTTGCCTAATATGACAGATACAACTCTCCCTGTTTCNTCAGAAGGAGCCACCATCACTGGGGGCCAGAGCTCGGAGCGGGGGTTATCTGCTAACAAGAAAGGGGTCTGATTTATTGGCCAAGATGTCATGTAGGCTGTAGGCAGTCTCGGGTGGGTCTGAAGTGAGCAGGGTGGTGTGGCGCTTCCAGGAGCGTGCAGAAGCGACGGCCTCTTTAATGAGTGCCCCCCGCGCTCTTCATTAAAGTGCACACTTTGACGCGGTGCCTGCCGAGACGCACAGGGTGGAGTGCGGTGCGTTCTTCAGGCCCCTTCGACTCGATGGGCTCCACTGGCTCTGCCAATTAAAATGACGGCACAGGAGAGTTCAGGGCGCTGTTTGTTTTCCTGCATAGATTTTAGAATGTAAAACATTTAAATGGCTGTATAGAAAATATCCTTCATAAGACAATGACAAAGGAAACGGGGGGCGCGGTGGGGCCTTCTGGCGTCTTCTGCTCTAATCCTGGGCTCTGATGCCCAAGAGCCGCTCCTGAGGACACTCCAGGGTCTCCCAGAGGTGGGGAGGCAGCTTTGACCTGGTGAGTCGATGGCTTCACCCTGGCACAGTGAGCAGCATGAGCGGACGGAGAAACCAAGGGTAAAGAGGGGAGGCCGTCTCCTAATCAGGGACCAGTGGGAATTATTCCACGGAAGCCGCCTTGGGTGGGGAATGGATGCTTTATGGCCACCAGGCAGTGAACAGCAGGCAGCGTTCCTTTAAAAGTGAATCCATAGTCTTCTCACGAGTAAGATTTCGATAGACCACGTGCTCTCAAGGGGGACGCAGGAAGAAGCCCGCTGAGGAACGTCTCGCGGAACACAAACTCGCCCTGCTCGTGGTCAGAAACGGGACGAGCAGTTTTCATCCCAGCGACGCACATGCAAGTGACAAAGGAAAACTGAAAAACCAAGCCACGTGTGATCCCACCCTCATGTGCTATCAGTGTCAGCTAGCGAGACCTGAGGGTGAGACAGTCATGCCCGGCCGGCCGTTGCCCAGGTTTGTGGCACGAGGCGCACGGTGGCTGTTGGGTAAACGTAGACCGAGTTCAAGGAGATGGAAATTTATTTAAACAGAAGTTGCCGAGTCACAACTGCAGCTGAGGAATCTTCATGCTGCTTCCCAGAGTGGTGGCACCAATTTGCAGTGCAATCGGAGAAATGAAAGTTGTGCTCCATTTGTGTAAAAAAAAAACAATCAAAAACTGCAGCTAATGTACGATTTCTTGTTCAACTTGAGAACTTTATACCAAATATTTTGACTGCAATTTGATTTTTAAAATAGAAAACTAGACATAACTACCACGCTTACCCTCACGTCCCATATCCATGCCCCCCCACCCCAAATCACGCTCACGCTGCCGTCTCCTTAAGCATCCACCCATCCACATGCACCAAGCAATCTGGAGATCTTGGGAATATGGATGTCACCTCACTGCCATCTGCTTTTACTCTAAGAAGTGTGTGTTTTCTGGTTCACAGAGTAAATGCTGACCAGTTTAGAAAACACCAACATCTTCTGAAGCCACCCTCTGAAACATGAGCCCTACTGACTCGGCAGGTGCCTCTCCTGTGCGCACAAGGGGCTCTGAGTGTCCCCTTAGCTGAAGTCATGCTAGAATTCTAAATCCCGAATTTCGACCTTGAGCATTTTTGCATCATCAAACACTAGTCAGAAATGTGTTTTGTAGTGTTGGCGCGGCACAGCACCGTCTTGTGTAAGGCCACCATGAGTCATGATTCACCACACACCTGCTCTAGAACACTAGACTTGGCCATTTCCGTTTTTTTTTTTTTTTTTTTTGGTATTAGAAAGAATATGGCAGAGAACTATTCTGCATCCAGATCTCTGTTTCTGATGATGTGTTAGGTTGGAAACAGAAGTCAAGGTGGACATGTAAATATTTTAAGGCTCTAGCTGCACCGGCTCCCTGGCCTTCAGAAAGGCTGGGGCAATGTGACAAGCTTGTCACATTGCCAATGACCCTTATTGTCAAGCCTTCTTATTTTGCCTAATATGACAGATACAACTCTCCCTGTTTCACCAGTGTTAAGATGTAGATTTTTCACCACTTAATGGTTCTGAAATTAGGGACGGATGCATCTTACAATCAAGGGTGTGCTTTGGTTTATCTAGAAGCCCTTTTTTCTTAGTGGCCCCTAAAAATAACAATGCATCTTACAGTTGAAGACATCGTAGATTCAATGGACTACAGGAGCAGCTTGTTTGATTTTTAGTTTGCAAGTAGCTGAGATCCACATAGAATCATTTCAGTATAATTCAATGGCCCAGTGGACATTTAAAAATGTTTCAATTATGGGGAAAAATACCCACATGACTTAAAATCTCCTATCTCGACCTGGCTTTAGTGTGGGTAGGGGTTAAGTAGGGTAAACTAGTTCACGGGCGCTAGGACCTAACCTGCACACAGAGACTGGATATTTGATGTAATGTCCACTGCCCCAGGCCCTGGCAGCCACCACTCCATGCTGTGCCCATGGCTGTGTCCATCCGGATACCTCAGGGGACTGAAGAGTGGGGTATCTGCCTTTGTGTGACTGGCTTATTTTGCTGGACACAGTGTCCTTAAGGCTCACCACTCTGTGGCATGTGTGACGAACTTCCTTCCTTTCCATGGCTGAATAATATTCTACCCAGTGAATTTCTAAACCAGCAGCAGGTGCCAACCCACCAGATTCTGGTAGCAACCCCAACAACCAAAAAGCAAGGAATGGGCTGGAGCCCGAGGGGGACCCCATCTCTAAACATAAACGCTGGCTTGTTTTTAAAACAGCAAGATCGAGGAAACTCGAGAACCTAGGTAATAAAATCAAGGCATCTGTTGGATCCTGCACTACTCTGGTGTGACTTCCTGTGTTTGTTGAGCAGGAAGCTCTTGATTTGAGACTCTGTGAACACAGGGACACTGCGTCCTTCACCCAGAGAGTGGGTGCTTCCACATTGCTGGAACATGGACCTGATTCCTTCCTCCAGCGGAATACCCCAGCACTGACCAGAGGCAGGCAGGAGGGGAGAGCCGCTGGGGGCAGGCAGGAGAAGGGCCTCGGGAGGTCAACGATGCTGCACTAATGGACTTGCTGGGCCAGCTGTCCCTTGAGTGATCTCTAGACGTCAGGGAAGGGATGCAGATGAGGAGGTGAGACTTAAACACAGGCAGGTGAAGACCACAGCCCCCGCTGGCCAAAACTATCAATTTAGTCTCCCCTCTTCCTACCAGTGGAGTGGCCAGGCAGGGACAGCCAGGGAAGACTCAGCCTTCCTGAGTGTGCTGCCTAAGAAACCAGGTCCTGTCGACAAGCACACTCACCATGCCCAGGAATATCATCTCCTCTTCTCTCTCTCTCTCGGTCCTCTTGGACTGGCAGAAACCCCTCCAGACCTGAGAGGAAAAGCACGTCCGCCTGTTTAATACCTGGACAGAGGAGACCTGCCACACACTTTCTCCTGCGTAACGGCACCTTCCAGAGGTCACATGATCAGAGACCCCAGGCGGCACACGGGTGTGTTGACGGACTCTTTCTGTATGTGATTGTAGGCAAAAATTTTTGAAAGGAAAAAAAAAAAAATCACATCACAGAAATGAGCTACTGCTCTCCTTTGTGAGGTTCCTCTACCTGGGGTTTTTCAAGAGAATCTTCTCGGTGGCAGGAGTGTGAGGCTAGATCTAAGGGTGGCACTTCAGAGTTTCAAAAGAAAAATTCCAAAGGAACACGGGGAGATACAGCCCGGAGGCACCCCAGCTTCCAGCTCCGATGGGTACAAACCAGAAGCACTCAGCTGTTGGGGAAAGAGCCCTGGGCCACTCCTGGAAGGGACGACACTGTCACTGTTCTGTCCTTAGAGATGGTTGCTAGTGCCAGGTGGCAAATTGTGTATGCATGAATATATTTTTAAAAATCCATTAAGGATTTATGTCCTCACCGAGTCTTAGCAACATTTTCCCAACAATTATGAGTGGTTTAAAAAAAAACATTTAAATAAAATACTCTGTGTATTTTATTTTATTCACTTATTTAGAATTTAAAAAAAATTACATATGACTAAGTTTAGTTCACAGTTTCCCCAGGGTAATCATTAACAAATCTTCCTGGAATTTACTAATGGAATCCAGCTCTACCAAAGGTAGGACTTGGGGATTCTGACTTTCAGCACTCACCCCTTGAACTGGAAGGATCTCTACCTGCGTAGGATGCTCCCCCCAGCTCTGGGGGCCCCACGTTTGTTCGTACCTTCTGGATGCGGAGTGCGGCAGCCCCCGTGTCCGCGACCTTCTCCCCGAGCAGCCTGGCCTGCTTTGCTCTGTATTCCTGAAGGTATATCTGCTTCATGAACAGGGCTCTCAGGCGGCCCTGCCGCGCCCGCTCAGCAATCTGGATTAATTTAATAGCCTCTTCGAAGGGCATGCTCTTTATGGCTAATTTCTAAAAATAATAACAACAACAAAAAACAGAAAACGTCAAGGTTGAAACACGTCAGAACTCACCTGCTTCCTCCCAACACACCCCGCTAATAGCCCCATGGGGCAGCGTGCGGAGGCTCCCCGATGCTCTCTGTCTGCCAGCAGATTAGGTACACTGTCATACTCTGCCACGCCATGTTGTGATCCCAAATTCAAGGACCGCAGATTTCCTCTAGCCTTCCAAACAAAATAGTAACTCGAGCCACCATAGTTTAACTTGGCCGCGAGTGACACTAGAAATGGAAGTGATTCAGTAACACTTGAAACTAAACACAGCACTAATATGAGATATGAGTCTTAAAATACACGCGAGGTAAAATGCTGGGTCTAAACTGATCACAGACTGACCTAGTGAAGGAGGCCAGTGCCAAATCATTTCAGGAGCATTTAATTTTACACAAGAAACATCTTCCAGGACTCGTAAATTTGCATTTAAAACATCCAAATGTGGTGACAAGTGCCATTAAAACAAAAAGTCCAGGGCTCAGGTGGGGCATGTGGTGACAAAGTCAGGCAAGTGGCCAAGACATTTTGGAGGGAAAACGGACAAAAGCAAGGGCTCTGGGGGTGCCCAAGGGCCCCCGTGAGCTCTGAGAGGGCTCAGGGCTGAGGGCCACTGCTGTCCCAGGAGCAAGGGGGAAGCCGTGCAGGTGGCCTTGCGGGGGTGGGGTGTCCGTGAAGGGATGAAGGCAGAGGAGAGGCAGAGTAGCTGCAGGCACAGGTGGAGTCCCCTCCAGGCCTCTGGGGCAGTGACGCCGTGACATCAGGGCCTCAGGAGTGGCTGCTCCATTTGTCACCAGGAGTTACAGTCACTCTGTGTTACAGGGGGAGGAGGGGCGCAGGAAGGAGTGAGGAGGACAGGGACCTCACGGATGCCAGATTCTTTTCCCGCGGAGATCGTCAGAGTCACTGAATCAATGTCCAAGGCAGGTGCTTCTGGCCACTCAGCCGTTAGGAAAGCTGAGGCTGAGACGGTGGAGCGACGTACACGGGTGGTAAGTGGGGAGCCTTCTGGAGCAGCCTCCTCCCACTAAGCCATCTGCTGCCCCCTCAAGGTGTCCCTCAGTGCAGCCCCAGGAATATGGCTGCCTCCGGGGGAGCCCGTCCACACACCCCAGGTCCTCAGGGTGGAGATCTCAGTGAGATTCTGCTGCTTGGCGTGTGCGGGGGGCACACATTTCCAGTAGTGAGCTTGGCGTGTTAGAGGAAAACGAGCATCACCGTGGTGGTCACGTTAGAGGACCCCTGGCCAATGTCGGTGGCCTGCACATTTCCCTCGGGCTCCCAGCTCTCACTCCAACACTTTCACAGCCAGTGCTGAAGAGCTGTGTTCGAGGGATGTTGCGAGGTCTACCCAACACGACTAAGAGTACTGAACACCCCGGAGGCCTCGGCAGCGGAGACTGACTTTTAAATGTAGAAGATGGATAACGATTTCATTTCTCCAAGTTCTCCTCTGGGTATACATCGCAGATATCTTGAAGAAACAGGCTGCTGACAGTGAGCTTGGGGGCTTGCAGGACAGCGAAGGGCATGCAAAGGTTGTGGGGGGCCTCGTGGGGTGCTGAGCCAGGGTGCACTAAAATGAGGCCAGGGTGAGGCGAGCACTGCCCAGTGGAGGTGGAAGGGATGGCCACAGAGGGCAGGAAAGAAACCTCCCTGATGTTGACCCGGCACAATCCAGAGGGACACTGGGCAGGAGAGACAGCAAGGGCCTCGCTGTCATGTGTAGTGCAACGCGTCCATCTCCCTTCCCCACTTCCCTCACAAAACCCTGGGTCAGTTCTATACTACATATGGCTACTTGGGGCACAGGGTTCCTCTGGGGGAACTAGATGATGTCCCAGTGATTCATTCTGGCAGGTGCAAGGACAGAAAGTACAGACACAGGGCCCAGGGCTGGAAGGATGGCTGCAGGATCCCTATGCAAGTTGGCCTTGAAATGACTTCAAGGAATTCACAGTACAGAGGAGGGGTCAGCAGTTTGGGAGAGGAGCACAGAAAGCGAGATCATCTGTATCAAGTTGGGCTCCACAGAAGGGGTGTCGTGGTGACAGGAATGAATGTCAGGGAAAGAGCAAGTCCTCTGCAGCTTGGAGCTGGGTTGGCTTCACCCATCTCCAGCCCCACCTTTGCCCCACCATCCCCAGAAGACACCTGGAATCTCCCTAAGCACCATGACCGAGGCTGGCAACACCCAATGGGGCCCATTTGCAGGAAGACCACAGGTGCCAGCTGTTGCCGTTGTACCCTGGTCTTCCCCGGCCATCTCCATGTGTCACTTGTACTGCCCCAGTTTGGATGGCCAATTGCTGTCTTGCTGCATGAGCCACGAGGATCAGCCAGGGGAACAGGGCGCTGAGTTCACAGTCAGCAAGTCAGTGACATGCATAAGTAGACATCCCAGGAGGTGGACAGGCAGAGCCATGTGCGAAGGACTGGCAGAGAAGGACTGTCCCTGCCCCTAAAGGAGGCTTCATGGAGGGGTAACTGCAGAAACCCAGAGAAGGTGGTGGGAGGTGACAGCAATTGGCCATCCAAACTGGGGCAGTACAAGTGACACATGGAGATGGCCGGGGAAGACCAGGGTACAACGGCAACAGCTGGCACCTGTGGTCTTCCTGCAAATGGGCCCCATTGGGTGTTGCCACCTGGGTCATGGTGCCTAGGGAGATTCCAGGTGTCTTCTGGGGATGGTGGGCAAAGGTGGGGCTGGAGATGGGGGCAAGGGAGGTACGGGCTGAGAGCTGCCTGGACCCTGCTCTGGGCTCTCTGGGGAATCTTTAAGGATCTTCTTTCTCTTTCCCACATACGATTCATGTCAGGAGATGCAAGTGTCACTCAACTTGAAGTCATCAAAGGTCATGAGCATTTGAGAAAGCATCCGAGTTTTCAGGTTCCCGGTGAGTCATGTTGGCACTTGACCATTTTATATGAATGACTGCCCATTTTATATGAATGCTGACTTCAGCTGGGTGGACCTGAGAAGGCCTATTAAGACGAGCTGATAATCGACCCAGTCTTAGGGATCACAATTTAACCAACAAAGCATTTTATTTTGATCTCTATATTTAAGCCCTTGGAAAATAATGATTATGTGTCACCAAAAATACATCCCAAAGTTACACAACTTCTTATATGCTGACATAACAATGGGAGGGGGTAACTCTCCTCAAATTGAAAACAATCTGCTTCTCACACAATAGGGAGCTAAAGAAAGAAACAGAAGTTATACAGATTATTAAGAAAATTGTTAGAATGATACAAACCATGCTAGTTGCGTCTAATCCACTGTCAGCTAATATCTGAGCAAGGATTTTCTTTCTTTCTCTTATTACTTCTATTTTCTCCTTCAAAAAGTACTTGGGTATGGGAATATCCAACTGTTGCTAGAAGAGGAAAAAATAAGCAAAAGAGCACTTTAGTCATGGTACCAGGACTCAGAGCTCGTGGAAATGTACAGTGACGATGAGCAGGTGAAAGGGCATGGTGTACTGCCCAGCTCACGCAGGAGACGGAGAGGCCCTGGAGTGCAGAGAAGCATTACTCCCAAGGAGACCTCCACAGAAGGAATATCCTAACTACAACCTCAGGAATTCACACCAAATAGGCCTCAAAGAACTCATGATTACCTTATGAATTTCTTTAAAGAAATATAATATTCTCTCAGTCTCTAAAATAATTATTCAAACCAGGTGGGTCATAGAGGTCTTTGAATTAAACCTAATAAATTATAATTAGCACCACTGACTATTGGTATGCAGAAGACCATAATCTTTTCTAATAATTTGGTTTTATTTTTATATAAATTACCTCATTCAAAAATTAGTTGTGAAATTAGAGGCTCTGGGTGACTGTACCATTCAGAAAACTTGTTTTTGACAAAATAAGTCTGAATGTCTATTCTTTACCTGTGTGAAGAATATTACCAAATATTTCAAACTAGTAGAGGTCAAATAAATACTTACGAGTCCAAGTTCAATGATGAGGAATACAGAAGTCTATTCAAGGTTGTGGACTCTTGGCCCAGTGAGAAGATTGTCCCAGACACTGTCCGTCATGCCTGGCCAATTCCAGGTAGACCAGCTGACGGGGCAAGCCAAGGTTATGGTCTCTAGGATTAGTTTCCCTTTTTTTTCCAAATCAGGGTGTGACTCCCCTCACCCCAGAGAATTCTGGACAGGAATTCTCCTAAATAAGCTTTAAAGCATAAGGGGTATCATCTTTAGGACTGAGAAGAACAGATCCTTGGAATTCTGGAAGGTGGCAACAGCTTTTGAACCCCAGGCTTTTTACAGGCTAATGGAGTTTGGGAGGTGATCTGGGAGTGAGCTCCAGGGCCCAGGGGGTGAGTGTGCCCTATGGAGGGAGGGCAGTCAGAGAGGAATGATGGCACTTATATCTAATGTTGGGAAGTTATTAATTAAGAAACATGTACGATGCACTGTTCCAAATTCTAAGGCAAAAATTTTATTGACATGACTGCATCTGGCCCATTTGGGACCACAAAATCATAGTGAGGGTTTGGCAGTTAGGGTTTCACAGAGCAGTGGAGCATGGAAGCCAGGGCAGAGGTGTCCATCATGACCCCTTTTAGGTGCAGGTACCCAGCCTCAGCTCTCCATGGAGGGGATCCAGGACACTGCCAGTGCCGAGGTACAGAGACCCTCTCTCCTCACACACCCCTCTGTGCTGGAGGACCTAGCAGAGAAGGTTCTAGAAACAGGCTTCTGGATAGTTTGGCCCAAAGGGGGCACTTCTGGACAGACTTGGGGACCCCATGGAGCCAAGGGCAGGCACAGGGGCAGGGGAAGGCTCTGCTGCTTCCTTCTGCTCTCTGCTGTCTCTGGTTTCCCCTCTTTGTCGCCAAGAGCATCTCCCTCCATTCCCCAGAGCACCGGGCTGACGGAGCCCTAACCCTTAGATATCTGGGGGACCACAGTTCAGACCTCGAGGTAGAAGCTGGTTCAGAAACTCCGAGGGAGGGCCTGACTGGTACAGCCACCCAGAGCCTCTCAGTGGATTGGTCACCTGTCATCAGGGCACAGGGTCCTACTGGACAAGCAGCTGGGTGCTGGCCGCAAAACACAGAGAGTGGTGGGCTATGTGAGTGACAGTCACAGAGGCCAAACTGCACAGGGTGCTGGGTGGCTGCACCTGAAATGCACACAGTCCCTGGAGCTGGCTCATGGTCTTCCTGGCTGTGCTGTGGCTGCTGGGTGAATCCCTGGCTGCCTGTCACCTCCCACGGCTCAGTCACTGTTGAGAGCCCCCCACCATGAAGGCTTCCTGCTGCGGTCTGCCCTGTGGGATGCTCCTGGTGTCCAGTGGCTTCTGCTGTGACAGCAGCTGCTCCTGGCCTTTAGGAGATGACCAAAGCAGAGGGGCCAGCTGGCTGTGGACAGGGAGAGAAACAGAAGCAGCCCCACATAAATCCCATAAACTCATTGGTCCTTGCATTTAGGGGCAGCATTTATTATATTTCTGAAGTTAAATTTGTAAATTTAATGTTACTTTACCAATCAGATTTGAGAGTATGGTTGAAGAACTACGTGTTTCACATTTATCCGAGGTCATCCACATTTTACCTGGTGAGTAAACCCACCTGCCTAAATCCAGTGGTTTAATTTTGGAGCTTATAGATGAAAGCTATGGCCACGCAAATTTAGGAATAGGTTCTTCAACATTTTTGTTGATTTCGGTATTTTCTTTAGTCCATCCTGATAAAATTGACCAACAAAACTAAGGGGGTACATCCCAGAAAGAAGCATGACGCTTTGGGAAAGCCAAAACACTTCCAAAGCAAAGAAACACTACACTCCAATGTAAAAATCGAACATTTTCTCCTTTTGATTTTATTCTGTGGAAACATTCCTTTCAAGATGAAGGGTAAGCTCATAGGCAAATAGCTCCTAAGTGGTGGGCGTCCACCGGCCCTGCACACCCAGCCAGACAGAACACCAGTAGAAGCCCTGGGTGGGGGTCAAGTAGCAAAGGTCAGAGGACAGTGGCCAGGGCTAACTGCCCAGAGGAGGGGGTTAGGAGCTGCGAGCATGGAGAGGCGGAGGGGGACTTCCATGGGCCCAGAGAGCAGGGCATACTCCGGAAGACTGGGAGGGTCTGTGTTTCTGGGTTTGTGGCAGGTGGGGCCCCTCTAATCCCACGGTCCTGGCCCACACCCCATTCCTAACAGAACAGAGGATGGTGCAGACTCTCACCCTCATCAAGAGGGAAGGGGACTAAGACTCAGCGGTGACAGCGTGATGCTGACGTTTAGGTGTTGAATACACCAACAAATGCGTCCACAGGACCTGCGGGATATCGGTAGAGACCCACACGCCTTATTAACAGTGAGAGGAAAATAAGAAGAAAGAACCAACAGAGTACTTACAGGGGCCAACTTCAGGTCCTGTAAGATATCATCAAAGTAATGGAACTCAGACAACTCCAGCTCCACCATGTCGTTCTTCAGCTCCAGGATGCGCCCCATGACCCCGTCCAGGATCTTCCGGATCAGCAGTCGCTTCTGTGGGTGCACTATCTGGTCGTAGACATTCTCCAGGTTCCTGAAGATCTGCACATACTTTATGTAGAAGGTGGCCAACATCTGGAAGATGTAGACAGGATTCTTCTCTTGCTCCACCAGCTTCTGAGACTCTTTATCAAGCAAAGAATTGAGGGCTTCTTGGGTCTGGTGCCACATTTTATTATACATTCTGCGGGAGGACACAGGGTTCAGACAGTTGAGCAGATGAGAATTATTTTGTCAGGGAAACATACTGCCATCTGGTCTAACAAAACAGAACGCACAATCAGGTGTGAGCTCGCAGTACATGGCGGCTGCAGGCTGTTTAGACAATATTAAGTCCTGTATGGATGTCCATGTGTTTTTTTTAGATCTGACCACTGCTATTATTACAAATAAGAAATTTTAAAAGTCCTATCCTAAATGATATAGTTGTTCCTCACCATCATGTGAAGCCAGTATTATTATATTAATGTAAATGATAAAATGATTGAGGTCCAGAATGGTTCACTGTTTGTCCATATACATAGTTGATGGAGTATAAATTACAGCAACCATTTTGGAAAGTCATTCAACTTTGTTTTGTAAAGTTAAACATGTGCAGACTCTATGAATAATCATATTTGCAGAGAAATTTGTAAATGTGCATTGAGGATGTTTAGAGTAGTATTTTTAATGTTCTTTATTCCTGCACTAGTTACACATGATAGCGGGGATCATTTTGACATATTCATACATGCATGGAATCTATTTTGTGCTATTTCAATCCCCAATCCTGCCATTTCCCTCCTCTCCTCCCTCTCCTCTTCTCCTTCCTCTACTGGTCTTTCTTCTCTGTAGTTATTGTTTTATTAATCAGTGCTTTATAGGTATCCATAAAGGTACAATTCCCTGGGGTAGATTCACATATGTACGTAGCACAGCTGGGTCCATTCTTTCTGCAGACCCTCTTTTCCAGTCCCTCTTCCCTCCCCTTCTACCCCCTTCCTCTGCTCCACTCATCTCCCTTCTATTTTCATGGTATCCTCCCCTGATTTTGCTCCAGCTTCTCGTATGAGAGAAAACATTCAACCCTTATCTTTCTTGGCTTATCTCACTTCCTATGATGCCCTCCAGTTCTGTCCATTCACCAGCAAATGCCATAATCCCATTCTTCTTCGTGGCTGAGTAGAATTCCATTGTGTGTCCATACCACGTTTTCTTTATCCCTTAGTCTGTTGATGGGCATCTGGGCTGGTTCCATAACTTAGCCATTGTGACTTGTGCTGCTATAAACCTGATATGGCTGTGTCACTGTAGTATGCTGATTTTAGTTCTTTTGAATAACTACCCAGGAGTGGGACAGCTGAGTCACGTGGTGGTTCCATTCCTGATCTTTTGAGGAATCTCCATACTGCTTTCCACAGTGGTTGTACTAATTTATAATCCCACCAACGTGTATGAGTGTGCCTTCCCCCCCACATCCTCACGGGCATTGTTATTGTGCGTATTCTTGATGACTGGCATTCTAACAGAAGATGAAAACTCAGTGTGATTTTGGTTTGCATTTCCCTGATTGTTAAGGATGTCAAACATATATTTTTCATATATGTGTTGGTCATTTGTATTCCTTCTTAAGAAATGTCTGTTCAGTTCTTTTGCACATTTACTGGTAGGATTATGTGTTTGGGGTGTTAGGTTTTTCGAGTTCCTCACATCTTCTGGATACTAATCCTGTTGGGGGAATAGCTGGTGGAGATTTTCCCATTCTGCAGGCTCTCTCCTCATGCTCTTGTTCTCTGTGCAGAAGCTTTTAAACTTGATGTCATCTCACTGACTGATTCTCGTTTTCATTTCCTTGGCTTTAGGGGTAATAATGTTAAGGAAGTCAGTGCCTGAGTCAAAATGCGGGAGTGTTGACCCTGTGTTTTCTTCCAGCAGTTGGTCTGATTCCCAGGTCTCTGATCCACCTTGAGTTGACTTCTGTAGTGATGAGAGATAGGGCTCTTGTCTCACTCTTCTACATATGGATATCCAGTTTCCCCAGCACTGATTGTTTAACAGGCTATCTTTTGTACAACATGTTTTTGGAATCTTTGTTGAGTATTAGGAAACTATTTGTGTGGCTTAGTCTCTGTGTCTCCTATTCTATTCCCCTGGTCTCCTTGTTGGTTTCGGTGCTCGTTCCAATGCTGTTTTTATTACTAGACTCTGCAGTAGAATTTGAGATCAGGGATGGTGATGCCTTCAGCATGGCCTTTCTTGCTCAGTATTGCTTTGGCTACACTGGGTCTTTTATTCTTCCAAATAAATTTAGGACTTTTTAAAATCTAATTCTATGAATTATATCATTGATATTTTGATGGGTATTGCACTGATCTCTATATGGCTTTTGATAACATGGCCATTTTGATAATTCTGCCTATCCACAAGCATAAGAAGTCTTTCCATCTTCTAAGGTCTTCTTTAATTTCTTTTTCCAGTGCTCTATGCCTTTCATGATAGAGGTCTTTTACCTCCTTGGTTAGATTTATTTCCAAGTATTTCATTTTTTTGAGGTCACTGTGAACTGAACAGTTTTCCTGATTTCTTTCTCGGCAGATTCATTATTGGAATATAAGACAGTTATTGACTTTTGTATGTTGATTTTTGTATTCTGCTACTTTGATGAATTTATCAGCTCTAGAAGTCTTCTGGGGAGTTTTTGGGTCTCCTACATATAGAATCATGTCATCAGCAGACGTATAATTTGACTTCTTTCCCGATCTATTACCTTTAATTTCCTATTCTTGTCTGATTGCTCTGGCTAGAGTTTCAAGAACTATGTTGAATTCAAGTGGTGTCATAGCATAAACAGAGATAACCAAATGCCCATCACCATGAATTGTGGCATGGTCACCAGTGGCTGTGTATGTCACACAGAAGTGGAAACTGGTGAGTGAACGAGAGCTCAAGGCAACATCCACAAGCGTCTGAAGCACAGTGGAGTGCAGCGAGGCCTGGGGCGGAGCTGCTGGCCTGCTCTAGCCAGGCCCTCTTGCCTCATGCTGGGGTTGAGAGGTGGGGGATGGTGAGGTGTGCACAGTCCCACTGCCTCCCTGGCAGGTAGCAGAGGGCCTCCCTCCTCCTGTTGCCACCTGCTGGTTTCCCTAGACTCTGTCCACGCCCTTGTCTGGCCACTTACCAGACCCACTCAAGGTGCTTGCTTGTCCTGTGGCACCCTGACCAATACAGTCATGGTAGAGATGAATGAGGGTCCAGTTTTGGGTGGGTTCTGGCTCTTTTATATTCAAGAACAAGACAAAGTTGGACTGGAGGTCCATGGGAAGGGACTTCCCCATGGGACCGGGTGACAGGCCTGTCACTGGTTTCCTTGGGATGAGGGGAATGGCTGTCTGTGAGGTGTTCCCGTGCTCAGTGGAGAGGGTGGCTCCTCCCCTGGCTGGGGAGTGGACCAAGAGGGCTGAGGATGCTTGCCCTCCTGCCTGCCTGTCTGGATGCTCTTCCATGCTGCCCTGCGCCTGGCCTCCAGACTCTCCACAGGTTAGCCACCAGCTCCCGTTCAGGGGGGGACATTTCACTCCTTGCATAATCAGTGGTTAATAATTATGTTACTGGCCAACGGCAAAAACGGTCCTCAAAAGGACAGAAACAACAAAAGCAAACTCAGGGCAAGTGAATCACAACCACTCCCCTATTCTCAGCCCCCTCAGAAGACCAGGGCTCCCCCCTTGCAGAGGAGCTGCTGGTTCCTGGCCCCAGGTGTGCCCAGGTCCACCTCCTCTTGACTCTACCTTCCTGCCTGTCCCTCCCTGGCATCTCCTGGTACCTCTCCAGGCTCTCTACATTCCCCTTGACCCCTGAGCTCACAAACTTGTCAACCCTTTACTGACCCCGGAGGCAACAGTGCAGGTAGACACACCGTCCAGTCACCTGGTTCCCAGCCCTCAGTGGCTCAGTGCTGTGCCCTACCTCTGCTCCCTCTGCCCAGGCCCGCCACCTGCTGTCCTTCCAAAGCGCTCCAGACTTCCCTGCGAGTGAGAAATTTTGCAGGAATTGCTTATTGAAGCATTGATCACATTGGGTTTTTTCATCTTCTTGGCCAAAAGTTTAAAGTGCACCTTGATGTGAAAAGTGTTTCAAGGTTCAGGTGACAATGATGGTGACTTAAGTTTTTGTACTGTGAGCCTCTGTTCTGCATGCTTTACATACAAAAACTCATGTCATTCTCACAATGTCCCTGTGAGGCAGGTAAATTATCACTCCTGCATGCAGATGAGGAAACAGAGGTACGGAGAAATTATTGCCCCAAATCATAAATCTGAACAGAGGATTTGTACCTTGGCAGTTGACTCCAGATCCTCCGCTCTAACCACCAAACTTTCCACTCTCAATTCATCAGGAAGAAAGCAAATGAGGGTGATCAGATATGGAGGACGGGTGTGGTGGCCACCACAGGAGAACAAAGATCAAGAGATTCAAAACAACAAAACTCTTTCCCCCTCCCCTAGCACCCCACTGTTAGGATGCTGGATGCTGCCCCTGGTGCACCACCTCCAGTGTGTTCAAGCACAAGATTTCTCAAACCTCAGCAATGTTTAGAAGATGTTGATAGTGAAAGGGCATTCTGCCAGATGGCTTTATTATAAAAGGGACTGTTATTATGGGAAAGTTAGGATTTATTTAGGGTGGGACATTTCACTCCTTGCATAATCAGTGGTTAATAATTATGTTACTTACTGGCCAACGGCAAAAACGGTCCTCAAAAGGACAGTAACAACAAAGGCAAAGTAACACCAAAGACTTACAGCTGTCTAAGTCACCCGGATATGCTGGCCCTGTGCTTGCCACTATCAAGAAGACAAGCAGACAGGAGAGGGCAGGAGGAGGCAAAGCCATCACCTCAAAGATGACCGCAGGCTTTGCACACAATGCACAGCAACTCATCCACCTGGGGGACTCAGAGTCCTGGGGGTGTGAGAAGTGGAGTACAGTCTTGGCTTGCCAATGCCCAGACTCGCAGAATCTGGAAGGGATAGCCACCTGCTTTGGTCACTGACCTGAGAGGGCACACAGGCCACATGCATTGAAGGTCCCTGCACTGTAGCATAGAACCAAAAAAGTGCTCTATTCATTTTCTGAACTAAACAGGGTTTGGGACAACACGAGGTAAAGCACAGGCTGATCTCATCTGGAACTCAGCTCTGAAGTCCCACTTAGCAAACAGAGCACAGCACCACCCCAGAAGCCTCACTTCTCCGACCAAGGCCAAGAGCCCAGGGTGCCCGCAGCCCATGCTGGGGGCCCCAGCTCCTCAGCAGAACGGTAAGACCCTGGCGTATTCCCACCAATGCTCAGTGAAGTTTGACTCACAGTCCACACGTGAGTGAGAAGCCCCCTCACAGGTCCAGGAGCAGGGTGACCACAGTGCTAGAATGGGCCAACGAGATCTCCTCCAGAGCAATGCAGGGGATGCTCCTCAAAACCGAGGAATGATTTTTTTTAAAAGGAATTATACAAGGACTCAACTATAAAAGATGTTTAACACCACCATTTGTAAATGAATTAAAATCCAAGGAAGTCAGTTAACAACAACAAAAAGTCAGTTAGCACTGCAGCATTGAAAGACTTAGACAAAACCTGTGCAATCTAAATGTGGAGAAGAAAATGATAAAAGAAATCCCATTCCCAGTTCCAATAAAGACCATTAACTTTTTAAGAATTACCATGGTGGGAGCCACATTAGGCCTCATGAATCAACATTCTAGAATGGGGAAGATCAGAATAAGCAGAAGGCGGTGTCAGGTCCTGCCTGGGGAGATAAGATATGAAGACAGCAGGTCTCGAGACTGGCTTGTGGATTTGCCAGGAATCTAGTAAGGACACACTGAACACTAAGTAAATCTAGTCATGAGTCTTAAACACCAGGTGGGGCAGACAGTGAAAGATAAAAGGTGTCTTATCAACGTCACAACATTTAACTCACCAACACAGTAAGGGTGCCGCCACCCCAGGAGGCTGCCTCCAGGAGGGTGCAGGAGGGAGGCTTGAACCCCACAAAGAGCAAGGGCTGAGGGGACTGCTGCTTTCCCAGGGACCCAGGGCTGCAGCTGCTGTGGGCAGGCCCGGCCTGGAGCCCTGCTGCAGCTAAGGGCACTCACGCAGGTGCTGGTCCAGGGGTCAGGCAGCAGGAAGTTCCCAAGGCCACTGCAGGGCTGGCCCTAACTGGGACTTCTGGCCAAAGGCATCTGTTGGCTGGGCCTCCCAGGTCCTGCCATTTGGGCTGAGCCTTCTTCTTCCTTGCCTGCTGCCTTTTGAGGGCCCCTTGTCTGAAGGGACGGGGCACCTTCACCTGTGTTCCTCAGCTCTGAGAGGCCTCCATCTCCTCCACCAAGCCTTGTTCTCCAGGGATTGACTGTGGCTTCTGTCTTCCTGTCCAGACCCCCTCCATGTGACTCTTCTCCACATGGTGTTGGGGGGCCACCCCATCACTCACTGGAGTGCCAGGGGCCTGGCCACCGTGCCTCAGTCACATCAGCCTGTGGGGCCTCCAGGACCCAGCATGGAGCTCACCGCACTGCAGCCCTGGGAAGGTCACGTGCCACAGGGACGTGACAAGATGCTTTGTAGCAGGGCATCACGGAGACGTCATTCACGTGCCATCGAATGCCTTCTCAAGTGCACGGTTCGGGGGTTTACGGTCTGCACCAAGTGTTGGGCAAACCCCACACCTCCTAACTCCAGGATGTTGCCATCACCCCAAAAGACAGCCATGCCATGCAGCCCTCCCTGCCTAGGGCCCACTCCTCCCAGCCCTTGGCCACCTTAAATCTCACTTCTACCTGCCGTTTCTGGACATTTCATGTCCAGATGTTTAAAAAAAAAAAAAAACCTTCGTAAGCTGAACGTGCTGTCAGTAGAAAGCGCATTTAATACCCTAAATCTACCGCCCACACTAGCTCTGCAGCAGAGCTTGCTAGAAGGTTGACTGTCCCCTTCTGGTGGCAGGGCTGACAGGAGCCACGCTCCAGGTGCTACCCAGCACCCTTGAGAGATGTGAACCTCATATCGCCAGCCTGGGAAAGGCTCAAATTTAAAATGAGAAGCACGGCTCATGCTGGACGCCAATCACTTCCACTCCGCGGCAAGGCTGAAAACAAAGTGGATCCACCAGAGTGGGATGCTGTGCCCAGAGCCATGTGACAGGTGGCCCTTGTTCACCCACGTGCCATGCTATAGCGCAAACCAGAATTTCATGCCTTTTTACTGCCAAGCAATTCTCCACTGTGTGGGGACCCCACAGGGTTCTCTACTCAGCCACACTGGCCGCTAAAAACAGGGCCGCCATAAGCATTCAGGCACAAGTGTTTGTGTGGATGCATGTGTGTATTTTCCTGGTCTTGGCAAGGTGATTTCTCAAGGTGAAAATGCTAAAGGTTTAAAATAGAAACCAGTCGCTGTGGTACAAGCTTGTAATCCCAGCCACTAGGGAGCCTGAGGCTGTAGGACCTCAAGTTCAAGGCCAGTCTCAGGCCCTAAGCAACTCAGCAAGATTCTGTCTCAAAATAAAGAGTGCTGGGACGTGGCCCAGTGGTACAGTGCCCCGGGTTCAATCCCGTGTACTGACAGAGAGTGCTCTAGGATTCAAGAGACTCTGCCATGAGGGCGTCCCCGCGGGCTACCGCCTCTCCTCCTGTGCCCACGCCTCCTTGAGTGGCAAACCTGGATAACAACACCTGCTCAGAGGGTCACAGTGGGACAGCACAAGACATGTGACAGTGTTCCTGAAACTTTACATGCACTTGGCAAAGGGAAGGCAGCACTCATCTGTGAGACCCAGCATTTTGTACAAGTGTGGTGGTTTCCAACGTGGCCATGAGGCCTAGAAGTGCTACAGCCTTTGAAGTCAGGGGGGCGAAGACTGAATATGATGCTAAAAGGACCAGACTGCTGTTTCCACCAGGCAGCCTGAGTATTCAACTGCACTCAACAGGTCCCAGGCCGAACTCCTGATCTCCCGCATCCCCAAACCTTGGCGATCCTGTAGCCCTCTGCTCCAGTTTCCTGGCCTAGAAGAGAGGGCTGTCACAGCAAGACTGTGGCTGGACTGCGGCTCTGGGGCCACACCTTCCACCTGCTGCATGAGCTGCTCGCCTCTGCACCTAAGCTACTGCGAATGGAATCCTAACAGCCAACACTGCAGAGTGGTTGTGGAGGTGAGGACAGTTGCTGTACTTCAGGGACTTTGAGCAGTGGTCCCCGAGTCCGCAATCCATGTTTGAAATGACTTGTTTCCAAACAAGGAAACTAGGGCAGGGCTGTGCCCGTGGCACATGCTAGGGATAGCCTCTCAGCACCTCCACCAGGGACTGTGGAAAGCCAAGGAAGGGAGCTCCTCAAGATCTTTCTTGATTGAGGCTTTGGGACGTGGGCATTCACACTAGGATTACTGAGGATTACAAATTGAGGTTCCTCGACCTCAAGGGCACCTGGGGCATAAGTGAGGACCTGGCTGGAGCTCCTCTTTGGGTGGGGGGATCTAAGGGTACCATACACCCTGTCCACAAGAAGCTGATCCTCCAGTCTCAGGCACATCTGAATTGAATTTGTTACAAAGGGAAAAGAGAGAAGGGCAGTGGAGAAGACAGGAAAGAGGAGACGGAGGGGAGAAGACAGGAAAGGAGCAAAGCAGGACACTCCTGGCTTGGAGAAGTGCCCCAGGGCTAGGGCACCCACACTTACGCGTTCGACATGGCTGGCTACTTCCCCTTTCCTTGGCCCACCGGGAACTCTTCCTTTGCCTTTGGAGGCTGGCCACTGCGGGGGCCCCGCAGGTCGCGGTGCTGGGGAGGGTGGGAGCGGGACAGCCCCTCACTACAGGCAGGGAAGGGCGCCGGCGG
>NW_026000005.1:50261228-50341068 GCF_001458135.2 Marmota marmota marmota
GTCCTAGCAACAGGACGCTGCGCCTGCGCAGTCCCTGGCCGGGCGGTCTCCGCGGCAACCGCGCTGGACCTCGGGAGAACGCGGGCGGGATGCTCCGCGGAGCCCGGCCACCGCGCGGGTCTGGGCCGCGCCGCCTTCGGGTCGCCCGTTTCCATCCCGCCGGGCTCCGCGGCCCGGGGTCGGGTCCCGCCAGCTCTGCCCTTCGGCATTCCGTCCCTAATGCGGGCCTGGCCGCCATTCCTTGCTCACTCTACTGGGCATCTCTTCTGGGCCGGGTGCAGACGCTTCCCTTCCGGGCCCCAGTGACCACGACTGAGGGCCGTGGACGCTAGTTATTAGTGAGTCGCCATGAGTGCTCTCCTTGCCATCGTTAGTGACTACTCTAACCGCAGTTAGAGTCTGCGGTTCCAGGAACGTGTCCAGAGCTAATGCAGGGGAAAGAGCGTGGGGGAGGTCATTGCATAAAAATGACGATGAACCTGGGCCGCAGGACCTCTCCAGCCATCGCTACTTTCAGGTCCTGCAAAAATAGAAACTGCAACATCCCCGCTGCTCAAGGCACTCAGGAAGGAAGCCCAAGAGAAATTGTTCACATTATATTTGAACAAATAAAAGATCTGCCAAGAGCCACCCAGGTTACATAGAATAAGATAGAAAGAAGCAGCATATTCACTATCTAAATCTTAGACTTTAATAAAAATGGAATAAAAAAGGATTTATAGCTTGGTGATATAGGTGAAGAACCAAATAAATAAAATTTTTTACATGTGTTCCATGTTATAGAATAGTAACACGAGATCAATTTAATAAAATGAGAGAGTAGAAAACAACAGAATGAGAAGGAAAAGATTACATGCCCAAGGAAATCAAACAAAAAGCAGAAATATTTCAATACAGAAAATAAGTTAGAGAAACCAAGAAATAGACTAGTCATAACTTAGTTGAATTCCTGACTTTGGGCTTGACTAAATTACAGTGAATATAGAGTAGAAAGATGAAGACATTTAAGTAATTATGAAAGGGTTAGTTGGTGTTCCTGAAAAAGAGACTTCAACTTGAGATTTTTTTCCCCCAGGGATATAAGGAAACATTTCTGAAATAAAAGAATTGAATCTGCAGATCAAAAATTCTCACTATGTTCCAGGAAAAACTGGTGTAGAACTACCAACTGGAAGAGATATCCTGGATCCATTATTGACAGCAAGGAGAACAGGTGGGAGACAGTGGGCAGCTTCAGTGTCCTCTGCGGTAGCTTCCCATGCTAGATAGAAAGGAAGCGAAGGTACAAAGTTCTAGAGGAAAGTGTGATCCAACATTTTTCCACTCAACTTATTAACCCCCAATACGAAAGCCCTCAGGAAGGACAGCACAGGTGCAAAGGTTGGTATGCTAATGAATGCAAACCCATGAAGCCCAGTGTCCAGTAGCTCAGCCAATAAGGGGTGCACAATCTCCTTAGTCTCCAGAACAGGGCTGATGATCTCAGTGGCTCGGTGATGTCCCTGAGGATCAGCCTCTGGTGGTCTCTCCATCTTTTGGTGCTGTCACACTCAACATGTTGAATGACTCCCTTTCTGGGTGTACATGCCTGTAGCAGCTCTAGGCATCACGTTTCTCCATAGCAACACCTCAGGACAGAGAACAGATCAGCTGGGAGTTACCTGCACAGAGAGACAGAGAGGAAGGTGCAAACCCAATCAGGACTCAGCCTGCACAGAAGGCAGGACCAGCTGCCGGGTAGACAACACACAGTAGGCACCTCGACCTGTGAACTCTATGGCAGACAGATTGCTTGGTGACAAATCCAGACAGCTAAAAGGCACAGGCCGTGTTAAAAAGACCAGCAGAGCACTTGATATGAGACGAGTGGAGTTCCGAGCTGCTCCCGCTGCGTCTCTCTCTGGAGTGCTGTCCTCTCTGCCTCTCTCCTGTGAACTCTGCTCTTTCCTCTGTGCCAGGGACACGTGGGACTTGGCACATCTCCATTCTCTCAGTCTTCTCATGGCCTTCATGAATGGGGTAATATTTTACCCAAGGTGGAAATCGACACTCAGAGGGGGTCGGCGTCTGTCTGTCCGTGGCTGTACTCCAGTTGGTCGTGGACCTGGCTTTTCAGATGGTCTGGCCTCGGAGATCACACGCTCCTACTTTCCCTAATGATGTGGTTGGAGCACCTACCTTAATGCTTGCTTAAAAGCATTTCTGTGAGACAAGTGTTCCCAAGATGATAGTCCTCAAACCGCTTATCCTTTAGGAGAACCCACTGCTACCCGGTGAGTGGCACAGCAGAAGGGCTGCTTTGTCCTCAGTAGTTAATGATTCATGCAGCCACGGGGCTGCAGGCCTCTGGGGAAATTAGCCTCCAGTCTGCTTGATAGGGAGGAAATCATTTCAGCATATATTGTGGACACCCCGCTGTGGAAAACAACAGGCACCACTGTGAAACAGAGTGAGTCCACTCTGGTAGGAGAGAACCCCGCCCTCAGGAGTACAGCGGGGACGGTCATGCAGCGTCATGCAGCGCAGGCTTGTGGTCAGCATGTCCCCTTGGGGATCCAAGGCCTGGCGGATGGAGCCTCCGAAGGTGTCTGATCCACTCCTGTGACAGGTGGTTCACCTGCCAGGACCTCCCCACCTCCTGCCCTCCTCTGCCCATACAAGGGCGACAAGAGAAGGCCTGGCTCTCTAGAAAGTCCACGGGTTCTGAACTCTGATTCACACTGGGATCCAGGGCAAAACAGCACCGCTGTTCCTTGTACACAGGAGCAGTCTTTTTTTTTTTTTTTTTCTTAATTGACTTTTTAAAAATAAATGACAGAGGAATATATTACAATTCTTATTACACATATAGAGCACAATTTTTCATACCTCTGATTGTATATAAAGTATGTTGACACCAATTCGTGTCTTCATACATGTACTTAGGATAATGATGTCCATCACATTACAAATCATTGCTAACCCCCTGCCCCCTCCCTTCCCCTCCCACCCCTCTGCCCTATCTAGAGTCCATCTATTCCTCCCATGCTCCCCCTACCTACCCCACTATGAGTCAGCCTCCTTATATCAGAGAAAACATGTGGCATTTGTTTTGGGGATTGGCTAACTTCGATTAGCATAATCTTCTCCAGTGCCACCCATTTACCTGCAAAAGCCATGATTTTATTCTCTTTTATTGCTGAGTAATATTCTATTGTGTATATATGCCGGGAGCAGTCTTTTAAGCATTTAGCTCACATCTATGCCTCCCCTCAAGACTTTTTTTTGGGGATACTGGGGATTGAACTCAGCGGCACTCAACCTCTGAGTCACATCCCCAGCCTATTTTGTATTTTATTTAGAGACAGGGTCTCACTGAGTTGCTTAGCACCTTGCTTTTGCTGAGGCTGGCTTTGAACTTGCGATCCTCCTGCCTCAGCCTCCCAAGCCACTGGGGTTACAGGTGTGTGCCACCGCATCCAGCTCCCCTCAAGGCTTGCTTGACCAGGTCCTGGGGTCCCTTGCTGTCATTCTGTCTGGAACCCTGTTAACACAGTCAGCGTCCTTCAGACAGAACCCAAGGTAGCGTGGGCTCTTCATCCTGCAGCAAGAGGGGCCTTCCAGGGGTCCGCCGCCTGGCATCTGTTCTGAGGGGCCACGTTGCGCTGGCGACTCGTGGTGTTCACGGCTGCTGCAGCCTCTCGGGGCGTTCAACCTGGCGTCACCCATCCGCGTCCCTGGCGCACCTGCAGTCTGATCCGTGTCACGGTGAAGTGTGGCTTCTCTGAGGAGCCCTGGGGCCCTGCAGCTCGTCAAGGGCGCATTGTCCTTGTCTAGGCAGTCGATGGCGACAGACACTGAGAACCAGGCTCTCTGGCTTGTTTCTGGAGAACCCAGGATGACAACACTTGCCGTCTTTGCTTCCTTTTCTAAAAACTCACCAGCTGCTTTAATGGTCTGGAATACTTCCTGGGATCACGTGGAGTTCCCAGAGAAAGACGTCTGTCTTTCGTGGGTCCTTGTCATTCAAACAAGGACTCTCTGCTGTGAAAGCGTTCATCACCCTGTAATGACTCTGCCGCCCAGGGGAATAGCTCCTCACCCGCACTGGAGGCTCCCCGCAGGCCTGGACTGGGGTTGGCAGACCAGGGAGCAGCTCTTCTGTCTAGACTCAGGCTGCCACAAGGTGGCGCAGAAACCACTACCCAGTGAGATTGGGGCCCCTCCCAGGGCTTCCCTGGGCTCCTGGGCCTCCTCCTCCCCAGTGAGCTCCCTCCCATTTTCTAAGAAACAACAAGAACACAACATAGCAAGAGTGGTACCACCAGAAGACTACACTTAGGCACCCACATAACCAGATCAAGGTCCGGCCTGGGGAAGGCTCTGGGCAGCCCTGCAAGGGGACTGACCTAAGAAGGTGGCACCTCCCAGAGACACAGCTGTTCCTGTCTTCCAGGGAGGACCACGTTCTGCTGCGTCCTCCCTGAGCATGCTCTGTCCTGCTGAACCCCATCTCTGAGTCCGTCCTGCAGGCCACAGTGGTATTTTGTTTTTCTTACACAAAAATACTCTTTATTTTGTTACGCTCGGCTAGATACTGGGGGCCTGATTACTTCGGATTCCCCTTTTGGATAGTTTCCTCTCAACTGAGCAGTATCTTTTCCACAGTTACTACATTTTTTCCCAAATAATTGATGTTTTATTCCACATCAACCATAATAAGACTGCCAGGTTGCTGAAAGAATCCACCTTCCCAGTCCTTTTTTCTTTTGGTACTGGGGATTGAACTCAGGGCTCTCCACCACTGAGCCACATCCCAGCCCTATTTTGTATTTTATTCAGAGACAGGGTCTCATGAGTTGCTTAGTACCTTGGTTTTGCTGAGGCTGGCTTTGAACTCAGGATCCTCCTGCCTCAGCCTCCAGAGCCACTGGCTTTACAGGTGAGTGCACTGTGCCTGGCTTCCCAGTCCTTGAAGTTAACTGGCAAATATCTATTGAAACGCCTTCTCTGCAGACCACAGCCTTGCATACAGCAACAGAAAAAGATGGCTCTGGAGGCATTTAGCCTGCAGGGCGGGCATAGGAGAGGTGATTCAATGCCACACTGCAAAGTGCTTGGGAGCTGAGTTGTGAGAGTGGCTTTGCTCTTGGGAAGTGGGAGGTCCAACGCAGCAAGCAGGATCAGAGCCAGACCAATGGGCTTTGACCTGAGGAAGCAGGAGAACATTCCAGGTGAAGGGAACAGCATGAGCAAAGGTGTCGACGCAGGACACTCAGGTGTGTTCATTTACAGCCAGGGTTTCTGTCTGAGCTGGGAGCAGGTGTGACTCTGTGGACTGGGGCCAGATGGGAGGTGAGCTCCATGGCAGGCAGGTTTTGGACTGACTGTGTGGCTGCTGCAGAACTACTGAGGCTTATGTGAGCAGGAGAATTGACACGATGAAGGCAAGTGCAGAGTGGGTAGCCAAATGTGGTCTGCACACGCCGTGGAGCAACCCGTCCGTGGAGCAACCCGCAGGCCGACCGACACAGGGAAGCACCCCAGGCCTCTGTGCCACTGGAAGAAGCCAGACACCCAGGACTGACCTTGTGTGACTCCACTCAACATGCAGCGTCCAGAACAGGCCTTCTCAGGGGGCAGAAAGTAGATCTGAGCCCACCAGGGGCTGGGGGAGGGATTGGGAAGCTATGGCTTAGTGGGCACGCAGCTTCTGCTGGGGTGGCAGAGCACTTGGGACATAGAGTGAGGATGGCTTATGGCATTGTGAAGGCAGTTACTGCCACAGAACTGTGCCCTTCTAATGGTTAAATGGTTGAAATTGGGGGAGGAGAGGGAGAAGGGGGATCAGGACAGGGACTTTCCTGAACAAGAGCCTGAGGATAGAGCAGAGGGTATCAGACCTGGGGAAAGTGTGGTTCATGGGCTGAGTGGTGTGGCTCAGGGAAAGGTCACGGGTGATGCTGGTTCCCACGTGGGGTGCCTGGAAGGAAGGGGCGGTGCTCACAGGACTGGAGGCGACGCTGGGGACTGGGCGTGGGAAGGTGCAGCAACCAGGTACAGGCTGCTCTGCGAAGCAGAGATTAGAGACGTGGCCACCAGGCCTGGCCCTTTCGTTTTCTTGAATCAACCCCAGCAGCATCTCTGAAGCCAGTTCTTTCTCTACAGTAGGAAGAGTCCCCGACTCCACCCGCCCCACCCGTCACTGGAAGTGTGTGAGGAATAGTTTCCACCCGGGCAGGGGAGGCTCCGGGGCCTTGCCCACTCATGTCAAGATGGCCACCAGACTCCCACAGTACGGCAGGGAATTCAGCCCCTGAATTGCTCCTCGGAAAACCTGGCGGCGTTGACAGGCTCCCTCTCCTCCCTCAGACCCGCGGTGAGGGAGTGAGTCTTCCCAGGACCAGCTCGCGAGCCTGCAGCGAGTCTGGGCTGCTGGAGTTGGAGGAGAGTGACTGCCGGGACCCAGCCGTCATTTGATGGTACTTCAAGGCACAGAGGAAAGGAAGGGGGAGCTTCCGGTTGACTTTGATTCAGTTCTAGCAGCTGCTCAGGTAGGCCCACAGGAAGAGAAGTGCAGTCGGCATAGATAAAAGTGGGAAGGTGGAAAGTTCATGTGGAATCTGAGGCCTCTCCTCTGCACCTGCACGTAGAAGCCCTTTCTGTGCCTCTTCGTGTAAGATGTCCTTCCACATGAGAGGAGCCTTTAGAACGTCAGCCATTAAACTGCCGTAGTAAGCCACTTTTTATGTCTGATGTTCTGTCTGCACAAAAAGAAATGGATGAGATGCTCAGCTTGCTACATTTGCATACTTAACTGGACCCGATCAGGAAGGAAAGCTTTGGCGGAACTTGACCAAGATCTCCAGATCTGGCATCTCAGTTTTGACTCTTTGTGAGTAACCCCAAGGACCATGGGTGTTATGAGTTGTAATAGGGACAGTTCTGCTTAGCTCAGAGGGTTGTTACAAGGATTAAATGAACAGCATCTGTGAAATACCGGGCACGGGTTTGAACCAACCTGGTATTGTACAGCAGGTAATCCCGTAAGCTACTGGGGGAGCCTGGGGCTCTCCTCAAAACCCTCCTCTGAGCAGTATTTCTCATTCTGGGGCTGCAGAAATCTTGAGACCTGTTCTGGTTGTCAAAGGTCGGCTCCACACAAGGTGTTCACGCAGGACTTACAAATGTGCTGAAGAAGAGTGACTGCAAGGGCTGGTCCCAGAGAGCAAGCGCTCCCGGCCGTGAACCCCGGCTTCTCTCCAGCTGTGACAATAACATCTCAAAGCATATTTTGGACTGGAAGTGATTCTGACTTAATTGTAAATTAGTAAGCTAATTTAAAAGGGATATGAGCAACGGGAACATTACATTCTGAATGGAGTTCCCAAAAGAATAGATCACACACACACCAAGCTGTTTTACGTCAAATAAACATCCAAACATCATTTCCCCTGGGAGAGGTGTGTGTGTGTGTGTGTGTGTGTGTGTGTGTGTGTGTGTGTGTTATGAGCTGCCTCTATTAACTATAAATAAAATTTCCCAGTGTGAGAAAAAAAAAAGAAGGAACTAGCGGGAGGCAGGATGTTGTCGTATTGTGACCCTGTGTTTTCACAAACAGCCGGGCAGCTCTGGCCCAGATGGAGAGGTCACCTCGCATTGTTTTAACACCTGCCATCTTTTGAAAGGAGCTCAGCTTCCAAAGGCCATTGAATGCAGCCCCAGCCCGCCCTGCCTGCCCGGCAGCCTCGGGTATTTTGATAATAGTTCTCAGTAAATAGTGGTGCCTGTCCCTCCCATTGGTTTTGTTTTCCCATGTGTCCCTTGTACCCCTCTCTGGCTCTTCCGTCCTCACAATGCTTATAAGGAAGCAATAGTTTCTGGTGCCAAGAGTAGAAAGCCAGGTACAGATAGCAGCTGCCCTGTTCGTGAAACAGAGGAGGACAAGTCATCAAGGAGACACATCGAGGGACATGAAGTGCCAGTGCCCCCAACAATTCAGCAAGACGCAGGTGAAGAGCAGAGGAGACCTCTCCTTATACTATTAACTCCTCGCAGAACACGGCCAGACCCAGGAGATCAGAGCCTTGGTCTAAAGACGCCCAGGCTGGAGGCTGGCCGAGTCTCCGTGGCTCACTCCGTCCTCCTCCCTCCAGGCCTCTGCATCCTTGTCCCTCTCTGTCCTGCAAATACAGAGCCTCCTTAGACAGGTGGGCCCTGCCCTGTGCCAGGACTGGAGGGCAGCATCTGGCACAGCCTCAGAGTCCCCAGCCTCGCCTGCTAGACCTCCCTGAGGCGCCTTAGTGGCTCTCGTAACGGGTGCAGTCATGGACGGTGTGGACCTCGTAAGTGGTGGACCCTGTGGGCCTGTGCCACCCAGGTCCCCTCAGGGAGGTGTCCGCAGAGCCTCTTCATGCTAGGAACAGCACTGCAGATCCTGAAACATGAAATGCTGACCAAAACGATCATAGCTACAACCTGTGCCCAACCTCCCCAAGCTGAGAGGAAGAAATGCTCATCTGGGGTGGGTTTGAGGGTCGTCCTGGCCGGACACTGCTAAGCCGTACAGGCCAAGAAATTGAGGGGCTCTGCATCTATGTTCAGGAAGGGTAATTAGTCTGTAACTTAATTCTTTTAATATTTATGTCATCTTTTGTCCTCAGGATTAAGTTGGCTTCATAAAGTAACTTGGGAAGTGTTCCTTTCCCTGTATCTTCTAAGAATTTGTGTAAGATTGGCATTTTGTCTTCTTAAATGTTTGATGGAAGCCATCTGAGCCTGAAATGTTCTCCAGATTAAAAAAATTATGGATTAGAAAACTCCGTGTGTTTTTTAGAGTAACATTACTCAGATTCCCCATTTCTGTTAGTTTGGGCAAGTTGTATATGTCATCAGATAATCTGTAATTCAGTACAAGGCATAGAAATTATTTTTTTAAGTCCATAGTATTCCACGTTATCTTTTCAACATCTGTAAGATCTGTGGTGATATCTCCTTCGAGATTCTGAAGTGTAATTCTGTCTCTTTTCCTCCTTGATTCATCTCCTGGGGGGTCATCATTTTTATTAATATTTTCAAAGATGCAGCCCTTGGTTTGATTGATGGTCCCCATTTTTGTCTCCTGTGTATCCAATGCTCCTAACAACTGAACCAACTCAGTGGCTTAGAACAACATACCCTATTGTCCCAGAGTGTCCCTGCTCAGGAAACCCAATGTGGTGCAGAGAGACACGCAGCCAAGGCTTCAGGATGCAGGTGAGGACTGGGGAGCTGCTGGCACCCCAGACGCAGGGAGGTGGCCAGGGGAGCCTGCTTCTCTCAGACCCGGGTGTTACCAGTGGGGTCATGTCCTGGGAGCCACTGGCTGGAGGACCCTGGTTCTTCGTTGGAGTTTGGAGGCCCCTCTTTGTTCTTTTCCCTTGAGCCTTTACACAGGGCAGCTCATGACCCAATGGTGCACTGCACAAGAGACCTGGGGGACAGGGAGCAGGGAACGCCAGGCTATCTGTTACCCTTGGAGAAAGTACCTATAAAACAGGTGATTCACAAATTAAAGCCAGTAGAAGACTGCTGATGGAGTGAGGGTGGTCCAGTGTCCGATCACCCACCAGGGCTGGCAGAATGAGTGTTGTTTGGGGAAGCGACTGCCTTCAGCTCTCAGGTGCTGGCTCCTTGCGGATCGCTTCCTTGTCCCCAGCCTTTCTTTGTGCTTTCTGTCTCACGACTGTCTTCTTCACATCTGTCCTTGGTAAGCCTTAGCGACCTCCAGACTGGGCTGTGGCCATGTCCCAGCAGCTGTTGAACATGGCTCCTTCCCTCCTCCTTCCCATGACTGTGACTTGATGGAATTTCAAAGCTGCTCACAAAAGCCCTGGCTCGTGGGATGCCGTGCTGTGGAGTCAGAACTTGATGACGTGCACTGTTAAGGGTTTTTACCCACCTCTTGCCGTCACTCCTCAGGAGCGCCCTTCCCGCTCTCCGTTGCAAAGTGCAAGTCCTGAAATGTGGGCCTCTGCTTCCCTTGTGTAGAGAGACTTGGCCTTGAATGTCCCCACAGCTTCCTTTTGGGTCTGGGGCCACCATCTGCAGTCTTTGACGAGGCCCTAAGACGAGGAAGAGGCGGAAGGGCCCTGAGGCCTGAGGACTGGACGAGGAGGACAGGAGTGCCATGCCGGTGGGGCTGCCACTGGCCACTTGTCCTGGAGGAGGATGGAAGCAGCGTCCACAGGTGGCAGTGCCCTCCCTGCGTTTGTGTCACCTGCATGTTACCTTGCTAGTGGTGCCTGCTTAGTGCTTCAGGCTCTGAGGGGGGCTCTGGGATCCTCACGGTCAGACCCTGGCAAGAAGGGACAATCATTTGCCAAACCAAGACTTTAAGTTCAATAGTTGAGAAGTACAGGGACCCGTGGCAGGGATAAAAATCCTGTTGTCCATAGAACTGAAGGCCAGGTTGAAAGAGCAGCCGACTGAGGACACAGGGGTCACCTTCCTTTTTGGTGTCTTGAAGACTCTGTTACCAGTGAAAAACTGGTGGATATAGAGCTCAGGCAGAGGCAGATGAGACCAAAAACAAACAAACAAACAAACAAACAAATAAAATAAAAAGCCAGCTTTGAAGCAAATGCCAGAGAAAACAAAGATGAAAGGTGTTAAAATCATAGAAGATGCCTTGGGTCGATTTTCTGCTGTTGCGTAACTGACAGATGAACATGGTGACTCCAGTTGGCACCTACGCGGCACCTCACAACTCGGTAGGCTGAGCGTCAAGGCACAGCTTAGCAGGGCACCCTGCTCACAGTCTCCTGGCTGAATGGTGCCTACAGGCTGCGGGCCTCCCAGAAGCCCTGGGCCTCTGGCAGGCTGTTCCAGAGGTTGGCAGTGTTCTGCTCCCTGCAGTGTGGGCTCCTCCAAGCTCCCCCTTCAGTCACGGCACCCAGAGCCTCTCTGCAGTCAGCTACAACAGACCCTTCTCAAGGGAGTGAGTTCCCACCCCTGTCCCCAGCCTGCCCACAGCTAGGGATCACACCTCTAACAGGAGAGAGGGCCATCATAGAACTCTGTGTCCATGCTATAAAATCAAGTGGTTTAAAATGCGCACTTTGACTAATAGAAGAACAATTACAGGCATTATTTGGGAATGGGAGTCCTCAGGGCCCGCCTCTGTCACATGGAGATGTCGCTTGACATCTGGCTGACCCATGGGCTGCGGCCAGCCTGACAGTTCACACATCGGAAATGCCTCTGTAAGACAGGCTCTGCTAGGGCATGCGTGCAGGTGTGTGTGTGCAGACCTGTGTGGGTGCATGTGCACAGGTGTGTGTCTGCTTGTGTGTGTGCACACGTGTGTGTGTGGCAAAATCTCCGCCTCAGACGCCCTGCTCTGCAGGCCTCACCTCCCCACCACCCCAGCTCCCCCAGGACGGCAAGGGAATTGATGTGGCACAGGGACCCGTGTGAATGCACAGCGAGTTGGGGACATGGGGTCCGCTCTTCTTGTGCCCCAGGCTCAGGCATAGCCTTCACTGAAAGGCACCACCCCAGCTTGGACTAGAAACGTGCCCAGGGGTCTCGATGCTGCACTGAGGGCTTGACTGGCCCCGGGCTCTGATGACCTGGGATTCTCAGACTCTCTGGCTGTCCATCCCGCTGGGTCTTATCTTCCCTGTGAAAGGTCAACCAAAACATGCCCAGAACTGCCGTGGGCACTCTCCTGTCATGGACGTCTTCCTGGAGGATGAAACTCCTGTCCATCTCTTCTTGGCTCAGCTGAGACCTTACACTCAATGACAGGTTTCTGGTGAGGGTCTCCAGCGAGCTGCGTCTGTTTCCCAGCTGAGAGCAGCTGCCCCGGTCTCCTGCCCGCCTGTCTTCACCCTCCTCACTCTTACATGACCTTCAAAGGCCACATGAATCCCACATTTGCCATGGGCTCCCCCGAGCCCTGCCCAAGGCCAGTTCTCCCTCATTCAAACTCCTGTGTGGTTGTTTATGTTTGGGGATGTGAATATCAGGGGAGAAGTAACCTCACCTTGTCTTGGCCCAGAGCTGGCCGGTTCACAAGCCCAAGGCCCGGGATGCCTCCTCCTGCAGAGCTGGGCCCAGGGCTGTTCTCTTTCTTGCCTCTGGTGGAATCTCATTCTCTGTGATAGGATTTGCAGCCCCTGCTGGGTGGCCCAGGTAGACTTTCTCTAACTGGTCTGCAGTGAGACATTTGCTGCCCGAATCTGATCACTCAGGGAGTTACAGGGTCACGCACTTATTAACCAGTTAATCTCTGTAGACGAGCAGATCTTGCCCTGCATGTGCTCAGGTCTGAGGACTGCGGCAGGTCTTGGTTCCTCGGGGCCCTGGGAGGTGTGCTGATGATGAACAGGACCACGAGGGAAGGCTGGACCTGCCGGTGGATGACCAGCACTTCCTTTTCTACTACTTACGACAGATCAAAGCGTGTGCTTCACAACGGTGGCGCCCCTTCCTTGTGGCCTCTGTCCTCTCCTCTGCAGGGCGAGTCAGCATGGCCCCTGCACTGCCTCCAGACATGTGCAGTGCTCTCAGCAAACCAGCGTGGTGACAGCAGGGCCACAGTCCAGGGAGGAACCTCCCCCCGCCCCCAGGCCCCAACACACAAACCCAGCCTGTGCCTGGGTCCGCTCAAAGCCTGCAGGGCGGATGTGTCCAGGCACTGCCGCTGGAGCCGCCCACATGTGCTGCCAATTGTCTGTCAGGAGGGAATAGTCCATTTTGCTGAATTTCTAGAAATATGTAGTTTGATGAAATGAGATCAAGACTCAAAGCACTTACCAAAACAAGATTTTCCCTGTGACCAGAAACAAGCCACAGCTATAACGGAAACTCATAAAAACGCTCTTTTTAGTAAGCAGAAAAAAATGCATCTTTAACTTTGCCAAATGAACTCAAAAGACGAACGGTTGCTGTTCTGTGTCTTCCCTGAGGCCTGGAGAGCAGGTGGAGCCCCGGCCATGGCGTCCCCCTGCGTGAGGCCTGGCCACCTTCATAGGCCCCATGCTGGAGCCCGTTCTGCTGCGCGTCTCCCCAACAAGGCGGAGGGAGCCCAGAGGGCGGAGGAAGCAGAAGCAAGGGCATGGGGACCGCTCCCTGGGAGGGAGGAGGGCCTGAGGTCCCATGAGCTCTCGGGGCTCCGCCTGGCCTGGTCTGGTGAGGGCACCCAGAGCCGGCCTGCAGTCCCTGCCTTGAGTTGTGTTTTCTCCAGAAAGAAAGAGCCCTGGAACACCTCAGGTGTAGCCACCACCCAGGTGACCCTTCTGTGGCCTGGACCAGACTCAGCGGGTTCCACCCTGAGTCTGCAGCCCAAGGAGGGCCAGCCCTCCAGGCCTGGACTCTGCTTCTCATGGCCCTGGGAAGCAGCTGCCTGCGTGGTATTTTCCTCACATGGCTCACAGCGTTGTTTGGGGAAAAAATAGTAACAAACTGGCATAGGCAGTGTTTTATCATTTATGAAGTGTTTTTGTAAGTATCTTGCTTAGTCCTCACACCAGCGAAGCGAGCAAACAAAAGTCATCTGATGTTTTCAAAATCACACCGCGAGCCGAGAGCAGAGCCAGGACTTACCCCAAGACTCTCCTGGTCTAGAATCCCTCATGACAAGAGACAGACTTGACAGATCTTGGAAAGTGCATTACCACGGAAACCACATGGTAAAGGAGAAGAAACTCAGGCATCACTAAGCCGCGCCCGCGCCCTCTTCCTAGAAGACCTCTTCCCTCCTTCCCTCTCCTGGGTCAGACCCCAAACCTCAAACCAGCCTCCTCTGCCCATCACGTCCCATAATAGAAAACACATTCCAGATGAAATCCAGCATGCGTCCTAACACCGTGGGACATGGAAGGAAAACTCAAGGCCGCAGGAAAGAGAGGCATCCTGTGTCAAGTTTACACCACTGATCATTTTTAAGCGAGATGAAATTATTTTTATTCATTACTTCATACCAAATTTCCTATGCACACTGCATCTGCTACTACTCAAAAAATTTCAGCTCATTCAATTTTTCTAATAGAATCTTCTCTATAGGAATCCTGTTATGTGGAATATCGAGATCAACCCACAAATGGGTGGATCATGTTTTTTATAAGAGAAAATGAAGTTAGTAAATGAAAACTAAGCTATAAAACAATAATGATAGTGTAGAAAGTTCCAAGGTGTTCCTCTGAGAAGATGGTGGGCCAGAGAGCAGTACCACCTCCACGTCTGAGATTTCTCTACTGCATTTGGAGGATTTGAACTCATTCATGGCACCACAAGACAGACTTGCCTGAAGCCCAGAAGATGTTCTTCTGCAATGTACCCATGGAGTAGGAGCCAAAAGCCCCCAAATCCAGCTTCTTCACTTAAACCAGGGGACAGACCACAGGAAGCACAGCACATGTTCACACTCCACACACACCCAGAGAGAGGAATAGGAAGCATTCCACAAGAAGAGCTACAATTAATAAATGCAGGGGAGATGTCCTCTCCCACAGGTAACCACAGGCCAAATTTCCTCCCCCTCCAGTGGAAGCGACTTAGAATATTATGACCTGTCTACTTACTCCTGGGATTTTCTCCTAAGGACAGTGAATCTATTTGTACAAATTTATTTTCAGTAAAGAAGCTGCATTCGGTATGAAGCGGGGAGCTGAATGGTCTGGGCGCAGCGACATCCCCAGCCTTCCACAGGCGTTAGGAAGAGCCGCGCATCAGATCGGGTTTGTCTGTCTCGGCTCTCCACGCAGACCCTGGAGGTGACATAGATCTGGCTTCTTTGCTGAGGGGGACGATGAAAAATGGATGAGAAGAGACATGACTCAGGAGACCCTGAGAGACTGTGGAGGGCTGGAGTCACCTGACGCACTCCCTTCTGCCGTCTTCCAACACACAGGTGTGGCGTAGATCCACAGCCCACGGGATGCGCTCCGCCCTGCGTGCGGGTCTGTGCCTGGCTCCAGCTGCCTAGTGCAGGGCGAGGGTAAGCAGCGCCCGCTGCTCCCCAGGCTGAGCTCATGACGTCCCCCAGCCCTCCAGTCACAGGTGGCTTCTTATTGTGGCTCCTCAGCATTGCTGTCCCCTTCTCTGAAGTTGGAGAGCTCTTTTCCCCACCACCCCACTCTCCTTTCCTGGCCCTCCCCAGCTGTGCGCTGCATCCACCTGCTCCTCCTCCCAAGCACAAATAGGAAAGAAGAGGAAATCTGCAGGTGGGCGCTACCTGGGTCTCTTGGAAGCTGATTTCCTAGGTCTGCTGATGGCCTTCCCTTTCACAGTCACTATGGTCACTGGTCAACACCTTCATTGGCCAAGTGCCCAGAAGCATTGTGTCTGAGACCAACAGATAGATGTCTGCAGCTGGGCCTTTTGATACACTCCAAAAGCAAGGTCATGCGCTGACGGCCCCAATCCAGGTGCTAAGAGTCCCCAGATTCTGTTGGCTGGTTCACAAGCCTACCTTGGCTTCCTGTGGTGTATTAATCCATGAGCTCTTCTTCTATCACCAGCTCAAGGGAGGCACTGGACAGGCAAGGGTGAACCCAGGGTTAACCTGCACCAAAGGGCAAGTCATAAAATAAATAAAAATGAAAGCAATTTTTATTGTTTTCGGTAGTAATTTCAAGTGTCAAGTGTTAATGATTGAGAAGAATGACAGCACCCAGGAAATGGTAAGGATTCTAAGAATCACTCAGATACGCCCTGGTCAGATCATAAACCAAAGTGAATTCGAAAGCTTTTTGGCAATATGTATTTCTGAGTGGTTCTCATTCACAAAGGGAATCTGGCTATATCAGTTCTTGTCAACCTTAAGTTTCCAGTACAAAATAGAAAAATATTGAGGACTACTGGTTTGCTCTGTACGTAGGGGAGTAGAGTCACTTAAAAAAGCAGAGACTGACAACCCCCTATTTAATAATTCCACTGCCCATTAACCTTCCCTAATATCTTTCTTATAACAATTATCACCACCAAAATTATGTCATCTCTGTTTTTTGAAATAGTAAGGTCTGCTTCCTTGTGATGCTGTAATTCCAAGATGGTAGGGATTTGCCTTCCTTATAGTTGCCTGGACTTGTGCCTGCATCATACTCAATCCATACCTGGTAAGTGAACAAATGTTGAGTTTGTAGATGGAGGTGGATGGATGGTGGAGCATGGAGGATGGATGGATGGATAGATAGGTGGTTGGATGGCTGATCGATAGATGGATAGATAGGTAGTTGGATGGAGGTGGATGGATGGTGGAGGATGGAGGATGGATGGAGGTGGATGGATGGTGGAGGTGGATGATGGATGGAGGATAGATGGATGCTCACAGTTTTTCTGGTTCTTATCTAAAGAAGAAGAGGAAGGTGAAGGTAGGCTGGGCTCTGAATTTGGTAAAGCAGAGCTGAGTCATCTGTTGGCCATCTCAGCCAGTCTCATTTTCCCCAACAAACCTTCCACTCATCCTCCTCCCAGGATGACTTGACCGAGAACCCACCTGACACCTGACATTTACCTGGTCACACAGCCTGTTTCGAGAGATCCAAACCTTGTCCACAAAAAATACCACCACATACCCCATGTCCTCATGTAGGAATGTCATTTCCTCAGCTGTGTCAGTAAACATGGCACATGCCCTGGCAGACAGCCTAGAGGAGGCAGCCAAAGGCTCTGTCCATCCTGGAGCATTTGCTGGTCATGTGGCATCTCCTTCTACCCCTGGGCAAGCAGAGACAAGGGCAGTGGATACAGCACTGGCTCTGGGGACACTTGACCATAGGAACAACTGCCCCTGCCCCTGCCCTGCTGCTTCCTGACATCATGTGCTGCCAGCCGGGATGTTCTCCTGGCGTGTCGTCCATGGGCACCCAATGTAAGGACACTGAGCTTGGGACAGCTGGGTAGTGGCTGTTCACACTGTCTGCCTGAGTTGCTCTGACTTTAGGAAAAGCATTCTCTGCTGTTCATTCCTCAAAGCCCTTTGCTTTCCCGGACATGTGATAAAGTAAACTTGGTGGAAGTGGCTATGGTGACCCTGGCTAAAACAGTATCAGAGAATCTATTCTGTGTAGAGCATTTGCTAAGAGTCTTATCAAAATAAACTTGTCTATAAATGTGGCATTAACCAAGCAGACCTTGCAGTCTGCATTTCTTGGTGTGAGCCTGTCAGGGTCCACTGTGCTGCTCCATCGAGGTCTGGCCTCATTCACAGGCTGCGGAGGTGAACAGCAGGAGTCGCCAGGCAGTGAGTGGGTGGCCTAGGGTCACTGCTGCTGCCAGGCTCTTCCTCCTCTGCACTGTCCTCAGCTCCTACAGTGCCCTGGCTCTGTGATGCCTTGGGACAGAAGTCCTATTGGCAGTGTGGACTTTGCTCTGGTTTCAGGCATTTAGGGCCTCTGAGTGCAGACTCTGCAAGCTCCTGTACCTCCTGTATGGTTTTAATCTGCTCAGTCCCCCAGCCTTGGGGTCTCACTCGGGACCACGTGGGACCCCTTGGAGGTGGGTTGTTTGAACTGCATCCCCATCACTGAGCACAGTGGCTGGCGGAGAGGAGATTCTTAGTCAGTGTTTGATGAGTGGCGTTCCTGCAAGGGCTGGGCCTTTGGGTCTCCGGTTCTCTCTCTGGATGTGGATGATGAGCTTCATTTCCCAGGAGTCACCTCGCAAGGGCCCAGCGAGTCAGGCAGCCTTGGACCTGTTTGGATGGCATATCTGCTGCAACCCTCCCGGTTTTCTCTTCCACTGGTTAGAACGGGGAGAGAACACGAGGCGTGTTCTTGAATTTCAGCCTCGTTTTCACCTCTACTGGGGCTTGAGGCTCAGAGAAAGCAGCAGCCAGGGCTGCAGAGGGGTTTCCGGCGAGGATAAGGCCGTCCCAGAGCCTTCTTCTGTGACTCTCCTGGAGCTCTCTCCACCTTCCAGGCCGGGCTCAGGAGTCTCCTGCTCAGACACAGGACAGAGCTGAGCTTCGGCAGTGGGCCTCCCCCTCATAGAGCATGGCAGCCCTCACCTGGGCGAAGAACCTGGCTGGGGTTGGACAGGGGACGGTTGGGTTGGGAAGTGTCACCCAGGTGGCTCCTTCCTCAGGGACCCGCCAAGGCATCTTTCAAGGGGTTCCCTGTCACTATTACTCAGGGAATTTCATCCCCTCGGGGGAGAATTGTCCATTTCTGGTTATTCTGAATTTTCTGAGATTCTAAGCACTTCTGGATCTAGAGGAGTCTTTCCAGGGAACACAGGTGCGTGTTCAAGTCCTGTGGTTCCCTGGTGACATTGGAGGGGTCAGGGTCCAGGATGAGACATCGTTTTCCGAGCTGTGCCAGCAGAACCTCAGTTGTCATTCTCTGCATCGATGAGGGTTCAAAGACAGAGCCTGGAGCGGGCAGTGACATAGTCCACTGGTCGGGTGACATCGGCCTTGGTGGGGGAACCTGTGGGGCTTGTGTGTGGAGCCACCGAATGCTGGGGCTCTCTCTGTCTCCAAGGCTCCAGCCATCTCTGGTCTGATTCCGGGTGAGAGTTGGTACTGGGGTGTCCTGTCTGGGGTGTCAGGACACCCCATGAATGGTCAGGTCCAGGAGGGCATCCAGTAGGCGCTCACAAAGGCTGCTGGCTTCTCTGGTGTCTCTTTTGGTGGAAAGACTGAAGACCCTGGGGTGGAGGTTCAAGGCAGGGCAGAGCTGGCCTGGCCATGAACAAGGAGGACCCAGGTCTCATTCTGGGGCCTCATGGGGAGGGGTGGGCCGACAGCTCCGCTCAGCCAGCCAGGCATGGGACCTGGGTATGGAGGCCCAGGCCCTTCAGAGGACGACCCTCGGAGTCCCGAGGCATTGCAGGTCTTATAGAAGCAGGTTTGCTCCGTGGCCAGGAGGCTCCGTGGCTGGGGTGGATGCAGAGGAAGTGGGGAGGGCAGTAGCAGGAGTGGAGCTGCCAAGGGCAGGGGTCCTGTGGTAGCCCTGGTTTCTGGACAGCCGGCTGAAACAGGGCTAGAATGACCTGGTTTACCTAGGTGGCTCATCTGAGGCCACGGGGCGTCCTGTGGTGGGTGGAAGGGGAGGGGACAAAGACCCTTAAGCTGCTCCCTTGTGCTGTGGGCCGTGGGTCCCAGTCACTGGGGCCTGGGAGCAGCCTGTGGGGCCTGCCTCTCAGGATGGCCTGCTGGGGACAGGAGGAGCAGGCATCCAGGGCCCTCCCCTCTGGTCAGGGCTGCGTCTGCCTCATAGTGTCATCCCCTTGCCCTTCACACCACGTGTGTGTGTGCGTGTGTGAGTGTGTGTGTGTGTGTGTGTGTGTGTGTGTGTGAGTACACATGCAAGGCACATATCATAGGAAAGGGCCCCCAGATGCCCCAGCAGGAGGCTGAGTGTGAAGAGATGTGGACGGGAGGTGGAGCTCAGGAGGACCTTTGACCTGCCTGGGTCTGGCCCCCACCTGACACCTCTGGTGTGTCCTGGGTGTCCAGGTGAGGAGCCTCCTTGGATGCTCATGGACTTGTGGGAGGGACACTGGGGCCTGCACTTCCTGGCTTCTGCCAGGGGACCCCGCTCTGGAAGCAGGCTCCAGGTTTGGGAATAAGAAGAGCAGCTCAGCGGGCACATTTGAGACCCAGTCGTCTCTCCAGCCCCTGCTGCAGGGGTGACGGATCGCCAGGAGTGGTCCCCAGTGGGAATGCCTCGTGATCTGTGGACCCTGTGGAGTGTGACGTATGCTCCCGGTGAAGGCAGCCCATGCATCGGGATTATTTGGATGGTCACCTCACTTCTGCCCCTAAGGTGGTCACTATGGTTACACTCCCTTTCAGATGAGGATGTGGACTCAGAGGACAAGGGCGCCCCTGGGCCACTCCACTGGTAGCACAGCTGGGCTCCACTCTGCCTCTGCGTCCCAGGGGCTCAGCCTGTCTCTGGCCACAAACCTCTCACCAAGGTGGGGGTCCAGCGTGGTGCTACCTGGCCATGCAACACCAAGGCCAGTTCAGATTCTAGGAACACCAGAAACAGGGCACCCAAAGTGCTACCTGCTGACGACAAAGCCCAGCCTGCCTCACTCGCTGCCAAGCGCCAGAGGCCCTGAGAGAGTGGCTGGAGGAGATCAGCTCTAGGAGCAGGAACTGTCACAGGTGTTGGATTTCTCCAGCACAGGTGGTTGGGCTGAATGGAGAGATGCAGGCAGCGTCTGGACCTCCATGGAGGGTCCGTGGCCGTCCATGCTCACTCCCGGGTCGCAGGTCCAGAATTTTCATCTTAATTGTGCGTGACCCAGGGCCTCAGCATCACCTCTCCAGCTGGGCTGTCCTGACGCCAGTGCAGCAGGCGCAGCACATCCCTGGGCGCGGCGAGACCTGCACAGCCTGTCCTCCCGATGACTCACTTTTGATGTGGCCTGATTTCAATCTTACGTTCTCATCTTTGTGCTACTATGACTTATGATTTTTTCTGCAGCGAACTGAAGGAGGGAAGCACATCATGATCCATGACCTCAGGGCTCCCCACCTTTCCTGTTTCTGCACCTTCCCCAAAAGGTCTGATTTCCTCATCAGGTTTCATTTCTTTTCTAATTCATATTCATGCCCTTTCAAGCAAGTGAATGTGCTTCTCTGAAGCGATCGGCTCTTACAGATAGTAACTTTTTAAGTTGCCAGGCTAGGAAAATAAAAATAACCTATTAAGAAAGTGTTTACATTGGAAGCAGGTGCTCTGAAAATGATCGTTTTAAAAATGATTCCCAAAATAACTCCCAGCAGGTTTTGATCCAAGGGCTCTTTTTCTCTTCTTTCGTTTCCTCCTGTGAAACGTAGTGTGCCCCTCTCCTTGTGCAGGGTGGTTTACATCAGCCCCTCCATACCCCATATCTTTCTAAGTAGCTGCAGTCCCCGCCTTGATTAACCAGGACAGGCATGTTCTGCAAACAGGAGCTTTAGATGTCTCCCAAAAAGAGAATCAGAGTAGGCACACGTTACCAAAATGAAAAGCAGCACGGTGTTGACATATTTTCATAATTTAAAATAGCAAACAAACGCTTGGACACAGGTCCTTCTCAAACGCTTTCTCCTGGTCTCCGTTGGCCCTTCCATTTTATGGGAATCTTTTGAAAATGAGCAGGTTTTACTTTTGGTAAACAGCAGTTTATCCATTTTTCAGTTAATGGTCAGTGTTTTCAATGCTCTAAGAGATCTCCGCCTACCTCAAGGGGACAAAACGTTTTCTTCCTTAGAAATTGTATAGTTCAATCACAAGCTTCTGGGGCCAGGCTCACCCTTCCCATGACATTCTGCTCTCATGAGGCCAACTGGGTCCCTTGAGCACAACATTGCTTCCTTCTGAGGTCAGTGTCACTAGGGACACTAACACCTCCCATTGGGCCCGACCTCTTAGCCATTCCCCTACCTCCTCACTGCCACACTGGGGACCACGCCTCCCACCTGTGCACTGTGGGGTGGAGGGAGTGTCGCACTCAAACCACACCAAGCCATAGTGAGTTTCCTTCTCTCCAACACCATTCTCCAAAGTTTTCCGGTTCTGCTTGCTGAAGAGGCCGCCCTTTCCCCACGGACAGCGCTGGGGCCACAGCTAACCGTCCTGTGGGCGCGCCTGCTTCCTGAGCCCACCCTGTGCTTGAAGTCAGCCTTTGCCTGGCGCCACGCTGTCGGGATGGCTGCAGTTTTACAGTAAGTGGTTAGATCAGTGGTGGCACCGTGCCACTGCAGATGCCAGCCTTCTGGTAGAGTCCAGGCTAGACAACTGGGTGCACCAGTGCACATTTCTTCACCGGCTTCTCTCTGTGGACGCACATCTGTCTTCCCTGGGCACCTCTCTGTACGTCAGTGTCTTTATTGACCTGGGTCTTTTATCGCACAGGTCTCTGTGACGACATGTAGAAAGCATTGGCCGTCATCATGTGGCCACACTGGAAAACATATATTTCCCCCTTTCCCTCTGCAATAATTTTTTTCTCTTTATGGGGCATGATGTTTGTTGAAATGCAAAGTTTACTTTGCATTTTTTAACTTTTAGCTTTCAGTCTTTTTTCTACTTTTGCTGCAAAAAGTGTTCCTCTGACAGACGAATGCCAGTCTCGTGTTAATCCCAGCAGTTTTCGGCCATTTTTCTTCCCACAAAGCACGTGGGGAGTGAGGTGTCACTTGTGTGGCAGGCCTAGTGGCCCCTCTGGGGCTCTGAAGGGCTCAGCTCAACAGCTGGATTCCACCCTTCCCTGCTCGGGAACATGCATCTAAACCAGAACCGCAGAGTCACCTGATTATAGGGAAAACCTGTGTCTACTTCCAATAGTCAGAACTCTCATGCTGGGTACTCTGCCGTGAGGAACAGGTCGCGTGTCCCAGCACCCAGGAGAGAGCGCTGCTCGGTGCTTTGTGTGACTCAGGGGCACCACGTACGCAACAGGGCTTCACTGCTCATAGGATGGATGTAAAAATAAGCCATAAGATAATCTTGGTGCCACTTAGTGAAGAAAACTTAGGGCCCAACAGTGGCATGCCAGAGCCAGGGGGAGTGGAAGACAGTGTCCACTTGCCACTACAGGCTGCACTGTCACTCTGGGGCTGGTGGTCAGCGTGAGGCCGTGTTTACACGGGGGGGGGCAGTTGGCCAGAGCTGTGAAGGAGGCCTCCCCCAGGAGGAGCAGTTACTGGACACTCAGAAGGGTGCCCTGGGCACATGGCTGGCACAGTCTTCCTGCTGGTGGGGAGAGAGGGTGGCCACTGAGTTTGGATCCGGTGCTGCGTGGTGGAAAGCACACGTGCCACGGGGGGCAGTTAGGCGGGGACTGACATCTTACGCCATAGCCAGACTTGCCTGAGCACGATGTGTTGGGATCCAAAGAACAACCTTGTGGCCAGTCTGCAGAGAGGACCCCTGTGGTGGTGCCTAATGGGCAGGAGGCCGCTCTGGGACTGTGCCCCCCTAGCCACAGCTCCCTGTGTGCCACCAACTTCTACCGCAATTGCAGGACAAGGATGCCCTGTTTTTAAACTGCCACGCATCTTTATGGAGAGGCACATCAGCTGAAAAGAAGGTTGGACAATTTCCCAACTAGCCTTAGGTTGAGAATTACCCTAGAGCGTTTGGGTCACCTCGGGTCTCCTACACCATCAGACCAAACTGGCAACGAGAAACTCACAATCCTGGTTCCATGTGTTTGGGGTTAGAGAGGAGCAGTGCAGGTTTTGTTGTGAATGGCGTGATGGAATTTCTGGAGAAGATGAACTTCAGTTTGAATTAAGTTTACACGTGACTGAAGAAGTAGACGGCATTTCTTTTTTTTTTTTTAATATTTATTTTTTAGTTCTCGGCGGACACAACATCTTTCTTTGTATGTGGTGCTGAGGATCGAACCCGGGCCGCACGCATGCCAGGCGAGCCCGCTACCGCTTGAGCCACATCCCCAGCCCCAGGCATTTCTTATAAACAGGGTGAACCTTAAAGGAAGGCAGCATCTTCCCCCTTCCCTTTGGGAGTGGCTTGCCGAGCCTCAGAGCCCGAGTCCATTGTTTCCCTCCCTTGGGGCCATTCACTACTGCAGAGTAACTCCCCACTGTGCGCTGGCCCTAGGGTAAGCACCGGATGTCCCTGGGTGGGCTCTCGCCCTCCAGTAGTACAGAGAAATGACAGATCCCTGGTCGTGCAATAAATGCCCTCCTCAACCTGAGAGGAACCAGGAACCCTCCAGGACAAGGTGCATGGGAGCGCGAATGCCCAGTGAGAGGGCACCAGCTGCTGCCCACCAAGGAAGGAGACCACACGGGGCACTCTCGGGCCTCAGGGACTTGCTGGAGAAAGGAGTGGCTCTTGGCACAGAGGGCCCAGGATCCAGGGCGGTCTTGCCCCTGCTGCGGAAAGGGGAGGACACTCAACAGGATACGGATCGTCGCACCACTGGCTTTGCAGGGTCCATGGCTTCCTTGGGGGGGCGGGTGGCTCATCTGGGGGAATGGTCATTGTCTGGAGGTGGGGAGGCCCATAAGGAGGCTGCCCACTACTCTGTAACAGTGAGTCTCGTGACTGTACATATAGACCTGAGAGCAGATTTGAGAGGTGCTTCAAAGACCAAATGAGTGGGAATAGGGATGAGCAGAAGTCAAACACGAAGCAGGAGGAGTGTGAAGATTCCCAGAGTCCTGGACTAAAACCAGGGCGGATCTTAACCGAGCTGTGGAAATACAGGAGGAGCCGAGTCCACAGGGAAGATGACAGCCCGGTCCTGCGCACATTGAGGAAGGAGCCAATATAGGTTAGATCCTTGGGGCTTGATTTGGGAGAAAGTAGGGACTTGGAGAGTACACAATTACTTTAAGAAGCTGAAATATAGAAGATGACATAATATGGAATTTGTTTATAATTGGAGACACTTGGACATATTCATAGGGGACTTGGGCCACTAGTGTTTACCTCAAAGAAGAGAAATCTGGCTCCCAGATGGTGGCAGACAGGCAGAGCAGAGCACGGCAGAGGCAGACCATGGCCTCCAGGAGCCAGCTCCACACAGACTGGCATCCCTGCTCCCTGTGTCCCTCAGGACGGCCACCTGTGCTTCCTTGGTCTTCTTGGACAGTCTGGGCCCTTTCTGTACATCTTGGTGTTTAGCAGCTTCCATGTGGTTGAGAGGCTTCCGTTTCTAGCAACTGAGGGACGTGAGACCAACACCATGACTTCTGGGGCTCTGTCACTGGCAGACCTAAAAATGCATGGCCCATGGTGTCACCCACTTTCTGACAGCCCCACTCTACAGGAGCCCAGCTCCTCCTCGGTCACCGTGCCTAAGAACATGAGGCCCACGCTTGCGCTGAATTCAGTCTCAAGTCACAGCAGCACCCATGTCCCTGTCTGGTGTTCACAGAGCATCTGGGCAGAGGTCTGTGGTCCTTGGTCCCCTCTACCAGCACAGCACTGAGGAGGGAAGAAGGTTGCCACGTGTCACACCCTGTGGTCAGGTAAGAGACACCCTTCACAGAGGCCAGTTTTGTGCCCAGGCTGCCTGCCCAGGTGTCTGTGTCCTTACACAAACACGGGGCCAGCTGTCTGGGTCTCCTTCGTTGTCTTCTTTGTGGCAGATCACGATTGTTCCTAGTGTCAGGTAGTCAGCGTGGGGTCAGCACATAATGAACGCTGAGATGCTGCTGCTCAAGGTCCAGCAGGAAGAGTGGACACAGCATTAGGCCTCTGGGAGGAAGGAGGTGGTGTGGGCACCTGTCGATGAAACCGCGACAGACAGGCTCCACCTCTTGAGAGTCGCTCACCTCGCTGACGGCCAGGAGGCTCGCTGGGTGGCCTCATGCTCTACTTCCTCTTCCCCGTGATGCTTTCCTGCTTCACAGTGAGGGGGCAGGACTGGGGAGTCCCTGCACCTGCTAATCGCTGTGCGAACTTGAAGGCTGCACTTGACAGTGTGGTGAAGAAACCAGGACTTCATGGCATGGAACCTGGGCTCGCGTCGCTATGGAGACGCCAAATGAAACCCCTGGGAATGTGCTTTACAGGTATATGGAAGAGTTCCTTGTATTGCACAAGTAGGAAGAGAAGCCGGGTTTGTTGATTAAGTTATTTGCATGGCTTGGTCTGTCGTTGAATTTCACATGCCTAAAATACACGGCAGCGTGGTGAGAACTGAAGACACCCAGGTTTCTAGGCTGTGAGAAAGGAAGCGAGGCTCTGGAGCAGCTGTTCTCTGGTTATTTTGCAGCCTGACTGAGGAGAGGGGTGTGCTCTGACCACAGTGAGTTCTGCTTCCTTTTCAGAGATTCAGGTCGTGTCTTATTGGAGAAAACAGAGGGCTGTGTTTTGTGGATTGTGAAGTACGTTGTATCATTATAAGAGAATTCTGCTTCTGGCTATTCTTGGTCTCATGAGTAACAGTTAGCTGTTGAGTTTGTGATATAAATATTGTTCTTTTACTTACTTGTAGGCAAAGTGGGTACTTTGATGACTGGCATGCCCTCGAGGAATCAGCCTCTTTCAGGGCTCCTGGACGGGTGACTTCTCAGGACTGGCCGCTGAGGCGTCTCCATGTCATTGGTCAATGGGGCTCCCTTGCTGGTGCTCTCTGTCCATCTCTCTATGAGCAAGCCCATAATTATCTTACCGCATAGACATTTCTCCACTTAGAATTAAGTACAACATGTCAGTTTGGGGTGGTTATAGTGACAAACTAGATTCAAGGACATCAGAGTGTCCTCTGAGAGTCGAATGATAAAATCAGTGGGCCAGCAGAAGTCCAGCCACTGTGGCCAGGGCCTCAGGCCTGCCAGAAGACCCTCCTGCCTGAAGTTTTACTCACCAGATGACAGGGTTGGGTGCCTGGGTGGTGGGGCCTCACAGAGCTGCAGGGCCAGGGTTGGTGCCTGAGCCAGGAGATCGGGGACCCGGCCCAGGGCCAGAAGGACCGGCAGGCTGTGCCTTCCTGGGGAGCTGGCTTAAGTCCACTCCCTTGCTCTGAACCCAGGCAGTGAGGCCACCTTCTCACCTGGCTCCTCCCAGGGACCTCTACAGTGGGAGGAGGGGGATGGCCCTGGAGGCTATTGTCCTACAGTCTCTGTCCACTGGCCTCCTCCATAGGGGTCTGTCCCTAAAAGGGTTCCCTCTTGGTGGTCCAGAGTCTCTGGCTCTTGGTTCAGAGAACTAGAGGTTGGGGGAGAGTCTTGTTCTGCATTACCAGATGGCACCCCTCACCCTGGCCACACCCGCCCACTGTCACGACGGACCGTGGCAAAGCTGAGTCTAGAAAATGCAGAAAACCTATGAAACTGTACAGAGGAAATATAGATTGCCCTGAGCCTTGCTATGCAGAGATCAAGACCATGTGAAAACACTACTCTTTTTTTCTTTTTAATATATTTCAAATTGTACCGGGTAAAAGCGTAAGCACAGTTATTGAAGTCCAGGTCCTAAGTAAGAGACACCCTTTACAGAGGCCAGTTTTGTGCCCAGGCTGCCTGCACAGGTGTCTGTGTCCTTACACAAACACGGGGCCAGCTGTCTGGGTCTCCTTTTCTTGTCTTCTTTGTGGCAGATCAAGATTGTTCCTAGTGTCATTTTATTTCTTCCGAAGCCAAAGCTTCCAAGAAGTCCCCTTTAGGGAGGCTGGTGCTGATACCTGAAAAGGCCTTCACTGTGCACTCCGTCTTCACAGATAGCCGCGCCGGATTTGCGGTTCCAGGTGGACAGCATGGGACAGGCACTGCTGCCCACGTCGAGCGGGGGCCAGGTCTCCTTGCCAGTCCTCGTAGTGTCTACCTTCTCTCCAGGGCTGCTTCCCGGCTCTCGTCTCTGCCCTCGGGGCTCTGGAGTGTCTCCATGGTGCGTCCAGTGTTGTGCTTCTTGAGTGTTTGTGCTTTTTATTGGTTCTGGAAAACTCTGAGCCATTTCCCCCCAGCCTCTCAGGCCCTCTCTCTTCAGTCTTCCCATCTGGAATTGCACCTGGACACGGGCTAGGTGGTCCCACGGGCCTTTCCACTTTCCACCCTGTGTGGCGTTCTGGTCCTAATGCCTGTGTCTCCAGGTGTGGCTTGTAGTTTCCGCCCAGTCCTCTTGGCGCTGGGTTTCTCCCTGTGTTGTGGGTTTTAAGAACTTTCCATTGTGACTCCAAACCTGTCAGCAGAGTCCAGGGAGCCCCCTGCTGTGGGCCAGGCTCTTCTCCCTGCAGAGCAATGTTTGCCCCCATGGGGAGCCCGCAGGAAGGTCTGCCCCAATCAGGTTCTCAGCCAAGATTCCCCGGGACCTCAGTGGTGTTTGAAATCAGGCCTTAAACCCACACGAGGGCTGGTCTGTTATTCTGAATTCTCAGGGATGATTTTTCCAGCCAGAAACAAAGTAGAGATGGTAAGATGTGCACTCTCCTTAGCTCATCTTCCCTGGAGAGTGTGGCCCTGGACATGGTGGACTCCCGGCAGAGCCCTGGCCTTGTTCCGTCTTTCCTGGACAAATCCATCCAGGGAGAGCACGGCAGAGAGAGCACACCAAGCTGCAGGAGCTGGAGAGATTATTCAGCCTGGAAAGAGCGAAGAGAGCTCCGTGCTACTCGTCAGTGGTGGGGACCGTGCAGGACTGTTGGAGGACAGTCAGGTGGAGATGGGGCGCTGCCTGCTTCCCGGGATCCCCAGTTGGTGTTTTCTGACGTAACAGCCAATGAAGGTCCACGCCGACCCACTTGGTGCTTATTTAATTGTGAGTGATTCTCAGCGGATGAGTTTCTTGCCAACTTGCTTGCTAAAAGCTCATTCACATCAATCCAAAAAGGCCATCTTACCATTTGGAATATAATTTATGGTGACAAGAAGGGCGTACATAATTAATGCTGTTCTTAAAACTTTAATTTGAGCATCTTTGGGTAAAAAATTGGAGCAGTCTAATTAAAATCTTAATCACCTTCGTTCAACTTTGGAAGAAACCTGAGGGCTTTATTGTGCTGCTGAAAACCTGTGATTGACTTTCTTTCTCTGAAGGTGATGAGCAGCTCCTCTTTTCCCCAGTAAAATGGAGCTGAGGTGCTCTCCAGGGCCATCCACTCGTCAGATGGAGATGGGGCGCTGCCTGCTTCCCGGGATCCCCAGCTCCCGATCAAGAACCCTGCCCCCAGCTCCAGCCGAGCAGGCTCCATGCAGTCAGCCTGTCCTTCCAGCTGGGAGCAGAGTGGGGTTAGGAAGGGGATGCCCACCCCAGACCCATGTGGCCTAAGCCTGCCCATGGCCCTTGCCTGGGAGCCCTTGGTCACCCTTTCTGGGTGCTCCACCTGTTGCTGCCCAGCTAGCGGGGTGACCCCAGATGTCCTGGGTTCCTTAGTGCGCCGAGCTCGCGTCCTCTGGGCCCTGCATTCTGTGCTTCCAAAGAGCTCCTTCCATGAGGTGTCTTGACCAAGGGTGGGCTGGGCCACTGGGAGGGAGGTTGCCAGTACATCTCAAACCAGTAACTTCTTGCTAAGTTCCAGCACAGTGAGGTGTTCATCGTGGCTGCACCCTCCTCCCTTGGCTGCCCTTCTGGGTGTGACAACAGGAGAAGGGTCATGGCTCGTGGGAGGTTTGTCCTGCCCCACAGGCCACCAACCCCTCCACAGCTGGAAGGGGGCTGTGCTAGTAGGCTTTCCACTGCTGTGACCAAAACACCTAGAAGGAGCACTGTTTATTTTGGACTCACAGTTTCAGAGGTTCAGTCCGAGGTGGCCAACTCCATAGCTCTGGGCCCAAAGTGAGGCAGAGCATCTTGGAGGAAGGGCCCAGCAGGGGAAAGTGTCTGCTCATGGCAGCCAAAGCCGAGAGCAAGATGACAGGGACAAAATCAGAACTCCAAAGGCATGCTCCAGTGACTGACCACCTCTGCCACACCTACCCACCTGCAGATATCACCTGTACCGTAACGATAGTCCTTTCAGATTCCCAACCCATCAAGTGGATTAATCCACTGGGTAGGCTTCAGCTTTTATAATATAATCATTTCAAGATGACACCTCACATCCAAACCATAAGGAGCAGTGACCACCAGTGGTGTCCCTTCCATGGCTGTGGCAGGTACAGGTGATCACAGTGCCTGGCATCCCCTGGGCAGTGCATTTGTGATGTGTGCACCGTCTAATTGGCTGTGGACTGTGTCTCAATCCACTTACTTCTACAGGACTAGTGGGTGAGCTGGGTTTTCAAATCATTGAATGCTCTAAATGACAAGGAAGTGTCCACCTCTCTAGTTTTCCTAATATCACTCATATAGTGACTGCTGGCTAAGGCTGGCTGCTGTGGACGGGGCACCTTCTGCCCAGGGTGCCCACTGGCCTTTGGACAGGAGCTCCTTAGATGCGGGTTAACAGAGGGCTCCAGCTCTGCTGTCTGTGGCCAAATGATAGCACCCCACACCTTTTGTCCCTGCGGTCTTGAGAGAGGCTGGCTGTCCCAGGCCAATCTGCGCAGTAAAGGTGGAAAGTGAGAAGAGGATGGCAAGCCCTTTCCTTCCTGTATCTGGGGTGGGGTGGGCCTCTAATGCTGGAACATAATGAAGATGCCCAGGGTCAGGTGGGGTCCCCTGCTGCCCACACACCAGCCAGGCCAGGGTGCTGTCTGTGAAGCTGGGCTGAGGAAAGTCCTTCAGCCTTCAGGGGTGCACTTAGGACTGGTGCGTGAATATTCTTAATGCCACAGGGCAGTGAAACGTGCTCACCGATGGCACCACCTTCCTGGAAGCCAGTGCTTGGGACACTGATCCACTTCACACCTGCTGAGTGCTCCATGCCACCAGAGAGGCTGAGGGGAACAGGTAGCCTGAGCCCCGGCTGCTGGCCGTGTGGGTTTCCTGGGAGCAGGGAGCAGGTGCATCTGGGGCCTGAAGCTGACTTTGCACTGAAGAGCGAGTGACTCCCGGGCCTGGCCTCCTACCTGTGGCACAGCTGCAGTAATCCTCGGAGCTGTTACTGGGAGCTCTGGGGTGAGAGTGGATAAGCGATGCATCTGTATTATCGCTCTCCTCGCTTTATTGTTAAGGAACCCATTCCCTGTTGCCCACACACCTTGCAGCGAACTCTGGAAGCATGGCTCGTCCTTTCACTGACCACAGCCGGGAAGCCGGGCCTCTTCCTGGTTGCTTATTTCAAAGCGTCTACTTGAGTGCACATCCTTGATCCTGGGACAGTTCTCTTCCTAGGGGAGGATCTGCCTGTTTTTCTGCCTCAGTTGCCCCCTCCCTCAGCACTGCAGGGCCTCTGACGTCCCCATCCACATGTGGGCAGGGCCAACACAGCAGGGCAGTGGCCTCTCAGCACTCAGGTGCTACACAGAGGCCTCAGCCAAGAAGTTGACTTCCTGTGCCTTGAGTCTTAGACCCGCCTGGCCACCTCAAGTCCCTTGCTTGGGCCTTAGGGAATCACAGGGAGACTCTGAGCTGCAGGTGGCCGTCCCAGACCAGCCTTTCACTACAGGAAGGATAGTGTTCCTGATGCACCAGGAAGAACTTGGAAAGCATTTCCCAGTGACACTTGAGGCACGCGGTGCTGCGATGCATGCAGAGTACTGAGGGTAACCTGGCGCCATGGAGCCATGCTGAGAGCCCAACCCCAAATGTGCACGGTCTCTGTGGGAAATGGGACCCAGGGAACAGCTGCTCGGACACTAGCTGACTCCATTGTACAAAAGGGCTGGTCTGGGCTCCTCACCTGCCTCCACCCCCTGCAGCAGAATGTAAGTTTCAGAGAGAGGTGGAGTGCAAGAGGCGCCCACAGCGAATGAGCTTGCTCTGCTGAGAATAATGTCAACCAGCATTGATTTATATTTGAGCCAAGACCTCCAAGACCTTGATCTCCTTGGTTTTCTGTTTCCTTAGTTCTCTGATCTTGCAGCTGGGACCCCTTACAAAGGACCTGGAGGGGCTGAGCCCCATCCTGCTCTGAGACAGCCCCGCCCTGGTCCAGGCAGATCAAGGGGCCCAGGGCCTCGGCTCACAGGCTCAGTCTGGTCCGGCTGCTGGTCCCACCCTGCCTCCTGACACGGAACCTTGTCCCTGCTCTGGCCTTGATGCCTCCCATTTTCACATCTGCATGTTAGTGAAGAAATGTGGCCTCTCCTTCAGAGCAGCCTTCTGCCTGGCTTTCCTGACTAATACCCGGATTCAGAGTTTTGACACTTTTGAAAGGAAGACTGGGCACTTCCCAGGGCAGACCAGGGCCGATCTTTTCGGATGCAAATGTGTATTGTGAGATCCTGAAAAGAGATGTGAAAAGGGAGGAGACCTCCCTGCAAGGTCACTGGCCTGGGACTTGCCAGTGTGTCCTTAGCATCATGTGTGAGGGTGACTGGAGGGGACAAATCCTGGAAACAGAGAATGATCTGTCATCGGTCTAAAGCTCATCTCCTTAGTTTTGCATGTAAGAAATTTTGAAAAAATTAGTAAAATAACAGCTAAGGAAAACCATCAGCATAGTCCCCACCCCCAAGGAAAATCACCTTTGAGAGTTTGGCGGATGGTTTCCTCCTACTCTTTCCTCACTGTTTTAGTTTTTACAAGTTTTTATTAGATGCTGCAGTAAACAAGACAATTTCCCTTTTTCTTTTGTGGGGAGAATAATATTATTTGGAAAAGACAGTGAAAACTTGCAATTGTTAACATTTAGAAAATATTGATGGACCTCAACAACCCAATCAGAATCATGTGAGGAGTGTCTGCGAACAGAGGGTGTGTTCACAGAGACGTGTGTGAAGGAAACCAGGCAGAGGAGGAGCAGCACGTGGCCACAGAAGGGACCCAGGAAGGGTGGCAACCGGAGCCCAGAAGCAGCAGAGTTCGCAGTGGCCACATCTAAAGCAAGCCACCGCGACGTGTGGCTCGCCTGTGCTCACAGTCCTTCACGAGACTCCTCCACTTTGCTTGAGGCAGAAAAGAACGAGACACGGAGCTGCCAACAAAGAGCCAGAGAGAGAAAACGGTGCCGAGCTCAGCGCCCTCGGCCACAGCTGAGTTGGAAAAGGACCTGGCCTGGCCGCTGCTGGAAACAGACCCACACGTTCGCTGCCCGAGTCGCCGGCAGAGAAGCACAAAAGGAAACTCGCGTCCTCTGGAGGTTTGGGGCAGTTGCCTGGACCATGCGCAGCACCACTGAGGGTCAGAGGATGCAGGGCAGGGCCGAGTGGGCCCACAGGGCCTGTGGCCTGGAGTAGCTTGGTTTGCGAGTGTTGGAAGCAGTAAGGGAGGGGAGGTAAAGAGGGCAGAAAGCCATCCCATCACTGCCTGTGGGTCGTCTGGGGAACATTCCCTCCTCAGGGGCCTTGCTCAGAAAGGCTTTCCCACCTGCTGTCTGCACTGCGGTGGGCTCGGTGCAGGACACGGCTCACAAGCACGCGGCACCGTGGGGACCATGGTGGCCCTGGCTCAGCACCTTGCCTGGAACTGCACCTTCCTCTGTCCTGGGAAAGCAAGAGCAAGACTCAGTCCCTCAGCGGGGAGGGGTACCAACCCTCTGGACAGTTCACACGAATCACTGTCATGAAGCATGACTGAGCCAGCGCATCTAGACACTGGTCTCCAGATCAGGGGGGCGCGGGTAGGCCTGAGGAGGGAGGACCATCCGAGAAGGCACCAGGAGACTGTGCCATTGAGACTGAGCTCGAGCACATCAGGTAGGAGAGACAGGCAGACAGCCACGTGAACAGGGGTGTTCGATCCCAGGAATTAGAGGGTTGGGCCTCTTTCCCCATGTGGTGGCTAAGTCCCCTCAGGAACAGGCTCCAAATGTGGTCTGGAGTGTGAATGGAGCAGGACCATTTTCAACATATTTTGCCTCAATAAAAAAAAAAAGCGAGTTGTAGAATACTCACAGCAAGTGACACTGTTTACGTAAACCTTTGAGTGTTCAAAGCCTAGCATATGCAGTTTGTAGATCTCTGTAAAAGAGTCTCCCCAGCATCCAGAGGACAGTGGCTACCTCTGCAGGGGAGAGATGGGCAGGGTGAGGTGCTCTGACGGGTGCTCACCTCCTCTCTCAGAGTTTTTATTTCTGTAAGCAAAATATTCACGTGTTAAACTTTCTCGGTGGACACTCGGGGATACTTTATACGATTTGCTGTTCCTTGGGTTCAACATTTTTCATTCTTAGCTTTTAGTTTTTTAAGAAAAGGGGGAACGATCTTGAATAGGAAGTTCTGAGTGAAGCCTGGCTTTCTCTACTTTCCCTTCATTGTGAAGTCTGACAGAAAAGAATATTTTCTGATCTCTGACGGAGGCCGGGAAACTTCTGCCGGGAGAATGTACCAAAGCACACGGACCTAAAGAGACATCAGGGGTCAGAGCCAAGTCTCATTTCTCTGAAACTTTACCAACAGTCCTAAACTTCAATATAGAGGTTTCAGCTTCAAAACCAAAAAAAAAAAAAAAAAAGATTCAGCTCAAAAATACCTAGATCCCGAAGACAAAGAATCAATGTCCGAGGATCTCTAATAAAGTCACTTCTGCTGATAGGGGCTGGGGATTTCAGGTTTACGGATCTGGTGGAGGCAGACATTCTATTTTCACTTGTGTGTGAAAGACCTCTAAAGAGCCTGAGTCGACAACGTGTGAGGTGAACTTAATGCGGGGCCCTCCTCCACTCCTTCTCCCTGTCCTTCCTGCTTTCTTACCTCCCTTTTTGTTTTGAAATAACCATAAACATATACAATTTCAAGTGAAGAAAAGAGACTTTTCCCTGAACCAGGGGACAGTGGTGGCCCACCTGATGCCCTCCCCAGCCCACGTCCTGGGCAGCTCTCACAAACACGCAGCCACCCAGACTGGGAAGGTTCCCAGCCCCACCCCAGCTTTGCCGCCTGTCTCTGTGCTGCCGTCTGCGGAGAAGGGCCCTGGGAGTCACAGGCTGCATCCAGGGGCCCTGTCTCCTCAGTGCCTTTCTGCCTGGCGCAGGCTCTCGGCCATCCCTTGACTTTCACGACCTGGACACATCTGAGCGTGACAGTCGGTGTGAGTGTGTCTGATGGTTCTCGTGATGAGATTTGAACCTCACACCTGTGGCATGTGTTACAGAGGTGAGGGTGTGGACAGCGACCGTGCATACATCCCTCCTGGTGGTCATGCAATCCCTTGATGAAAGGACTCTCAGATTCCTCCACTCTCTTCTCCTACACGGTCAACTGTTATTTTGAGGGGAGATATTTTGAATCTTCAGAAATATTTCATTCTTACTCAAAATTTAGTTTACTCTTATTCATGTGTTCTTGTGGCTTCCTGATTTGTTCAGTAAATTTTAATACAGTTCTCTCATTATTGGTTTTTGCAGCTCATATTGCTCTTGATTTCACCAGGGGAGCTGGCTTGTTGGGATTGAGATATGAGGTGTCCCCCAAAACTTAAGTGTGAGACAATGAAAGACTGTCAGGGTAAAATGGTTAGATTTCAAGTGGATTAATCTACAGATGAGGATTAACTGGATGGTGACTGCAGGCAGGTGGGGTGTGGCTGGAAGAAGTGGGTCACTGACTGTGCCTTTGGGTATACATTCTGTTCCTGCTCCCTGGTTGCCATGTTCTGAGCTGCCCCCCTCCTCCAGGCCCTTCTGCCATGATGCTCTGCCTCACTGTGGGCACTTGGCTGACCGTGGACTGAACCTCTGAAATCATGAGGCCCAAATAAACTTTTCCTCCTCTCAGTTGTTCTTCTCAGGTCTTTTGATCACGGTGAGTAAAGCAAAACCATAGCTTCTGGGTCCTTCCGATCCATCCCCATCATTCTTGGAACACTTCCTTGTTTTCTGGTTCAGGAAGTTGGTCCAGGCTCAGTTTTCTCTTTCCCTAACCCATCTTAGAATCTGCCTCTCTGAGGAGCACGGTGGAAAAACGGTATGTGGATGCCGCGAGGTAGGTGCAAATTGTGCCCAATGCTATTGAGGTCCTGCGATTCCCAGGTTGTCCATTAGTCAGCTCCAGGACATGCGTATGAATGAATATACACACATGGACATTAAGATATCTGTTCATAGGTCTGCATGAAGTACAGGGGGTTGGCACTAATCCCTTGAACTCCAATCCCATGGATGGGGACGCGTTTCCTCCCTTTCCGTGTTGGTGGCTCTGTTCTCCACAGTGAGAGCCCTGGCCTCCGTTGACTTTATTGTAGCTGTGTTTTTAGTTCGCTGTTGCCATGGTATCACTGGGGACAAAGAGGCAGGCCTTCTCTCTCCCTGCTCAGAGGAAGCCACTGTCCTGGGGCTGCTTGGAGACTTGCTTCACCGGGGGTATTGCATAGTTCTACAAACCACAGATACTTGTTTTTGAGTACTTTCAAGTTTCACCTAAACGGTATTACTTTAGATGAACATTCTGCAACCAGCTTTTTAAAAATCAAGGCAAAAGTTTATTGAAAAGCTGTGTCTTAAGCCTACATTTCAACAGGCTCGCCCATGTCACCACCACCCTAGGGGACATGACATGTTCCCAACACTCCCAGAAATTCCTCTTCCACTCAGTCCCCATCCCCACAGATGACTGATTTCTCTTTTTTAAAATTATGTTATTTTTAAATGGTACATAAAATTAAAAACTACACACATCAATGAGGTACGACGTGATGGTTACAGTAGTGTTTAAATCAGGGTCAACTTATCTCTCTCCTCAAACATTTGTCATTTATTTGAGGTGAAAACATTCAAAATCCTTTCTTCAGACTTTTCCAAACCTACAGGACATAACTTCTATCTCCTCTCTAACTGGGACTTGTTGCCCATCCATCAAACTTTACCGCCCTCCTCCAGGGCCCCAGCCTCTGGGACCACCCTTCTGCTCTCAACTTCCATGTGACCAGCTTTTAATATTCCACATAAAATAAAGTAAAATATAGAGGTTAAATATAGAAAAACACAACCCCACAGACTGATAATAGTACTGAGTGCCTTGAGCCACAAGCACGATTGATACCTCTCCATTTATCCTGGGCTGTCGTAGTCTCTGTTTTCAGTGTCTTTGGTGAAATTTATTTCCGTGTGTTTTCTGTTTTGTAGCCTATTGTAAAGGAGTTTTAAACTCATTTTCTGATCATTTGCTGCTGACACAGAAACACAAGGGCCTTTTCACATACTGACTCTGCATTCCGTTGCCTTTCCAAATCCACTCATTAGCTCTTGAAGGAGTTTTGTAGATCCATCAGGATTTTCTGCATAAATCACCAGTCAGCCGCTAACAGCAGTGGTTTTGCCTCTTTCTCTCCGGTTTATGCACATCTCCTTGTGCGAGCGGGAGTCTCCGGCACCATGAGAGGAGTGGTGAGAACAGGGGGTCTCGCTGCTCTCCAGGGTACAAGTCCAGCCTTCCCTTTCTACCATCAGGCATGCCATCAGCCATGAGAGTCCTGATCTGGCTTGAGTCAAATTCACACATCCCATATCAAATCCGGGAAAATTAATCAAATAGAAATGATTGTATTCTTAGTGCACAGGGATTTCTCATTAGTTAACTTTGTATTTTTATCAAGTGCTTTATTAATTTTAGCAACATTGATTTTCAGATGTTGAAGCAAACTTGCATTTCCTTTAGTGTGTTGTGTAGATTGTTGCATTTGTTTTACTTTTTTTTTTAAGAGGACTCTTATGTCTATGTTCATGAAGAATACTGTCTGTAACGTTCTTTCCTAGTGATGTTGGTTTATTTTCAGTTGGCGCTCCTGCAGTCCTGCTGTAAAGGAGCTTGAGTGTTTCGATGCAGCGTGTACACTTTCTGGTTGAGTGTGTGTATTGCAGTGACGTTGGGTTGCAGGGTGTGTGTGTGCTGGACTTGAGTACATCCTGACAAAGTGGTCCTGCCAATGTGTACACACCACCTGGTGAAGCGGTGCTGTTCCAAGTGTGGTCCATGAGCTATAGGTTCATATGCAAGGAGGCAGGTCCGGAAGTTGTGTGTGCACATTTAGAGCCCTTTATAGAAATGTGAACTTGCTGTGACACAGAGCAGTGGTCAGGCGGCCGGCTGGGCCTCCAGTGTGCAGGCTGGTTCAGAAGCTGTCACACTTGCACAAGGAGGCACACGTGGAATGTGCATCATGCTGGGCGAGCTCAGTGAATGGACATTTAAAAAGAAAAGGAGAAAGCTGGCCTCTGACCACATGGAGTTTGAGAAGCACTAGTGTGTGAAAATTCTGGTCGTTCACGTCCCTGTGGACAGTTTTCACTTCAGCTTTGCTGTTGGTACTGAGTCCCCAGGGACTAAGGAAGTTGTGGTCTCTGCCGCCTGAGTAGACTGTCTGAATATCCCTTTGTGTGAAGCACTTATCCAATCTTTACCCATTTCCAAAGTGTGTGTTTTAAGTTGTCCTGAGATATTTTGCTGCCAGCTCAATTCTAGGAGGAAGACAGTGGGTGAAATATGTAGAGCGGGGACAAACCCTGATTCCACGGTGAGATTCTGAGTCTGTTCACTGAGATGGCATTCACAAGCATCCAGCATATGCCAAGAACAGTGTGGTGGGGACATGGCATTAAGTAGACAGCAGTGTTCCTGCCTGAAGGGATTTATGCTCTAGCAGTGGTAAACTGGTAACCTGGGGTGGTGATAAGTGCTGAGAAGAAATCAGACTAGTAAGACAGGACAGGCCGGCAGGGCACTGCAGCCAGTGTTAAAGGTTTTCCTAAAGCAATTACATTCAGGCCTGCATCAGAAGAATGAGAAGAACGCTGCCTGCAGCCGTCCCTGGGAGGAGCCTCCCAGGAGCCGAGGGTCTGGGTGTTGAAGAGCTCACCCTCACTTTGGCCATAACTGAGGCCTTAGGGGCGCAGAGGCTCCGAGACGCTGGCAGGCTGCTGCGAGCGCCCTCCACCCTGCTGTTTCTGTCCACCCCTCCTGCACTTTTCATGTGGGTGGGCGGCCTGCGCTTGGGTCAGTCACTAACTGTTGGGAGCCTGACCTCAGGTCACGGGAGCTGCCTGGCCCACATGGGTAGAGAGCGGAAAGTATCTAAGAGCCCAATTTCTCCAGTTTCTACCAGCAGCCCTCATGCAGTGGATGAAGGACCTAGGAGAAGGTACCCTCATCTCCCCGGCCTGGGCTGCAGAGAGCCATGGCATCACAGGCCGTGGAGACACTGAGCCAGAACGCGAGCCCTGAGAGTCTTTCTCTCCCTTTCTTGCTAACTTCTAAGGGATTTCCTTCATAAATTAGACGGAACCCAGCCTTGGGCATGCTCAGTGCAGGCCTCCACTGAGCAACACCCTCAGCCCCTGATACATGCTGAACGATTTTTATCTTTGTTCCCCGGTGGTATCAGCAGCATGTGCGATGACCAGCCAACTCAGGTGTGCACGGCCACTCTCTGAGTCACCCTCGGGCAGCTCACTGCTCTCTTTGGGCCTTCATTTCCTTGTCACAAAAGTGCCACTATTTTTGTGAGGAGTAAATGAAAGACTGTGGGCTACACCCTTGGCAGAGACACGGCTTAGCTGTGCTTTGAAGCCTCTCGAAGTCACCAGAGGCCATGAGCCTTGGGTCACGTTCTATTGCATTCCTTAAAAGTGTTCGGTGCCACTAGAGTCTGGGGATGACAGAGGTGGGAGGAGGGGAAAACCAGCCCTTCTGGTACCTTGGAGTTGCCGACCCTTGTTTAATCTTGACAAGCTCCTGCAAGAACAGAATTCATCATTATTTAACTGTTAAAGAAGGGACCTAACCCTCTATGAGGCTGAGCAGCCTGAGGGGACATGCCGGTCAGCCAGGAGTCAGATCTGTCTGGACTGGGAACATGGGCCCCTGGAGGCTAGGGCTCTGACCTTACTTCTAAGTCCTCCTGCAGAAGGAGCTTGGTGTCACGGCTTCAGGGGCTGGGGCGGGGGGAGATGTCCAGTCTGGCTGGAAGGACCACCATGCTTCATGTCTGGACAGTGAAGCTTCTTCCCAGGGTCAGCATTTCAGGCCTGGTTGATGCTGGTCCCTAGGTCAGGGCACAGTTGAGCATCTATCTCTGGGGCCACATGTGCTGCCCATCATAACTGGGTGCGTCCAGCCTGTACCTTGCATGTCACAGCCCTGGGGCTCCAGGATACAGTCCTTTTAAGTGATCCAGATTCAGGCAGAAGGCTGGTGGTATCTCAGCTGCAGACCAAAGGACCCCTGATAGCAGCAAACCCAGGTGCACTTAATAGGCAGGGAAGGAGGCGGAGCTTAGCTGGGAACTCTGTCCCAGCAGGCACTCAGGAGAAGTGAGCACTGAGTGTTAGGTGCACTAGGACAACTCTGGGGACAATGTCTTCTTCCTGCCTTCTCAGTTTCCTGTGGTTGGTGACCAGACACATTCCTACCAAAACCAGGCATTAAATAGGACCTTACACTTGAGGTTACCAAAAGGCCCAGTAGCCATAAAACCAGAGTAAATACACCCAGTCCTGCCAAGGCTGGGACAGGATTTGGAAATCCAAAAACACACTTGAGGTCCCAGGGCAGGGAGGTCTTGGCTTTTCCCCAAGCATCATGGCTTGCTCACCTCTGATCTTCCCCCAGGACTTGTTCTGGGAAAGAGGCAGGCTCAGGGTGCCAGCTTCCAGCCCAGTGCCTAGCCCCTCCTCACAGGGAGGGAGCCGGGTGCAGGACCAGCCTACCGGGCTTTCTGAAAGACTCCTGGGTCCTGGCCCGGACTTGGGGCGGGTGGAGCAGCTGGGTGGTGACTTGGAGGGCCTAATGCTCTCCAGTACTGCGACTAAGTGAGGGCCAGGGCTGGAGCTGGGTGAGGGACGAGACTGGAGCGGAGCGAGGCTGTGGCTGGAGCTGGTGCGGGGCGGGGCGGGGCTGCCGCTGGCTGTTGGGCGCTGGGTGCTGCGCGGTGCTGTGCGGTGCGGAAGCCTGCATTCTCATCCTGCGCGAGGGTGGGCCCAGACACCGGCATAAGTGAAGTGGGTTCACCATTTTTTAAGAACTATTTGCATTTTCCTTCCTCCTTGTTAGCAATGGCATGCATCCTGTCCTAGGTTTGTCGTCAGTGCAGCTGTTCTTTTGGCGAGAGCGCCTGGGTTCAGCGGATTCAAACCCTATCCTAGCGGTGCGCGCAGGCTGTCCAACCCCAAACGCTTTCCCTGAAGGACAGTCCGCAGTTAGAGCCAAGCCGCGCAGTCCCGGGAGGTCTGTGCGTTCCCACCAGGCTCAGAGCAGAATGTTAGGAGCATTTCCCGGGGCGGGCCCAGGTCTAGCCTAAGCCCTGGATGTGAGTGGGCAGCTTTGCTACATCTCGGGAGCTGGGAGCAGCTGCGCTGGTCACGGCCCGCGTGGACGCGGCAGGGCGGGATTCCGTGGCCTCAGCCTGGCGCTGGCCTCCCGAAAGCAGGTGTGCGCTCCGCCCCCGCTGAGCCGGTCTGCCGCAGGTCAGGGGAAAAATGCAAAGCTTTTATCTAAACAAAATATTGCTTTTGTTAAGAGCTTTCTGCACACAGAAGCTTTCCAGCCACGTGACACTGACCTTCCACTCCCCCAGATTCAGCACTTTGCAGTCTGTTGTTATTTTTAGTAGATACATAAAAGAATCTCGAAAACTTTTAGCTCCGAAGAAAGCGTGCTTACAGATGGTGCCTCCACATACCGGTCCTCAACTGTTCTTAAAGGACTCCCGGAGAATCAGACAGCAGAGCGAAGGCCAGTACTGCACAGAACTGGCAGGAACAAGGGCCGTGAAGAGCGAGGTCTTGGAAAGTCCAGCAGTGGGGGCGGGGAGGGCGGTGGCCCAAGCCTGTAATTCCAGAGATTTGGGAGGTTGAGGCAGGAAGATCATAAGTTCAAAGCCAGTCTCAGCAACTTAGGGAGGCCCCGTAGCAAAAATTAAGAGAAAAAAAAAAAGCCGACTGGAGAGGCAGTTCAATGGTGAAGTACCCCTGGGTTCAGTCCCTAGGACCCGAAGAAAAAGTAGAAGTTTGGGTCATAGACTTACAGGATCATGGATGGTTTTACTAAGTGGGGGTGTTAGAATTATGACATTGGAACACATTTTTAGGTTCCTCCGTGGACAGGACTTTAGCAATCTGTTTCTAGATAAGAATGTAGATTTTAATGATGATGATGATGATGATAATGAAGTGTTTGCTGGACTCACCAGAGAGAAGAAATTATCAAAGCCATGGATTAGTCCTTAATGTGTGTCTGGCACGGGGCAGACTGTGCAGAGCACTCTGGGAGAGTCTCAAGGATTTTACACCTAAAGAGCTTTACAAGTAAATGTATAAAATATATTAAGATCTGTTATAAAAGTGCTTTCTTTCCCCCACTTTGAGTCATATGGTGCAGTACCAATTAGTTGCTCACATCAAAACTGAGACTTCTGTTTTGGAGGAATTAACAAAAGACAACACAGCCTTAATAAATCAACACCAAAGTTCATAAGTTCAGGGTGATTTGTCTTGGGAACAAAGTCTTCCCTAGAGCTAGAGGCATTCAAAGGAACTCTTGGCGTTAATGGGATTATTAAATATCTACCTGAGACCAGATAAATATTTGATGATTTTGCAAAGCCCTAGGATTCCTTTCAGTTTTTCTTCTGCTGACACTTCCCCCCATGGGGTCTAGACCTTGTGGTTCATTAGATTTTGCAAATGAAGGAAGGCTGGGGTTTCCCAAGAGTGTGCATGTGCAGGAAACGACACGGCAGAGGTTCACCAGAGGGGTGTGTGTGCTGTGTGTGTGTGTGCCTGCTTGCATGCCTGTGCGAGGGGGGCAGGGAGACGCAGGGGAAGCCGATGAGGGCTACAAAGCTGCCACCTAGAGGCGCCTTTCTGCAGCTTATATAACACAAGTCTGCAGCTCCTGAGCTCACAGTTCCTCAAAACTGCTCAACGCTGAGAGCAAGCTCACAGCCAGGAAGGCAACCCGGAGCCCAACCAGCCCCGAGGTAAGGAAGCCTGCTGAGAAAGGAAGAGGGACAGGCAGAGCTCTCGCCCTTAAGCTAAGAGGGCTTGTTGGGAGGACCCTTTCTGATTGCTGAGATGGGTGCCTGGGAGCCTGGTTTCTGGAAGTGCAGGCTGCACGTTGTTAACTGTGTGTTCAAAGTGCCTCTGCTGATTCGGGCTTCACCTCTAGCTATAAAAAGCGCAGGGCACTGGCGCCTGGCGATTTCTATGTGTATTTGTTGAATTGAGGAATCTGGTGTTTATTTGGTGCTGTGGGTACTTAAGCTCCAGTAGGAAGGGACCTTTGGGAGAAGGCATACCGTCCGTTCTGCTTGCCCAGAGTTGGCATAGGGTTTACTTTGCACCACCGTTACCTGCTTTGCTTCTGATATATTGAGTGGGAACTAGAATTGGCTGTAATTTCGTAATTCCGGCAAGACAAACACTTTAAGGGGCAGCCTTAAGTGAACCAGAGGGCTGGGTTGAGAATCTCTGTGAATCCAGAATGTATTTGAACTCAACTCTTTGGGGGATTACCAGATCCTGAAGTCCGGAAGCTATAAATGGGAATGTTAAATACAACCCTGGTCTTCTTGTCTCTCAATTATATCCTTGCTAATCTAATTTAAGTATTTATTGTTCTCTTAGAAAGTGTTAAGTCCGACTTTGATGGGAAAAGAAAGCATCACACAAAAGTGTAGTGTTCGATAATTTACAGATATTCTTAAGGCAGAAGTGAATTTTGTTCCATTTTGTTAAGATGCATGTGAATTCCAGGGGTGGCTGAGGTCAGGAATGGGTGGTTAGCCAAGACTTGTAACTTCCAGGGAGAAGGAGAAGTTGTAAAAGTCAGACTGGCTGTCTCTCCCTGTCTCTCTCTCTCTCTCTCTCTCTCTTTCTTGCCATTCATTTGCTTACAACAGGATTAATTAGTTTCTCCAAAGTGGGAGTGGGCCTCCGTAAATGGTTTACAGCCCTTTGAAGGTATCTGGGGCAGTGACATCCCCTAAAACTTCAGCCTGCAGTCTGGCTGTGGCAACTTTCTTCTTTTCTTCTAAAACGCTGATGCCGCCTTTGTGTCCCTTTATTTATTCCAGGAAAATGTGGAGATCAAATAGGCATGCCCAGCCCGGGCAGGGAGGCTGTGGTTTCTGATTTCGGTGCTTGCACTTTCTGTGGATTTTCAGGGATGAGCTGCTGGTCTTCCTCCCTTCAGAACAGGAGCTTAGCCCAGATGCATGGGCTCTCTCTAGGGCGGAGCTGCACATGGGAGCTCTAGCTTGGAAACAATTTGCTCTTTTTTCCCTGTCTCTGCCATAAACACTTGAATCTGCGTACAACTGCTGAGCTTCAGCATAGCCTCCAGGAGCCCTGGTGGGGGAGGGGATGCAAAAGCCAGGGAAATTGAGGAACGGCCATGTGTTGCTGCTAGTCTTTTTTTTTTTTTTTAAGAGCATGCATTGCGGTTGTAATTTTTAAAAAGCTCCAGAAAATTCCAAGGCAGCAGCTTCTGCTTAACTAGGTGAGGACTTTGGAGGTGAGTTTGCCCCATTTAACAGCAAGCATTTAACAGCAAGTCCTTGGAGAGTCGAGAAAGTATTATGATTTCTAATGAGGCCCAGAACAGGCCAAGTATAGGCTTTCTGGATGAAAGAAAGAAAGGGGAAAAAAAAAAAAAACCACCCTGCCCAGAACACCCTACTTCATCAGAACAGTGGCTTTTTGTGTGATGGTTTTGGGCAGAGCGCTCCTGTTTTCACGTCAACAGGAGGGAAGTGGTTGAAGTCACTCCGACCGGGGGCTAGAGGGCAGTCACTTTATAAACCGTAAGAGGAGAGAGCAGAGGGCTTCAAAGATTGCAGATCTTTAGGTTTTTTCTCAGTGATTTTGTGGAACATGAATGGAATTTGGGGCCTGAAGGCATTTGCACTTTTAAACCAGGCAACTAGGGGGCTTAGCTTACTCCTAGCAACCAGAATAGTATTAAAATGCTGTGCGGCTGGATCACGTGCATGCAGGTATAATAGAATGAAACCAAAACTCTGTCAGGTCTAGTGTTTTTTAATGTCCACTCACACACACACACACACACACACACACACACGGCGAGCTCCAGGACATATATTCTCTATTATAAGGAAAGCAAAGAAAAGAGCAAGAGAGAGACCAGGATGTGCCTTAGAGGGTGTCCCTGATTTTAGTACTCGAGGGCTTTCTGCTGGGCATGCTCCATCTGATGAAGGTCCTTACAGAGAATCTACTAGTTTGGAATTACAAACCCTCCACCCCAACCCCCACCCAAAGACAAGAACAAAACAACCATTATTGCTTTGTTATAAAGTGACGGGGATGGCATAACTTCACGGTGACAGTTTTGTGGAACTTCAAGTGGGTTTGGAAGCAGATCTTATTTTGTCCCAGGATCTTAGAGGGTGGAGGGGCTGTGGCTATCACGGGTGGCCTTGAGCCACTGCTGGCGGGGGAACAGATAAGGCATGGGCAGGGTGGACTGCGTTTCCAGGGCTGTGTCAGGCAGATGGCTTCCTGTGTCACGGAGGCCTTTGAGGACGTCTTCCTTCGGTGTTACAGGAAGAGCCTGAGATTTCCCAGCGTCGCCCAGGGAAGCTCCTTGTGTCTCCTGAGAGCCCTCCTAGCCTTGCTGACCTCCCACTTGGTCCTAAGCTGGGTGGGAAGGAGATCTCTGATCACACTCGGCCAGCCCAGACGGCTGCCTTTGTCACCGGAGCCTCGGATCTGCTCTGCTGGGCACAGCTTTGCTCCCTGGGCAGCTGAGCACAATAGAGCAGATCGGGTTTCTGGATGTGGCATTCATTTTATCTCCCAGTTACTTACAGTGGGTCGGGTGTCCCACATGTTGATGTGAGTTTGCCGAGCACCCGGTGAACAGGCGGCCTGTGTCAGGATGGGCGTGGAGTCTTCCCTCTGCATTCAGTGTTCTTCCTTTCCTCATATTTACTATGTTTTGAGTTCACAAATAAATCAAAGCAGTTCCCTACTTGCATAAAATAAGGTCACTCGGGGTCGTGATGAAGGTGTCATAGGACCACACTGTCTTCCATGGAGTGGCCCTGGTGCAGACCGCTTCCCCTGCTGCCTGCCCTCAGGCCCAGCCACAGAGGCTGCAGGGCAGAGGCCTGCGGGTAGGAGGCCTGCAGGTTGGCGGTCAGTGTCCAGTGTCCCCTAGATTTAACCGGTTAAACAGTTAAACACAACAGCGCCAGTCGGCCGTGCAGAGAGATCTGATCCCAGTCCCTGGGTGTCTGTGACCGCCTTGCCCTCAGTTTCCAGGTGCACACATGGCGGTGACAGGGACTGAAGGCCATGGTCAGCTCTTATGTTAGTACAACAATGAATTCCTCCAGGAAGTGCCCTTGCAGGGCACAGGTCATGAGTCACAGACAGATGCTACCGAGGCGACCTGGAGGCTCAGGTCCAGACAGGCTCCACCTTATATGATCTCCCTCCTGCAGAGCTGCAGGGCCCTCCTCCCAGGTGCGTGCAGTGGCTGCTCTGCACCCAGCCACCAGGGTGCCCCTGCCAGGCCTGGGTATGAGTGTCACCTTCATCCTCTAAGCTTCTTCTGCCCCAAGCTGTGGCCTTGCTCAAGACCTTCTTGTGGCTGCTGAAGAGTCAGGCCAGCCTGACCTCCTGCCCACCCTCAAAGACCACTCTCACCTCCTTCTCTCCTTTATGGGGAGTCTGCCTCAGCCAGGCTGGGCGACTCCCCTGAAGTTCAGAACCCGCCTGGGGCCCCCTGGGCGGCCACTCTGGAAGCCCCCCATGGGTCACTAGAGTGGGAGCACCTCCCCTGCTGCAGGAGGTACCTGCCACCTTGCTTGGGCCTGGGGGTACAGTGCTGGTTTTGCACCTTCCTGACCTCCTCAGCTCTTGGCGGAGCGTGGCGGGGACGGGGGGGATGATCCCAGTTCCTCACCTTCACCTGCCCCAGAGCAGTGCCCTGCAGAGGCCTGCAGACCTCAGCGAGGCGAGGATTCAGAAGAGGCCTTCGGGAAACCTAGTCCCAGTGCCGGCTGAGGTCACCAGCCTCGGGGGCATGATGACCACTGATCCACTTTGCTTGTGTGGCCATAGGATGACAAAGGAGGCACAGTGGGAGGCACCAGGCTTGAGCAGGAACGCGGTGGGGTGGGGCATGGACTCCTGCGGGGTCCAGTGGGGAGAAGGTGGAGGAGCAGCGGCCAGGGCGTGGCCTCGGGGGATCCCCCCAGGCTGCGAGGGCCAGGGTGAGCTGTTGAAGGCATCCTGGGGAACATTAGCCAGACACCTGAACACTTGGCAGGCTCTTGAAGGAGCTAACCAGGGTGAGGACACGCGGGCCTCAGAGCAAACCGCCACCCCGCGGGACTCTAAACTTGGAGACTTCTAATTCTGGCCTTGCCCAGAGTGCTGGGGTGAGCTCAGGCGAACCCTGTGGATGCAGCTAAATCCCTCAGGCTGCCCGCCGTGGCTGGGGCGGTGCCAGGGATGTGCGGTCATGATAACAAACCTCGGAAACCAGAGGCGAGTCTCCCAGGAGCGTCCTCCTCCCAACACGGAGGACCTCGCGCACCACTTGGGACTGGGAGTGGTGGGTGGATAGTCCCTTTCCAGGCCCAGGGCCAGTGAGGAGGGGCAGGGGATGCCATGTCCAGCGCTGGCCCCCTCCTGTCATGGTGGACGTTAGGGTTAGGGTTAGGGTTAGGGTTCCACGGGTCATTCCTCCCTCTGTTTAAATTTCAAATAACACAGATGTTTATAGAGTAAAAACTACAGTCTTCCTTTGTCCCCTTTTTCTACCCTTCCTGCCAGGGTCACACTTAGTGAAGACTCCTGTGCCCTTGATGACATTTGCATTTGAAAATACACTTGAGTTTTGCTTTTTCTCCTACATCAAAGGGATAATGTTCACACTTTGCCTTTCACTAACAGCATGTTGTAACTCTCCCTGCTCATGAAAAACACTGTCCCTCCCTTTTTATAGCTGTCTTATATTCCAGAGACTATGCCATAGTTTATTGAACGGTTCCTCTGTTGATAGAGATTTATGTGGTCTGCAATTTTTGCTAGTAAAAAAATTACTGCTTCAATAAACATTTTGTATGCACATTTGGGGAAATGTATTTCAAGATAAGAAATATGGTTCACATATAAAATTATAAAATCCTAGAATGGGAAACATCCTTTACTCTGAGCCCTTCGTCTCTTCTGGAACCTCTGTGCAGATGCTGTACAGCCGAAGCCCGTGAGGTGGGTCTCGCGCCTCCTTCACAGGCGCGGGCACGGAGCCCAGACAGAGGCAACACACAGATTTGTATCCAAAATTTCTCTTGCTCTCTGGCCTTGAGCTGGCAGGAATGAGCTGTGGTTGGTCAGCAGCAGGCCAGTGCCTCGTCTGAGTGGGGTGGGGTCTCCTTCGGGCCTCCTGGTTGTCAGCGGACCCTGCTGCCAGCATAAATGGACCCATGGCTCCGTGAGGTCTGCGTGCGAGGAGCGCAGTGGCCCGTGGATCCGGGTGGCCTGCAGTGGCTCTTTCCCTAGGACCAGGCAGACCCTTGGCTTTGTGCAGGGCACTCCAGGAGTCGCAGCCCCTCTCCCTCCTGCCTCCGTGCTCTGGTCCCCTGGAGCTTTGTCCCAGGCTGTGGGAAAGCAGGGCCTGGCTGAGGCTCCTTTGCCTTCCATCTTCTGTTCCTGGCGAGGACTGACAGTGGCCCTGCTGAGGCCGCCCTAGGCAGGCAACTCTCTGCTCCAGGGGTGGACAGACTGACCGGGAGCGGCACTGGACAGAGTGTCCCCCCACCCCAGGCGCCCACAGTGGTCCCCATGATGCAGCAGGTCCTGTTCTGGACAAGGGACTGTCGTGAGGTTTGGTTTTTGACTCTTTGTTGTCGTTAGTTCCCACCTGAACCTGTGGAGGGTCTGATCCTGCCACGCTACTTGGTCGCCTTCTCCTGGGCTGGAGCCTTCTGCGGTGGGGAGGAGGGGTCCTCTCGGGCCCCAGGAGAAGGGGGTGGCCAGGGTGTGGGCCTCCGGCTCCTATGGCAGTTGGGTGCGTGTTGCTGCTCCTCAGGCCAGTTGGTGCCCAGTGACTGGTGGCTGGTCACCTGTGCTCAGGGCCAGTGGGAGCCTCCCTGTCTGCTCCTTGCCCCACCTTGGACGGCAGCCGTCTCTCGTGCCACCCCACTTCTCCCACGTGGTGCCGCCCCACCCCTGAGGGGGGAGAGGGTGTGGCTGGAGGGCGGCATGCCTGTCCCAGGAAACTCCAGGCCGGAGGGCAGAGGCAGGAGCCAAAGGCTGGATCAGAGCCCCGAGCCTTCCCAGTGCCCGCCTCTGCTCTGGCCTGGAGGATACGGGGTTGGCAGCTGCCAGGTGCAGGGGGTGAGTTGGAGATGATTTGGGGGAGACTGGAGGGGCCTAGACGGACACTGCTCAGCCCCAGGAGGAGGCTCCTCTCGTCTGGGCCCCTGCCTGGGGCCGTTCTCCCTGGACTGTACCAGGGCCCAGTGTGGGTGCTCTGGAGGGCAAGGGAGGCCAGGCCAGAGAAGCATCCAGGTGTGAGAGTGGGGTCAGACCCAAGGGCAGGCTGTGAAGGGCTCAGGGCCCTTCCTTTCTTTGGGCTCTAGGATTTAAGGCTGTCCCTGCCAAGGCCCTGGGCTGTGCCAGTGGGGACAGAGAACGGGCTGAAGCCACTCCAGCAGAGCGCTCTCAGGTCCGGATGGCGGTGGGGCTCTTCTGCTTCCAGTGCGATGAGGACAGATGAGATTCGGGGGAGAAAATGCCTTAAACTCAGCTGCGCTGCAGATGCTCCGTTGTACGGACATGGGAATGAGGGGCAGGGCGCTGCCCAGGGTGGGCGCTCTGCCTGGAGCCACGAGGAAGAGCAGAGGTAGCGTCCATCTGGAGTCACAGGTGCAGGCTGGCAGGGTGAGGGCAGCCCAGGACACTTGGTGGCCAATGGAAGGTGGCAGGAGTAGCTTCGAGGAGTCTGGGGCTGGCTGGATGCTCTGAGGCCAGTCTGGGAGGCCAGGGCCCAACTTCTGGCAGCACCTCTGCAGCCCCATTGGGTCAGCGTCCTTTTGGAGTCCTTGAAGCTGTGTCTTAGGACAAGACAACGTCTCCTTGTTTGGGTTTGTGTGTCCTGACTCCATCTTGCCCTCTGTGGGTGCCCTCCTGTGCCTGGGGGTCACTGGGCTGTGGGGTCCTTCCTGGCTGCAGGGCCAGTGACCCACTCCATGGTGGAGCAGAGGGGAAGTGGCTGCCACAGAATGCCCAGACCTAACAACAGCACAGAGGACACAGAGGCTGGGTTGGGAGGCCAGGTGGGGAGCGCACAACCACCTACGTCCCCTGCACCCACACGGGAGCCGCGGGGCCTGCCAGTCTCCCTGGGTGGCATTCAGGAGTGGGCTGCCTGCTGAGTTTGGAGGCTGTGGAGGGGCTTCTGGCAGGCAGCAGGTGTCCTCCATCCTTCAGGAACTGTCCACGCTTTCCTGAGGAGCGCCTAATCTAGGTGCGTGTTCTCTGCCGGCTCCTGGACCCTCTGGGGGGGGGGGTTGTTAGGCAGCCAGTGAGAACCAGTTTCCCAGGTGGAGAAGAGCCGGGCGAGGTTTCGCCTTTCTGCTAAAGGGCAGAAGCTGATGGCTTCCCCTGGGCCAGTGGCAGGTGGCGGGTCATTGAGCATCTGCTACCTAGAGATTCCGGGTTAGGCCCTTTGTCCCTAAGGAAACGCTGAGGTGGGTGCTGCTGTCCTAGGGCAGCAGACACAGGCAGGGTAACCACGAGTTTTAAGTTGGACACTGCTGGGTGGAGGAGCCAGAATTCCCACCTGGAATGTCCCTGCCCTGGTTCTCAGACAGTTGGCAAGGCCACCCGACACGCACTGACCCTCTTCTAGGAGTTGCTATGGGTAACCCAGAGTCACTTTGTGAGCCTGACTCTTGGCCAGACAGCCCCTGTGGCAGGTGACAGAACTGCCACCCACCTAGAAGGGACGAGTCAGGGCTGGTGTCCCTGGCTTATACTCCCCACCCACCTAGGACCACAGCCTTGACTTCAGGGCTGTCAAGGGACAGAAGGTCACTCAAAGACAGCTCCTGGCCACTCTCACGGTATCTGTGGAGTGTCACCCCGGAACCGGGGCTACCTGTGGCCGAGCCCTCGCTGGCTGAGAAGTGCTGACCGTGGCGCTTGCTGGCCTCAGGTCGGGTTATAGCAGGAGAAGCTGGCAGATCGTCGGCTCTGCAGAAAGGCAGCAGGTGGTGGCCTCTGTGCCTCGAGTCTTGGCACACATTGCTCCTGAAGCAGTTGAACAAATAAAGGGAAACTACGCCAAGGCCAGGGCCTGAGGCAGCTGGTTGGTTGCCCTCAGCTGACATGGCATGGCCAGCCCCGAGCCTGTGGTTTTGGGGTGCATTTGGGCTGTGGGCATTGCACACATGCTGGCCAAGCTCCAAGTGGCCTCATGGCTGAAGCAAAGGGCCCAAGATCTAGGTTTGCATATGAATTTTGCAAAAAGGTAATAAGCGCTAAGTCATGTTTTAAATGCAAATTGGGTTGAGGATTTGAAATGCTTTCACCCAGACACCAAAGCGGGACGCTTGCAATTCAACATGGCAGGGGCAGACCCACCCTGCCATTCTTGGGGGACCTAGATAAAATAGCTCCACCGTCCCCCGCTGAGAAGGAGCAGGCCTCCAGCACTGCAGTGGCCAGGCTCAGCAGCCTGACGTTTCTTTGGCCCTGAACCGTGTTGATTTCACACCCTGGGCACAGCCAGGCTGATGGTGTCTTGAGAACACAGCTGTGAAAAGATAGAAAACAAACACTGTGTCCGTCTTTGGGCACCGTGTGGACGAGACTCTGGGTGTTTGTTTATGTGACACAGTTCTCGTGCGGTTGTTTTCTTTTCTCCTTTCTTTGTGGGATACCTCAGAACTTGAGCAGAACTGCTGGGCCTTATCAGGACCCTGGAGCAGTGTTGGGACTGGAAGTGAGATTCTCTGATGAGTGATTTCTCCCTCCCATCTCTCCGGCTTGCTGTAGGTCCCTCTCACTCCCCCCACCATGGATCTGCATCTCTTTGACTACACGGAGCCAGGGAACTTCTCTGACATCAGCTGGCCATGCAACAGCAGCGACTGCATCCTGGTCGATACGGTGCAGTGCCCCGCCATGTCCCACAAAAGCATCCTGCTCTACACGCTCTCCTTCATTTACATTTTCATCTTCGTGACAGGCATGATTGCCAACTCTGTGGTGGTCTGGGTGAACATCCAGGCCAAGACCACAGGCTACGACACCCACTGCTACATCTTGAACCTGGCCATCGCGGACCTGTGGGTGGTCATCACCATCCCCGTCTGGGTGGTCAGCCTGGTGCAGCACAACCAGTGGCCCATGGGCGAGCTCACCTGCAAGGTCACGCACCTCATCTTCTCTATCAACCTGTTTGGCAGCATCTTCTTCCTCACGTGCATGAGCGTCGACCGCTACCTCTCCATCACCTACTTCACCAGCACCTCCAGCCGCAGGAAGAAGATGGTGCGCCGCATCGTGTGCGTCCTGGTGTGGCTGCTGGCCTTCTGCGTGTCTCTGCCCGACACCTACTACCTGAAGACCGTCACTTCTGCCTCCAACAACGAGACCTACTGCCGGTCCTTCTACCCCGAGCACAGCATCAAGGAGTGGCTGATCGGCATGGAGCTGGTCTCTGTGGTCTTGGGCTTTGCCGTCCCCTTCTCCATCATCGCTGTCTTCTACTTCCTGCTTGCCAGGGCCATCTCGGCGTCCGGTGACCAGGAGAAGCACAGTAGCCGGAAGATCATCTTCTCCTACGTGGTGGTCTTCCTCGTGTGCTGGCTCCCCTACCACGTGGTGGTGCTGCTGGACATCTTCTCCATCCTGCACTACCTCCCCTTCACCTGCCAGCTGGAGAACGCGCTCTTCACGGCGCTGCACGTCACGCAGTGCCTGTCCCTGGTGCACTGCTGCGTCAACCCCGTGCTCTACAGCTTCGTCAACCGCAACTACAGGTACGAGCTCATGAAGGCCTTCATTTTCAAGTACTCCGCCAAGACAGGCCTCACCAAGCTCATCGACGCCTCCAGAGCGTCAGACACAGAGTACTCTGCGCTGGAGCAAAGCACCAAATGACCCACCATGCAGAGCCTGGGACAGGGAGCTTGTGAACATGGCCTTGGGCCGCATGGTTTCCATAGGAGAGCAAGGGAGCTTTGGGTCTGGATGCCCAAGTGACATGAAGAGGAGAAGGCGCGACATTGTGCATCTTCCTCTGTCCACGCCAGTGCAGTTGTCGCCTGGCTGTGCACTCTGATGCTTTGGCAAAGGCAGAACTGAGCCGTGTAGCCAGCGCTGTGTGCCAGCCAGCTTCAGGACAGGCTTGCCTGGACGTCTGTACATAGAACCTCCTGGGCTTCCTGAAATTTTTATATGGTGATTTGTATTTAAGTTTTGAGACTTTATTTTCTCACTATTGGCGTACTTTATAAATGTATTTGAAAGTTAAAATATATTTTAAATATTGTATGGGAGGTATAATGTTGACATACTCAGATTGACGTAGTATTAAGATTTAGTTTGACTTCAGTTGTGACTAAGGATGACATTAATTGTTAGCTGATTTAAAATTTTATATATATATATAAATATATATGAATATATAAAAATATATGCCAGTCTTGGCCAAAATGTTTTATTTACAATAGTTTTATTTCTGTGTGGTGTGTTGTACCAGCACAGGATATGGAACAGAAACTGCTCCGTAAGGCAGTTTGGACGTTAATACTATTGCAGAGTTACATTTAAAACAAAAGAAGACCGTTCCAGGCTGCAAAACCTGTGCACAAAATGAACAGAGTTCTCTTAATTTGTAAGTTATTTTTTTTAATAAAGAATTTTGTTTCCTAAAAGTGCCTCTGAACCTCATTTGTGAAAGCGTGCTTGCATTAGGTAGCATTCATGGTGATGCTCTGTGGACGCACGTGGCACATGCAGGCCCGCCGAGTAAGTATAAAGAGAACTGCCACTGAGCCAACCCGAGGGTTAGTGGGTGCATGACATGAAAGGCACAGATTCAAGGTGCTGAGTATTTTAGAAGCTCTTCAGCGGATGGTGTGTTGGGGAGGGAGGTGGCAGGCTGTGCAGCGAGAGGTCTGCGGAGGCAGAAGGGGTGCAGCCAACGTGCGGCCTGCATCAGCCAGGACTCCTGTGCCACCAGGGCCACCCGTCACAGTCCTCATGCCATCTCTGCTGAGGGTTGAAGGCACAAGGGCTGCTTTCCCTCTCCTTCTTAGGAGACCTCTGACTGACACTTCCTGTGCAGATTCTCTCTACCATAGACCAGCTAATTATAGTGGTCCCCTGTCGTCTGCACCAGATGCATCCCAAGATCCCCTGACACCTGGAAGGTCCCCAACCCTTATGTATACTACGTATATTTACTATGTCTTCTCCTAGACATACACACCTATGGCAAAGTTTAATTTATAAATTAGCACAGAGATCAACAACAATTACTGAAAATAAAATAGAATAATTATGGCAACATTCTGTAATAAAAGTCATAAAACTTGGGAATCGTGTATTTCTAGAATTTCCCATGGAGCATTTTTTGGGCTGTGAATAACTGAAACTGCAGAAGTGAGACTGAGGCTAAGGGAAGGCTTTTGACTGCTCTTGAGACAAGGAGCAAGCTCCCGGCTCGTGCATTTCCACAGGAACCTGCGCTGGGAGAAGCCCTTGGAGGAGCACTCTTGGAACGGCCCACCTCCACACACAGCCACAGAAGCCGCAGACTTCTGCAGGCCTGGCTTCTGGGTGGGAGCTCAGAGAAGGGCCCTTCCCACCCCAGTGCCATCCACGGAGGTGGATTCTTTTGAGAGCTGGGGCTGGTGCCCTATTGGATAGACTCTGCTCATATGGGCTCACCCATACTCACAGTCCAGGGTCCCTGGGGGCCACAGATGGCACCATCTGCAGGTGGGCACCTATTTCCTGCGAAGGTCGCACAGCCTGAGTTTCGAGGCCAGGAAGTGGCTTGCTAACTCCAATATGCTTGACACACCATGTCGCAGGTGCACACCCACTGTCATGAGTGCTCCCCGCTCCTTCTAGAAATCCCCTTTGCAGTCCTGCCTGGGACTCCAAGACTTCCTAATGGATCCCAGGTTATTGGGACCCTGAAGCTTTACTTCGATTGAATTGGGCTTCAACACTCTTCCCTGGAGCGATGTCAAGACTGGACACACAGGTCAGCGGGTGCAGAAGGTACCACAGGGAGAGTGCTCATCCTCTAAGATGGAAAGGGACCTCTGTCCCACCCTACAGATGTGGACATGGAGGAGGTAGAAGGAATCGTGTCTTGGGTGGACCTTGGGCAGAAGGCTTCTGGCCTCCTGGGGATCCAGAGACCAGAGGGTCTGAAATTCTTTGGTTTCAGGGTCATCCTTCTTGGTGGCCAGTGTTTAAAAACACCTGTCTCCTGAGGTGGCAAGAAAGCTATTACCCCTTAGCAACTGATGACCTCTGGAGCCCTGCCATTGTTGCCTGGGCGCTGCTGGCCGGGACTCTCACCCGCCCCGAGAGAGGGGACACGCTCCATGCCCACCATTCCCTCCTTGGCCGTGAGATGCCAGAGGTCCCCAGTGCGGCCTGTTCTTGTGAATCAGCGTCAGATGCTCCATCTGGTTCCACGAGGAAGCAACGTGCTTTGATCACACCTAGGTTTCCTGCAAGTGAAGAAGGAAAGCTAGGCCACTGAGAATGCTGGATGTGGAATTCCTTGGGCACCAAGGAGCAAATGCTTGTCTGTTCTAGGACTACTGGTCCCTCGAGGTCTCCTATGAGTGCTCATCCCAGCAACCAGGGACGAGAGCCCTTGGACATTTGTGTTCAGCTCTGGCAGAGCATCGAGACATATGGTCACTACACCTGGAGGCTTCTTGGGTCTCTGGAGGGCAGCAGTTCAGGGGCATGGTATGTCTACTAGACACAGGGCTTCTGCCCTGAGGACACTGACTGTAATTAATGGGTGCAGGTGGGATTTGCCAAGGCTTATTTGCTTTTGTGATGGGTGAAGAGGGCTGGCTCCTGGGTCAACCCTTCTAGTAGAGGTTGCTTACCTCAGGCCAGTTTTTATGCACACACACGAGCACATGCAGACACGGCACCTGCTACAGCCCACATAGCTAACACACACACACACACACAAAACGATCCCCATGGTCATGTCTGGGACAGTCTGACCAGGGCCTGGGCTCTACGGTTGGGGTCCACCTTCTGTAAGGCCTGGGACTCTGTCATAGGCAGCCAGAGGTGCAGCCCACAGTCATCACCGCCTACTGTCCTGGGGGACGCGGAAGGATTTACTTTGCTAGACCTGAGTTTCCTTGCTTCTAGAGTCAGGTGAAGATGGTCTTGTTCATAGGGTTGTTGTACTGACCAAGTGACAGTTGCTGCAAAGGGTTTGTCACAGTGCCCGGGGCATACACCATCCTTGCTCAGGGGCCGCATGGTCCATCTGCATTCTCTGGGCACAGTCTGCATTTTTCCTCAGAACAGTGCATTCCAGAGCCACAGGGAGGGGTAGTGTCCGCCTGTGGGCAGTGACCAAAAAGGTGAGGCCCGTCTACCTCAAACTGTGACTTTGCCCTCCAGGAGGCACGTGGCAATGTCTGCAGATATTTTGACTGTCACAACTTGGGCAGGGCATGCGACTGGCCCTCAGGGGTTGAGGCCAGGGGTGCTGTTTCAAACTCAGGTGCTCAGGAGCACCCCCATGACGCAGAATACCAGACCTCAGACATCCATAGAACTGGGGTGGAGAGCCTGGCCCAAGACTCCAGCTACAGGCAAGGGAGACACGTGTGTGGGACTCAGGCCAGGGTTCTCATTGTGGCCAAGTGGACTTTGATGAAATGAATTCAGTGCATTAGGGTTTATATAAAAGATGTGCTCATGGGAAACATACACACACATTAAGCATTAGTCAATCTTTTAAGTGCATTTGGGAGGTTTCAAATTTCATTTTAATATTGAAAATATTTAGTTTAAGAGGCCCCAGAAAGAACAGGGATAGTGGACAGAGTGGCCGACGGGACGGCACCAGGCCAGGGAGGAAGCTTCTTGCTAGCACGGTGGTGTTGGCAACATTCCCCTGAACCTTGCCCACAGAATCACTTCTTCACCTTCATCAGAGGTGATTGCAGAGATCGAGACCACACGCCTGCCAATCGATGTAGTTGAATGAACAGGTAAAGCAATGAATGTTGTGCTCCAAACCGGCACAGGGCCACCCAGGTGTTCTTAGAAACCGGTCAAGCCGTGTTGGGACGTTCCCTTCTCTGCTCCTAGGGTGCTTCCCTCGCATGCTCTTTGGCTGGGTCGCCTGTCAGCGTTGAGATGGCGCGTTCCTCTGTGCACCTCATGCCCTGGCTTGGCCCCTGCTCGGAGCGGGTCTTGCCCACCTGGCTACGGCTGCAGCACCAGCACATGACGCTGCTGTGTTCCCAGGGCCATGCTTCTCGGGCCCTGAGAGTCGTGGCCGCAGGACAGGACACTGAATGAAGGAGGATATGGCTATCTGTGTGGAATATGAGGAGCGAGGCCCGATTTTGGGGCTTTTTCTCATTTTCACAAGCTTCATTTCTGCGAGCTTTTCATATGCTTATGCACTCTGGCCCTGCCATGTGGGATTTGGAACGGCTGCCAATCACAGCGTCTCACCCGCGGGCTGGGGGGAAAGCAGAAGCTTCATTAGCCATTTGTTGCCATCTCCAGAAGCAGCAGAATGGAAACATCTGAATTCCCATAGTTATTTCCGGAACGAAACTGATTAAAATAATTTCCTAGGTAGGTCAGAATCTTCCTTTTAACAATCTCACAAGAAAAGGCAAAGAGAAAGTCTTCGTGGCGATGACATTAAATCTGCTTGGGTGACTCAGAATGTATGTTGGCACGGCAACACGCCATGTGGTGGGCAGCAGACATGTCTTGGTGGTGGCGGTGGCGTGACTGAAAGGGCCGGCTTCAGCAGGCCGCGCAGGGCTGCCTTCCTCTTCGCCTTTCACAGTCAAAGCGTTTGAAGCCCATCTTTTCATTCCCTTTTGCAGGGTCCTAATCAATAGGAAGGACGTGATCACGTTTCCCCACCGTCCCATTCTGTGGGTCGTCGTTCAAAGTGCCGCTTGTGTTCTGTGCCGCGCTGTAATGAGAATTTGAATTTCGAGCGGATCCTGAAGCATAAATGAAAAATCGCCCGTCGCCCAGCTGTGCGCCCGATGAAGGCCTTCCCCCCCAGTTGATTCCGCACTTGTTCCCATTAACTTATTCATCCATCCGCGCATTCGCCACTCGGTCACTGGACGGGCAAGCTGTATTGAGCGCCCACTGTGTGCTGTGCTCCCTGCTTGTCTTTAAATGGCAGCGATGCCTGGGCCTTCGTGTATGCCTCTGACATGCTTGAACAGGGACAGGCAATGAGACGGGGAGAGACCGCCACGGGCAGCCTGGAGAGATGGTCCTGGAAATCAGAGCCAGAGGAAATGGTCCTTCAGATGGGAAAAGGCAGAAGGCTCCCAGGAGACCAAGCATAGCACACAGGCCTTATCTCCTAGGATGACGCCACCTTTAGAAGGGATGCTTTAGGCATAGAGGGCATCCAGAGGTTAGAACACTGATGCCGTTAATTATTACACAGGGAAGTAAGTCTCTGGGTGGGACTCACAGGTTATGGTGACCACCCTGCTCTGAGGATGGATAGTGAGACTCAGGACGAGGAAGTCAGGGAGTGGTCAGAGCCGTCTTGGGCTTTCTGGGTTGATGGTGGCAGCCTCCTTTGGCTTCCCTGTTCCTTGTCCCCCCTCCGTACAATGAATGCAGCCACCTGGAGTCTGGGACTGCCTGGGCAGCCTGCTCATGCACAGGTGACATGTGCAGTTGGTCTTCCTTTCTCCCTAGGGTTTGAGGAAGAGCTGGTTGTTCATGAGGACCACTTGACACTAGCCAGACCCTGGGCCACAGCCCTGCTGCAGGCAGCGGCCATGCAGGACTTCTATAGGGAGGTCCTCGGGCTGGGACCAGGGGCCAGGCAGTCTCCACCCAGCACCACAGGCAGGGACACGATGGTGATATCGGTAGATTAATGTGAATGGGTCTCACAGGAGTGGAAAACTTTAACTACACACGTTCTCCGCTCTCACTGGCTGCGAATGTACTGGTCCCACTAAACACAGGTTTCTAAAAGGCACAGGTGGTCTTTGTGAGGCTGACCTCTCCTGGCTCTGCTCATGGGCACATGCTGCAGGCTGACCCGGCCTGCCAGACTCTGCAGTTGAGAGAGGCGGAGGCCACACGCTCCAGGCTGGGCTCTCGTGGCCACACCTGGCCATCCCACACCCAGTATCTCCTTATATCCTCCTCTTCTCCTCAACCCAGCTTTTACGGGAGTTTTGAATCACCTACCACATACCAAACGCGGCTCCCGGCTGCCCCTGCCCAGCCTGCTTCTCCCCACCTGGCTGTACACTTGCTACTACAGCCTTGACTCACACCCTCCAGCTGCTGCCCTGGAGCACTGGGTTCCTTGCCTAGGAAGACTCTAGAAATGCCCTCGGCCCCTGTGGTCAGACCTGGAGGTTCAGTGGTGGACGAGCCCTGTTCCCGTGCCTCACAGCAGGGCCGACTCGAGGGCATGAGACCCGCTCTTCCCCTGGTTGGACCTCACCCTCCCTCACTCCCCCTCCCTCTCCGGCCTCCCACACTCTCTGATGGAGGTGAGAGAACTGACCTGTGCCAGCCTAGCAGTCCGTCTGGGCTGCCGTGACTACATGACACAGGCTGGGTGGCATGACCATCAGAAATGCTTTCCCACAGTCCTTGAGGCTGAGAAGTCCATGGTCTCCTGGCAAGGCCAGCCTGACCCCAGGCCTCCTGTGCTGGCCTGCAGGTGGCCACCAGCTCTGTGCGTGCTCTCGTGGCCCCTGTGTTGGCTGAGAGCGAGCGAGCTCTGTGAGCCTCTTCTTCAACGACACTGATCCTGCTGGATCCGGGCCCTGTCCGTGACTGCACTTGACCTTACTCACTCCCTTAGTCCTTGAGTCTCTACTTCTAGGTCCGCCATGCTGCTGGGATCCTGGAGGTGAGCCATTTATCCCCCTATGGTTCATGACCTTTAACTGGGCTTCCTGCTTTGTTTCCGTCTCCTGTGGGGACCCTCTTGACACAGTGGGGGTGGGGGACAGGGACAAGCCAGTGAGTCCATCAGTGTCTACCGGGAGGCTTCCCTGCTTGGTCCAGCACGGTCCCCATGGCCTACCCCCGGGCTCTCCCACATCTCCTCCTGAGCCTCCTGAACGTCTCTGTCCCTGACTCACCCGTCCCTCAGTGTCAGGTGCTCTCCCAGGACACGGCCCTCTCACTGGGCCAGTGCTGCCCAGTGCTTGGTGTACAGAGTCAGACCCGGACAGCCTGCAGGTCTCACGGCCACGGCTCTAGCATGGAGCTCATCTCCTGGCCACGGAGGAAGACACAGGAAAAAGTACAGAGGGAGCTGCCCAGGGATGATGAAAACCCACGCCTGCATGTGTGTGCATGTGTGCTGAGTGTGTGCAGTGAGCACACGCCTGTGTCGCGTGAATGATGTGTGTGGTGTGTGTGTGGCGTGGCACATGTAGTGTGTGCTCACATGTACATGGGTGTGATACACACAGTACATGCTCTGGGTGGTGTGTGGCATGTGTGTGGTGACTTGTGTGTAGTGTATATGGCACATGTGTTTGCGTCATATATGGTATGCATTATGCACATGTGGTGTTATATGTGTAGTAAGTACGTGGTGTACTGTTCACATGTAGTGTGTATGGTGTGCAATGTGTGTGTGGTATGTGTGTAGTGTGTATGGCATGTGTTGTGTTTTTTATGTCAAATCTGATGTGTGTGGCAAGTGATTTGTATAGCCTGTGTTCTATGTATTTTGTGTGTAGCATGTTGTGTGTAGTGTGAATGGTGTGAGTTGTGCATTGTTTGTCGTATGTGATATGCATATGTGTTTGTGGTGTGATATGTGTGTTGCGTGTGTGCTGTGTGTGAGATGTGTTACCTGGTGGGTGTGTTTGTATTATTTGTGTTGTATGTGGTGTGTTACATGTGCACTGTGTGTGTATACGGTGTGTGGTATATTGTATATGTGTAGTACTATGATGTGTGTTCTTTGTGTTATAGGTGGTATGTATAGTGTGTTTGTGGTGTGTTGTGTGTGTGTCATGCATGTGGCATATTGTATACATGTGGTGTGAATGGTGTGAGTTGTGTGTTGTCCGTGTGGTGTGTGTTGTGTTGTGTGTTGTGTCTGACGGGTGCTGCTCTGTGCACTTGTCCTGGCTTGGAGGCCGGGGCCTCTTGGTAGCCCCTCAGCTCACACCACTTCCTCTGACACCAGAGCTGGGTGCCTCCTGGCAGGTCCGGCAGGGTTGGGGTCAGGCTGTCGTCCGCCTCCTTCCCTTCCGCAGCTTGTGATAACAGGATGTGCAACCCCTAGAAATGTGCTCCTGAACCACCTTTCCCTGGCCCGATGAAACATGCTGTGTCCAGATTCAACTGTGTGACAGTGGCCCTGCAGCCTGCTGACAGGGTGGGGACGAGGCCCCCTCTCCCCACTGTGGGAGGTGCCGTTCTCCCAGGAGGGCTGCGCCTCAGGGGTGCTCCAGAGTGCAGACCTCCAGGTCCCCACCCTGTGACAGTTCAGAGCCCTGGTTCTCAACTTGACCGTGCCCTCTGGAGCACATGGCAGTGTCCCCGAGACACTGGGTGTTGCTCCGGCACCTGGTGGGCGGAGGCTGGGATGCTCTGGACACCCTGCGTGCTCTGGACAGTCTCCTCTGTAGGCTTTGTCAGGCACAAACGCAGGACCGCTGAGGCTGCGAAGCCCCTACCAGGTGTACCAGGGTACAGGTGTGGCTGTCTGTGGGCGTCCACAGGCCTGTATAGGGCTGGCCTCCTGCTGCCACTGGGCACAGTGTCCTGGAGGAAGGCTGGTCTCACTTCTTGCCGTCTGTCTCTGTTGGGCGAGAGTAGCTCCTGCCACCCTCCCTGTCACCATGGACACTTTCCGGCCCACTTCTGGCCTTGCCCTGACGGGAAGAGGTGACTTTGCCAGTGTACTTCCTGGGCTCCCCGTCGCTGCCTTCTGCCTCCGAGGGTCTTCCTTTCTGCCTCCTTGCTGGGGCCAGTGTCTGCACAGGGGTCACCAGCTCCTGGGGCCCAGTGCCCGTGGCAGTGCCTGGCGGGGTTCGTCTCAGCCTCTCGGCCTTGCTGGGGGCTAGGCTAACTCCTTCCCCCAGTCCTGCCAGCCTTGGAGGACGCTTCCTTCCCCTGAAGCTGTGGCCTCCTTGTCCTCCAGTGGCTCCTCGGGACTCCCAGCACCCTCGCCAAGGTCGCCATGCTGCATCACTCTTCTTAACGTCTGGCCTGGGCTCTCTGCTGCTGACTGGACCCTGACTTGATGGACGAACTGCACGGACACCGCCTCCAGCAGGCTCATTCCCGCCTGTCCCTCCCACGCTCCAGCAGTTGCTGATTTGTCTTTGTCCCTCTCTCCACTGCATTTGTAGCGCTGCCCAAGTACGGTCCTGCACCCCGTGTGTCTCCTCCTGGCACCCAGAGGAGGAGACACACCCAAGCAGCTGGCAGGGGGAGTGACTCACAGATGTGCAATCTCGGTCAGGCCTCAAGTGGTCAATGAGTAATTAGGTGTGGCCGCTGGTCGCCTGCCTCGGCCTGGCTCCATGGATGCCTCATTTCTGCCTCATGTGAGCCCCACTTACTGTGTGGACCCTGCACCCTCACCTTCCTGCTCAGAGCCTGTGTGGGGAAGTCACCATCCCCGGCCCAGCCAGGTCCTTCCCTTCCTTCATGACAACCCTGAAAGCCCAGATCATCTCTCCCGGGTTCCTGTGACAGACGCTCCCTTCCCAGGTGTCAGACGGACGGTACAGGCCTGTGCTCATTTTTCAGGGCCAGTGAGAGGGTTGGTTGGTTCTTAGGCTTAGGGGCTTCAGCAGGAGTTGGCTCCAGCGGTGCTCCTTGGAAAAGTGTGCTCGTAGTCAGAGGGTTTAATCAGTGCTCATTGCATTGTGGGAAATTCCCAGTGCATCCCGGGCACATTCCAGGCTGTGGGAAGTCCTAGAGGACCCTTTCCCTGCAGCCAGGCATTCCCAGCGGGTGGAGCCAGTTCAACCTGCAGGGCTAACGCTGAACGCTCAGAGCTTCCCCGCAAGGAGACTCAACAAAAGTGATCCTGGGGCACCCACGGGCATCGCGGCTCAGCAGCACAGGGCGGGCCCCACAATCCATGCTTCTTGACATTCTCCAGGCGACTCTGATTGTCACTCAGGTTGGAATGTGTGCTCACCGGCCAAGAGCCCAAGAGTCAGCTGCTTCTTCCTTTGTTCAGCGAGAGCTCAGTGGTGGGGCAAATCCACCTCAGACCCACCCTGTGGGTGAGCATCTTGGGAACAGACCTCCTACGGTGATGGTCCCTTCCAGGGCTGGGAAAGAAGGCCAGAGGGGAGGGCCTTCACAAAGGGGTCCTGCGTGGAGACAGAGAGAGTCCTTCCTGTGTTGCTCACCAGCAGCCCTGCCCTGGGGGAAAAGAGGAGAAAGTTTCCTCTGTGGATTTTATTTATCCCCAGTTTGGGCAGGATCCAGGCAAGTGCTTTTAGTGCAATTTCCACTGATCCCTAGAAATGTGTTCAAGCTAACATGGATCAACCAAGTCATCAAAGAAGACTGGGGTGTGTGTGGACCCCTACCATCACCTATGGAGGAGCCCAAGTCAGGGGCTAGCACTGAGCCCCAGGTGCCTGTTAGGGACAGCAGGCCATCAGCCTTGTGCACACGGCTCCATGAAAGTATGCTGGGCAGGAGGGCATGCAGCGCCCAGCACTTGGCCCAGTAGGACAGAGGGACCCTCAAAAAGTAAGGGCATCGACCTTTATGGAAGCTGGTCACGAGTGGCCATCATTAGCAGTTTGCAGGGTCCTGCAGACATGATCTGCAAGCCAGGATGCCCCATGCCAAGCCCTCATCACACAGTGTGGACTGAGCCAGAGGGCAGGCAGTGGTGGGTCAGCCTGGACTCTCGGCACTCTATCTGCTGCCTTTAGGGTCATTGCCGTGACGGCCAACACTGTGGCACCCGACGGGACGACGTCTCACGGCCAGCAGATGCATTCAGGCACCCCGCGGCAGTGAGAACTGCCCGCCCCGTCTTATCAGGACACGTCTTTGGCCTCTTCTTCCTACCGTATCGATGGTTTCCTGAGTGGAGTCTGGAAGCTGCAACTGAATAGTCTGTGCGTTTTCTTTCCTTTGTGTGGAAGAAAGAGAAGCATCTCTATGGGATTTGACTTATAAAGTAGAGTCAGGTCCGCAGAGTGGCAAGAGGAAACAAAAAGCTACTGTGCTCTTGGTGCACAAAGGCAGGCGCTCCTGGCGCTTTGGCTCGAACTCTGGGGTTCTGGCAGCTCCAGCGACACCATGAGAGTGGCCCATGGAAACGGTTGACCGGGAGGCCCCAATCTGAACTCAGGCCTGGCTGGTTCTCCTGCCCAGAGGCCCTCTCAGGAGAAGAAAGCGGTCCAGCAGACGCCATGTGGGGAATCCAGTGGACCCTCTGAGGCAGTCGGTGCCCTGCCCAGAGCAAACTGTCCTGTCAGAGACCCAGGGCCATCCCACACGGGACTTTCCTTTCTTTGCCCTCTTTTCCGGGTTCCAAGTTTAGGCAGAAGTCTTTGAGCTGCCAGTTCAAGGGCAGCTACTCCTGTGGGTCCAGGTTTATTTTGCAGGGTTCTCTAAGGCCAGAAGTCATCCAAGGCCAAACCAGATGGCATGTCAGCAGGGTATCTGCTTAGCATGGCATCTGCGTATCGTGGAGGGAAGATGAGAAGGTAGGCCTGAGGTGGAGCCAAACGTCACCAGGAGGTCCATTTCCCTTCCTTTCTGATTGCTAGGTTTGTTCATATAGGATTACCCTGAGGTTGCAAAAGTGACAACTCTTTCTTCTTCGTGACAGCATATGGAACAATATGGATTGCCTTGCAGGTAGAAAGCTGTTCTTAGAACGGTCAGTTGTCTGATGGCTGCAAACCCCAAACCGTGTGGCTGCTTTTGGTGCTAAATCCCCCAATATCTGAAACTGGCTGTTCTTTTCAGGGGAGGGGACAGTGGCTGTAAGCAGAGGTTGTTGGTTTGCAAAGCTCCTTTGTGGAGGCCACTGTCTCTGCTGCACTTCTAATTTCAAAGTGCTGCTTGGCTTTAAGATATCGTTTCTGTACTGGGCTCTTCTCTATGTCCAGAGCCTACTGTCGGTTACCTGATATAAAAATGCCCAGAGACTTGAATATGCAGAGAACGTTTTGCATGTCGGCATTTCATTCATTCATATTTTGAGAGCGGCCCCTAGGAAAGAGCCTTCTGCACCCCTAAACTCCAGTGACAGCACGGGGTGCAGCAGTACAGCAGGCCTGACAGGGGCTCGTTAACTTGGCAAGCAGTGAAGGAGTGCAGGAGGTGCTGCCCTCTGGCACCCCTTCCCTCAGTTAGAAAACAATCAGACGGAGGGACCCATTTGAGTTTTAATTCAGCTCCAAAAATTGGCCATACTCGAGGAGCGGAGGCTCGCCAGGTCAGTTCCGGGCTCTGGATGAATTGTGATCCACCCCATCTCTGCATGTCCCTGGCCTCAGGGTGGACCAGATACCACCAATGGAGTGATCCTTGCTGCCAGCCCAGATCTGCGCGGCCAGGATCTCAGCAGCCCAGACTTCATTCCCCACTCCCCTGAGATGGACTTTGAAGCTGACAGCCTGGCGCTGGAAGCAAGTTCTTCGGGTCACAGAAAACTGGCTTCCTGGGCTGTCCCCCGGGGGCTGCTTTCTGTAGCCCATTCTGGTATACAGATGGTGATAAGGCTTGGAAATCAGGAGCACCTAGATTCCTTGCTCTGGACAAATGACAGCCTTCCCGAGCCTCAATCTCTCCTCCAGAATCCGGATCTTGTTCCAGGGCCCATCTCGGAAGGTGCTTTCAGGACCCATGGAGACAGATCCGTGGCACCGCCTGGAGGTGCACTTGTTCCCAGGCCTGGTTCCCTGCCTCCTCCCGTCTGCCTTCTTTTCCAGCCTTAGAAAGTGAGATAGTCTTTGCTACATATTCAAGGGAATATGGAATCTGGAAAAAGGGGGCACACAAAAGGAAAGTCCCGTGTGGGTTGGCCCTGGGTCTCTGACAGGACAGAGTTTGCTCTGGGCACGGTACTGACTGCCTCAGAGGGTCCACTGGAATCCCGACATGGCGTCTGCCAGGACCACGGTCTTCTCCTGAGATGGCCTCTGGGCAGGAGAACCAGGGATGGTCAAAAATGAACGGGTTAATGAGGTCAATGTCACCGTCAGCCAATTCTAGGAATTCAGCCTGTGTGGACACTCACTTCATCGCACTCTTCTCGGCGTCTCAGAGAACTCCTTCTGTCATGACTCTGTGCACAGGGATTTGTCAGAGATCTTGGTTTTTACATTTCCATGGTCAAGTCCCTTTCTATTTTAAGAAGTCTCTGAGATGAGTTTCTAAACCTCACCCTGCAATTACATGCACACTATTTGAAGAATTCACATATTTCTAAAAACTGGTAAGAAGACAGAAAATAGAAAACAAGCTCCCGCCCCACCTGCAGTGACTCACCTTGTGGAACCCTGTGTCTTTGCCAGGGCTTGAGTAAGCCGTGGTCAGGCAGCATGCCCTGAAGTCAAGTCATCAGCTTTGTTGGAACAGTGCAGGGGCAAAGAGAAGCTCCATGTGGCTTCCTGAACCCTGAGGGCTGCCTGGAGGGGGTGGAAGTCCTCCAGGACCAGGATCAGCCTCCTCCACTCGCTCTCCGGGGGTGGCCTTCTGAGCTGACTCTCCCCAGCCCCAGGACACGTGGATGCCGTGCTGCTGGTTCAGCAATCCCAGGTGAGGCTGAGCGGGGAGGGCAGCTTGAAGCACTTCAGTCTGTGAGCACCCGGACACTGAAGAGAATGGATCTGGGTTTTGCACTCAGTGTGTGCTCCAACCTCTGTTGTCCAGATGGTCCCTGGCTTAGGATGGTTGACTTATGATTTTCTAACTTTACAGTCAGCATCCAGTGGATTCTGTACTCTGAATTGTGAACATTGATCTTTCCTTGAATAATAATATAAGGTCTGACCTCTCCTCATCCCATGACCATGAGTGAGAGTAACAGACACTACACTGTGCTCTGCTGCTAAGATGCGATGCTTGGTAGGCTAGGTGTATTAAAGGCATTTTCTACTCAGGGTTTATTGGCTTCTGGGCTACCATGAGGTCAGCAGTGCCCACCTGATGCTTTTCTTCAACCATGGTGTTCTGCCTTAACCTCAGGCCCAAAGCCATGAAATTGGTTGATCATGGACTGAATTTCTGAAACTGTGAGCCCCCAAAATAACATTTTTCTCCTCTAAGTTGTTCTTGTCAGGTATTTCGGTCTCAGCAATAAAAAGATGACTAACAGAGAGATTCATATTGAAATGTAGGGTTGTTGCTGTGACTAACCTAATCATGTGGTTCAGAAGCCTTTGGAACTGGTTTGTGGGAGGAGTCTGGAAAAGTTTGGAGATGCAGTATGGAAAGGTCTGAGAATTTTGCAGTCAGAGCTTAATGGGTGATTTTAGTGGCCAAGCAAAAGACCAGAATAAGGACAGTACCGGATTCTACTGGAAATTGGACTAGGGGCCAGCTGTGTTGTATTCTGACAAAGACTTTGTGTACATTTTTTTTTCAAATCCTGAGACTTAATATGAGGCTGAAGTTTTAAAAGTGACGGGCTAATTAATCTGGAAGAGGAAATTTCAAGGCAGCACAGCACCCTGTCAGTCACTGGCATGGGTTTTGCCGGCAGCTTTTAAGCAGGTTTAGTGTAAGAACTGGGAACAGAAAGCAGAACTGAAGGATCTTAAAAACTTTCAGATTGGCCAGAAAGTACATGTAAAACTGGGGCCAGGGAAGCTATAGTAGTTAAAGAGATCACAGCCACTAAAGAGATGCTAAGTATTTTGCATGGAGCCACTAAGAAAGATGCTTGGAGGACATCTCAGGAATTTGAAGGGCCACACCCATTACAGGCTCAAGGGTATAAAAGTAGAAACTCCTTTAATAGACCATGGGGTGCCATGCATAGGGTGCATAGGGTGCCCGGGAAGTTGTTAACTCAGGATTTGTTTCACTCTGTTTACCTGCCCAAGCCCTCAGAGGCTGTCGCGGTCTTGGTTCAGTGTGGCCTGATTACTGTGGGAGCTGGTGGCAGATCTGACATCATCCATGTGATGTTGGTTCTACATGACTGCAGGATGCTGCAGTTAGCAGGCATGAAGGCTTCCACCAAGACTTCAGAGGAAGGCCAGGAAGGTGTGTCAGGGTCAGAATCCCTGTGGGCTGCCCTGAGAGGGAAATGGGTGATGCTGCGAAAGTGAAGCCAGAGCTGAATGGACTCTAGAGATGAAGGGAAGCCAGTCACGTGGACGGTCTGCCGAGGAAGGTTGCCCGGTGTGGAGAGAGCTGGTTTAAAAGAGAGATCACGTGTACCACAGGGTCAAAGAGACAGGAATGCCCAAACAGTTGGGAGAGAACCTGTCCCTGCCTGTGTCCTGGGTGCTGAACACGGAGGGGTGTGTTCTGTTGGCTCAGCTGGAGTCCTGTCTTGTTTTGGTCCCATTCCTTCTTTATATGCTCCGATTCCTCCCACTGGAACAGAAATGTTGACTCTGTGCCATTTTATTCTGCATCTACGTAACTTGCTTTTCATTTTTACAGGGGCTCAGAGCCAATAGTTTGCCTGGAGTCTCAGATGAGACCTTGGACTTGGATTTGGGGCAATGCTGGAACTGTTGAGACTGCGAATCTTGGAGATGGACTCCTCTATTTTTCATTATGAGATGGACATAGGTTTTTAGGGGCCAGGGGCAGAATATTATAGGTTGGACATGAAGTATCCCCACAAAAGATCCTGTGTTCATGCAAGAATACTCCAAGGTGAAAGGTTAGATTGTGAGAGCTATAACCTCATCAGTCCATCCTGGTTTGAATGATTAACTAGGTGGTCACTGTAAGCGCATGGGACGTGGCTGGAGGAGGTGGGTCCCTTGGGGCATGCCCTGCAGAGCTCCTCTTCCTGCAGCCCCTTCCTCCTTTCCTCTCTGTTCCCAGCCACTATGGACAGAGTAGCTGCCGTCCAGTGGTGGCCTCTGCCTTGAGGTTGAAAGCAATGGAGCCAGCCTACCCCGGACTAAACCACTGACACCCAGAGCCCACACAAACTTCTCTTCTACTAAGGTTTTCTTGTCAGGTATTTTGGTCACAGTAATGAACAGTTGACTAACGCATCCAGTAAGAGGAGACTTTGTCCCCCTCCTCTGTCTCTTGGGTTCTCATGGGGTGCTCAGAATACACTGGGACCAATACACCTTTGCTGAGCTGAGGAATGAACGAATGGGACCTTTGCCCTTTGTGGTGACAGAGATTTCTCTCATTCAGGCACATCTGCTCAATTTATGCGCTTTCGTGAAAATCCCTTAAACATGGCCAAGACTTACCACATCCATCCTCAGGGCAGGCTGGGCGTTTGAAAGAGCTATCTGCGGGTTCCTTTAATGAAAACCAAACAACATAAATTGTGCCAAGACACACAAGCAAGGCCCTGGGGAAGCGAGGCTCCTCTCTAATTACCTGCCGCGAGCAGGGGCTGGCCGTGGGGGCTGAGTGGGATAGATATGTACATAGCATCCGTCATCCCAGCGAAGCCTGTGCTGTCACAGTGCGCCTCCGCAACCTGGGAGCCCCGCAGGACCATGGGGAAGCTCAAAACCAGCCCAGCCTGGTCTCTCCCCTCCCCCAGCCACCCCAAGACCTGGCTTGTAACTTTCAGAAGAGATAACACAAAATACGACTTTCCTTCACTGAGAACACAACTCACAGCCCAATCCCTTTCAGCTGTTCACAGAGGACTTGGGGGCACTCCCAGCACCCTGTGCGGGACGACGCCACTCATCACTCAACCTGCTCTTCGTGCTGTCTTGTAATTGACTGGTACCAGCAGGAGCCGAAGGCAGGCTTTGGGGGATGTTCTTTAGTGGTGAAACCTCACACGATGCGGCCCGAGGGAAGGATTGCAGTTTTTGTCACCTGGGCGTGGGTGGACCAGCTCCCCCTCAGAAGACCCTGCCTGGACACGCGTGTTCCTGAGACACCTCTCAGACTTCAAGAGGTAAGGCCAACTTCATGGATGTTGAAAAAAAAAAAGTTGATTTACAAAATCCCTGAGTGGCATCCCAAGAAGGCTTCTCTGTGAGGCTTTGCCCATCAGCTTTGAATGACTGGGAGGAAAGTAGGAACTCCAACACAGAGGCACATGAATGAGGGCGGCACAGAGGGGCGGTTGTCCTCAAGGGCAGGGTGGCTTCCCTGGCCACAGCTGGCCCAGCTGGCACTGGCAAACGAGATGGGCACCAAAACAAAAGGGCAGCATGCACCCTGTCAGCAGTCCAGGGAAAACTGTGCCAGGTGGGTGTCGTTAATTCCATAGTATTGTTATTTGGAAACGTGTAACCACCTGACCTCCTTGCATTTGGAGGCCCGGGGTCCCCGCTTGTGGGGAGCAGAGCTCCCCTCTGCCTGCCCGAAAGCCACAGGCTCTAGGCCCTGAGGCTGGGAATCCATTACTTTCTTAAAGGGACCATGCACCTGTCTTTCTCTTAAATACGCGTGTGGGGATCTGTCTATTGCTGGCATGGCACGGGGGCTCTCCACTGATTTCCTCTATACTCAGAGTTCATTTGGGTCTCTGTTTATAATTATTTTCTTTTCTCTTAGCATCTTAATAAACACCTCTGGTGGAGAGTTCACAGAATGTTGGAAGAAGGGTTGATTTAAAATGTTTTAGGCTTGTTCTAGATCAAAGATATTGGAGAGACTGCGTTAGATACTGACAAGAGAATTGATTGGGGGTTGGGGTCTGGGTGGGGCCCCGGCGGCCTGGACCTGGGGTGTGACCACCTTCCGACATGCTTTTCTGGAATCTGTGTGGAAGCATGGCTCCCCCACCAAGGAACCCCAGAGTTGATGGGGGAGCATCCTGGGCCTGGAGGAAAACTAGGCTGTTTCCCAAAACACATTTGCCATCAGGACGTCTAGCAAGAGCTTCATGGTGACGCAAGGGCAGCTGGATGTCTTCTCCTGGCTTGTGCTCCATTAGGGCTCCTTTACGAAGGAACTCTCAACTGTCTTAGCTTAGAAGCCCCAGGGGAGGGCAAACGGCTGGTCACTGAGTTTAATTAATCAACAGGCATCTTATCCCCCCAGGGATTTCTTTAAAATGTTGGAAGGAGTGTTCAATGATAGGATAGAACTCCACGAAAACGCGAGACCTGCCACTTCTCCACGAACGGTATCTTCAGCACATCTGGGAAGCATCTAAAAATTCAGAAAGCTGCTGACTCGAAATCGGAGCCGGAGATCCTTGGAGGACACGGTGACCTTGCTGATTAGTACAGGAACCATGACGTTAGGAAGTGAGCACGGCCGCAGGATTTGAGCCACAGTGACCTGCACCCCTCCAATCCCTGGGGCACCACCCACCACCAGGCAGGTGGCCAGCCTCCCTCTGCAGCATTCAGCGTGGTTAAGAGATCTCGTTGTGAGGTCAGGCACCAGTTACCAAAAGGAGGCAGATTAAAAGGCCGCGGGATGAGGCTTTATTGAGATTTCGATCTCCCTGGGAGACCCTCCAGACCAACAGGGCGGGTCCAGGGAGAAGCTCAAGGTGCTGACCAGACTGGAATTTTTATTGGGTTTAGGGCAGGAAGGGAGGGCTTGGAACAGGAAAAGGAGGTTTTTAGAGTTTCTTGTCCTACTGGGGTTGGTCAGGGGAGCTTGCTGAGATCTAGGGTTGGTCAGGAGACCTGCTGATTGACAGGCCGTTCTGTTCTTTCGGCCCAGGTTGCTTGGTGCTTTGTTCCTCAGCCAACCTCAAAACCGACCTGACACTAAGGACTGTCATTGGGTCCTGGGCTCAGAGAAGCCTTGTGTCTTACTGGTCCCTACTGCCCAAGTGTGGGTCACGGCTCAAATGGGCCTTAATTTCACTCCATCTCTTTATTGTGTGCCATGTTCATTGCAGTCACCAAGAGCCACCGTGGTTATATAAATTTGAGTCAATTAGAAGCCAGTTCCACATGTCTTTGCATGACTGTCATCCCGTAAGGATAGCAGTCACATTGGATTGGGGGCTACCCTGCTTCAGCATGACCTAATCTTAGCAGATGACACTTGCTAAGCTTCTGTTTCTAAAAAGGTCACATTCTGAGATGCGGGGGACTCGGACTTCAAGGTATTTTATTTTTTGTGGGAAGACACAATTCAACCAGAAAGCCCCCAACTCCCCGGCTGCTCTGCTGGGTCCCCCACGCCTGGCCTGGCTCCTCTGCTGGGCTCCCTTCCTCCAGCCCTCAACTGGTTTGGCTGTGGAAGCTCCCAGGGGAAGACCAGGAGTTGCAAGGCCACCAGATTGGCCCCCCCTGCCCTCCCTGCACCATGCTGAGGTCCAGGCAGCCTGTCCCCATGCCTGGCTCTGCTGGGCCTTTTGCCTGTCTGGTTCCAGCTCTTGCCGGATGGTGGTCATCTCTGTTGCATCCCTCAGGTCTGGATGCGGATGACTTTGTCCCTGGGTTTCTCAGCAGCCTTTTGTCTTCCTGCATGCCCACGAGTCTCTCCACGTTCCCCTGTTAACTCTCCTGCTATCTCCTGAGTGTTTCCGATGGGGACCTGGTGCCTCTGGGGAGCTGTGCACCGCTCCCCACCTTCCCTGAGGGCGGCCTTGGGGTTCCCATATGACAAGTGCCTTTTCCCCCAATGGCTTCTGCCCCTCTCCCAGGCGTCGAAGGCCCCTCACTTGCTGAGTCCAGGGCCTGACCCCACTCACTCCTCCAGCCATTCAGCTGTGGCTTGGTCCCTGCCACTCACAGAAGCAGCCCTGCTTTCTGCTTGTGAAGGGCCAGACCCCATGCGCGTCCCTGAGTGTGTCCTTGTCCTGCTGCTCCATGGACGTTGCTTCTATCCCCCGTTCTCACCACCACCCCTCTCCATGGCCTTGACCTGCTTCCTGCTGCTTCCCTCGAGTCCTCTGTCTCCACAGAGTCCCTCTGGGCCTCAGGCCCAGGCTTCAGCCAGAGCAGCCAACCTCCTGCAGTTCTGTGGGTGGAAGTCTGGCATCAGGTGGTGGGGAGTGGCTTTGTCCTGAGCCTCACCTTTATGACCTCCTTGACCTTCATCACCTCCTACAGACCCGTCTCCAGTCCCCGCTGCATTCTGAGGGTTGGGGCTTCACCACATGGATTTGGGGACCCAGATCAGCCCCTAGCAGGGGACCTCATCCTGTGTGGCCCCCCGGCTGTTCCCAGGCAGATGGATTCTGGGTCTCCTGTTTGAGAGACGGCTGCTCCCTCCTGCTCTCCCAGCGGCTCTGTGGTGGCTGCTCAGGAGCTGGAGCAAGCCAGACTGCCCCTGACCTCTTCCCACCTGTCCCTGCTGTCCTGCAGTCCTCTGGCCACACCATCTGCTCCATCACCCTCTAGGGCCCCAGCCAGTGACTGGGGACTGGGGTGCTCCCCCTCACTCTGCATGTCGCCCAGCACAGGTGCCCACGGCCAGCCTCTGCTTCTTCGCCACCCCCCACTTCACGCTGAGCTCCTGGCCAGCCCCTGTCCCCCGTCCCCAGCCCACAGTCCTCAGCATCGGCTGTCCTCAGCACTGTTGGATGGACCTGTGGCCAGCTTTACCCTGACAGCTAGGACCCTCCCTCCTCACCCTGGACCCACAAGGCCCCAGCCTCATGCTGGCCCCGTGGGCATCCCGCCTGCCACCTGATGAGCTTCTCTGGGCTTTTCCTCCTGGCATCAACTGGATGAGGAAGATGGACAGCTCAGGTACCCAGGACACCTTTTCTGGAACTGGCTGCCAGGGAGGGTCTCCATTCTCGTGTCATGACCCTCTCACTAGGCTTTGAGGTGTTGTCTGGCCCAGTTCAGTGCTGTGCCCCTGGGCACCTCCCAGACCTCCAGCATCCCCTTCCTTGGTCAGGAAGGGCCATTTGCCTTTGTCCTTAACAGACGCAGAGCCCCTAGGGGACTCAGCCTCAGATTGAGAGTGCCTGGGGTGCAGTGTCCATTTCTTCCCCAGCTCATACAGCATCGGCCTCCCCCAGAGAGAGGTGAGCGGGGCAGACCCTGTCCCTGTCTCGTGCCCACAGCTGGTTCTTGCTCACTCTCTTTCTTAGCTCCACGTCCTGCCTGCCAGGACCCTTTCCTAAAGAGAGCTCCTCCCGTTGTCCTCTGAGATCGCCAACACACAGTCTGCGGCTTTGGGCCAGGGAGCTGCCTTAGTCAGCTAACCAAACACCGCAGGCCAGGTGGCTCACAGGACAGTCTGGTGACTCTCAGACCTGGCTTTCTCAGGTGCCAGCGCTGGCGTCTGGTGAGGCCCCTGCCTGGCTTGTAGAAGGCCAGCTTCCTGCTGTGTCTGTACAGACGGCCACCTCTGCTGTCCTGTTTCTAGAGGGCCACCGTCTACTGGACCAGGCCACCCCATCCCTTCATTCAGCCTGACTCACCTCCCAGAGGCCCTGTCTTCAAACACCATGATGTTGGGGGTCAGGCTGCAACGGGTGAATTTTGGGGGACACAAGTCAGTCCGCAGCAGGGGCGTGCAGGTGCTCAGGGATTGCGGGTTTGGGGTTTATGTAGGACCGTGCACTGTTCCCGGAGCTCAAGGTTGCTCATAGATCACGTCCTGACCAAGGATGCGAGCATATCTGACTGGACAGTGGCTCTGCTGGCCTCCAGGCTGGGTAAAGAGAGAGAGACAGGGTCTTAGTGAGGAGGGTCGTGAAGGATTGCAACATATCTTGCCTCATTTGGAAAGTGAACTTTGATGACAACAGTGTGGAAATGGGATGGAAGCACCAGAGACTGACTTGTGGCTGCAATGTCATTGCTGTAGGGACGCCTCGTCCGAGAGGCCGGCGGTGGCTGACGTTCAGAAACCTTCCCAGTTCCAGGGAATGCAGCCTGTTCTCCTATGTGGCTGGAAGCTTAATGTCCCCCCAATGAACACAGATGAGAGGCCTGGGTGGCCACGCCCACCTGTGAGCCTGTCCTGGACATTGCTAAGCTCTCGGCTGTCCCAGGGTACCTACCTGGGCTGGCACTTCTGAGAGGCTGACAGAAGCACTTCCAGTCTTTGACATTGTTTACCTCGTCCCACAGCAGAAGCCACTGGCCTTGGATCCGGCCCCCCGCACAGGGCTGCGCCCTGGCCCTGCCCTGACTTGTCCTGTGATTGCTTTCTGGAATAGTCTCAGGAGCTCCGAACTACACTGCCATCCACCCCTGACAACAGCACCAGGCCTGCAGTCACGCTTCTGTGGGGTCCTGGTGTCATTCTATATGTCACATGTGAACAAAGCATCTGGTGCCTCAGAGGTACGGCCGAGGCCGTGCCCAGGATGGTCTGACAGAAATCACAGAAATGCAGGGACGTTGGAATCCGTGGTGGCTGTCTGATGCTTCCCAAAGGCTCCCAGGCAAAGCCATCGGGTCTGGGCCAGGCAGAGCTCAGGTGGGCCCCGTCTGGGACAGCCTCAGTCTCTCAGCTGTTAGCAAAGTAGATCTTACAGCCAATCTCACAGCCACAGCATCATCTTTTAGACAGATAACCTTCTCTTTGGTGAACTAAATATTGACAGAAGTTGAAGAACCGGAACTCTCCAGTTAAGGTGGAAGTTGGGGACGAGGCCTGTGTCTCCTCACCTCCATGCAGGAAGCCCGAGGCACTGCCGGGGAACATGGTGTAACAGCAGGGACCTGCCCATCTGTAAGATCAGCACCCACAGTGGTGCCCTTCATCAGGAGATCGACCTCTGATCACATTTCATCATGAAAAATGGCTCCATATTCCATTGATTTTGATGGATGATAGAAGGCCACGTCTCCATGCCCCTTACTCGGGTTAGCCCATTCACTGACATAACAGCTCAGGCAGTGGAAAGTGGTCAATAGTACCCCGACAGGGTGTGCTTTCCATCTGCAGGAAGGTCTTCTGACCCACATGCTCTTCCCAGCACGCCCTTGGCACACCCCCAAGGTCTAGTGGAATCCATGTCCCATCAGTGTTCTACTAGAAACCCTTTACTTCCTACCCCTAGGGATACCAGAATATTTTCCAACACAGCTTCAGAATCTCCTCCACTTTTTGAAAAATACCTCTCTGGGAAGTTATACAGGTGGCAGAGATGAAGTCCACAGGCTCACACTGCCTCCTTCAGAGCAAGAGTTGGGCATGCTATAGCTGACCTGGCCACTCTCATTTCCCAGGACTTGCTTACCTGGTCTTTTATTTAAAAAAAAAAAAAAAAAAATTGCCAGGCACAGTGGCGCATGCCTGCAATCCCAGCGGCAAGGGATGCTGAGACAGGAGAATCATGAGTTCAAAGCCAGCCTCAGCAGTGGCTAGGTTCTGAGCAACTCAGTGAGACCCTGTTGTTAGGTCGGTGGCGGCGACTTAGTGGCAACTTAGAACAAAGCAGCCCGCACGGGAAAAGAACATCAATCAGATGCCGGTGGAAATGCCTGTCAATCAGCCAGATCTCCTGACTAACGCCTGTCAATCAGCAGGACCCCCTGGCCAATCCTGGAATTCAGCCAACTCCCCTGACCAACTCCAAGGGGGCAAGGGACCCTAGAGACACCTTTTCCTGTCCCAAGCCCTTCCCTTCCTGCTGTAAGCCCCATAAAAGTCCAGTCCGGTCGAGCTTCCATGCGGTTTCTCCTCAGACCCTTCCCCTGTCCCCTCTGTGGGTCTGATGGAGTTCCGCCCGGGAGTGATATCTCAATAAAGCCTGTTCAGCAGCCCTTTTAAATCTGCCTCCTTTGGCCATTGCCTGCCCCGCTTGATCTGACACCTGTCTCTAAATAAAATACAAAATAGGGTTGGGGAAGTGGCTCAGAGATCAAGTGCCCCAAGTTCAGTCCCTGGTACCAAAAAAGAAAAAAACCCTCGAGTTTTCATCTACATTTGTGGTGCACTCTGGATATATTATCACAGAAGGGGGAAAATGTCATGACAGATGACAGTCAAATTGCACCCTTTGGATTGTGGAGGACTCCACTGTCAAAATCAAACAAGGATCTAAATGACAGCTCCTTACTGAGCGAGAGGGGCCTGGAGGGAGGGCCCTGGCTGCGATGTGTTTTATGTCAACATCTATGATGTGAGGACACGGAGTTCCTGTCACCAGGCCCTGCAGAGCAGCACCAAGTGGAGACGGCCCTAACTTGTGAGTCCCCTGTGTCCTGGGGGCTTCTCACTCACCGACTCTCGTGGTCATGGCCTCCTTGCGAGGCGGCATCCTTGGGATCTCTCTTGCCAGCAAGGGGAGGGTGGTGTCATGGGGCACGGCTGCTCCACTCCTTCCTTGACAGGGTGGCAGGATGGGCTTTCTCTTCTGAAGTGAAGGGGTGGCCAGGGGCTGGCTGAGGACGGTGAAGCCGGCCAGCCTTCTCGGTGCTGTCTACACGGATCCCTGACGTACCACAGACAGCCACCCAGCAGCCCCTCCACCACGACGGCACCCCAAACACCACTAATATACACTTAAAAACAGAACTCAGTCATGCTCAGATAGACGAGGCCCAAAGTGGAGCCCACCGATGACCCAAGGGAGCAGGAGAGGGCAGATTTAGGAAGGTGGTGTCACGGGCTCTGGGTCAGCGGCAGCTGCAGCAGCGCATGGAAAGGGAAGGGCATGAGGGTTAAGGTGAGGAGGGAAGCCAGGCCCTGGGCAGAGCAACAGGGACAGCTGCAGCCGGGAGCCTGGCGGGATGGGGCCCTGAAAACCAGCCAGAGAGGAGTGCACCACCCAGGACGGGTGCTTCTGGGTGTGAGTGGGCACTGGGGCTTTCCAAGGAGAGAGTGCGCCTGTACTGTTCCCTGAGGGTCCTGTTAGAGCAGCGTGGAGTTGGTAGTGAGCCTCCGGCCCTGGGCGGGTTCAGACGTAGGAGGAGTGCGCAGAGAGCCCCTCCTGGCCCCATCAAGGGAGCCCCAGGAATGTTTCAGTCCTGTGATGTCAGCTTGGAGGAATTACAGCTCAACACTGCTTGAAATTGCGTAACTAATGACAGTAAGCCTCGGTGATGATTATTAATCAGCCCAAACCTAGTGTGCTCCTTGGTGGTGGATGGTTTTGTTTTGCTAATGACCTCAGATGGTCTGTGCCCGGGGGCAGGCAGGCTTCACGGGCATGCTCAGACCTAGGGCAGGCCCTGGGTGGGCAGTTGTGAAGGTCAGTGTGATACTGAGTTGGAGGAGCCTTTAAGTTGACTCATTCTGTGAAATGAAGCCGCTGAGCAGACACATGTATGGGCCAGGAGCGCAAGCCTGTGGCATCACAGCCATTTTGGGGGGCAAGGGCAGGAATGGCTTCTCTGCCAGGGTCCTTTTCTGCTGAGTCCAGCAGGTCCAGCTCAAGGTCTTTTGTACACAGCACCATAGAACCACTGCCCATCAGCTGGGTTGGCCCAGGGAGGAAAAATCATGGAGCACCTTGGTTCCAGGGGAACAGCACAAAGGAACCGGAAGCTGGGGTCTCCTTATGGGTCAAAGGTGAAGGAGAGGGTGGACCAGGGTCTTGGCCATTGTCTGCTGGGCATGTTGGAGCCTGCTCTTGGAAGGATGTGAAGCTGAAGCTCATTGCTATTGTGTAAGCCTGATGTCCGTGTGCTGAGGTCCTCCTGTATTAAATGGCAAGGTCCCCAAGGGCAGGGAACTTCATTCACCCTCCCATGGACCACAGTGCCTCACTTATAGTGCAGTGTTCCCAGAAGGACCCTGCTGGGGAGAGCTCACAGTGGGATGCCCAGAGAGCTCCGCGAATGGAAAGCAAACATGATGGATCTCTAGGTCCTGGAGGTACATATCCTAGTTATCTGGGTTTAACAATGGTTTTGGCATGAACAGCCCATACACAGGACTAAGGACCCTGGGTGCAAAGGGCCGGCCTTGGAGCCAGGGGAAACTCTGTGGGGGGCCAGGAAGTAGCCAGGCCTCTTACAGCCTGCCCAGAGGCCTTCTGTCTCAGCTCAGTTCAACAGGTGGGAAACCCTTGGGTTGCTCCTGAGGTCAGTGTTCACTTGCCCTGAAGGGTAAAGTGGAGGGTTAGTGCTGGTCCCAGCCTGTGACTCGCCCTGCGGACCCCACAGAGCAGAACCTGGCCACTGCTCGCCCAGGGATCTCCTCCTTGGCTTTCTGTGGGGACTTATTCAGCTTGGCCCGGAAGGTCACTCACTTATGCCTTGGCCCTCGTTCCATTCTGTGCCTTCTTTGGACCAAGCCGCTGGCCCACAGCTGCTTCATACCCATGGCTACAAACCTGCTGTCCCAACTCTGAAGCTCTGTAACTGACGCCATGACCCTCCTGGCTCACCCAGCCTTCCTCCCTGAGCAGGGCTGGGATCAGCCTCCTCCAGGGTGTCCTGGGTGCTGCTGGCCTCATAGGACGTTGAATGACATCTGGCGGGTACCCCTGGCAAGCCCCATGCATGATTTGGGGGCAGACCCAGCCAACTGCTGCTTGGCGTGTCCCTCTGCATCTCCGGAAGTGCCACCCCACTCCGGGCGTGTCTGCCCACCCCAAGGAGCGGTGTGCAGGGAGGTACCATCCCGGCAGGCACCCGGTGCTCGAGCTGCTCAGGGCTGCGGAGATGAGTGAAGAGTCCGGAGACTCTGGGAAGGTTTCCCTTGAAGAGCTTTTTACTCGTCACCTTCTCCCAAGGGACCCATAACACCTGCGGTGTGGGTGGGGGCAGGGAAGGAGAGCAATGGGAGGCCGGGTGGGGTGGAGGCCGCTTTCCAGCCCTGTGCTGGGCGTTCCCTTGTTGGCGTTGTCCATTTAGCCTCCTCCCTGGCCCTGTTTACAGATGTGGAGGCCCAGGCAGCCCAGGTCCTTGGAGGGCGGTGGGGAGGCCAGCTTGGAGGGCGGGCCCCAGGTGCTGCTTCCAGGGCCTCTCCTAGCCCACCCCAAGGGCATCAGGCCAGTGCAGAGGCTGCCCTTTCCTCAGCCCGTCCTCCCATCTGCACTGCGCTTTCTATTCTCCTGGCTGGACTTTGAGATCCCGGAGTCCACCCTACCATCTGCTGCTCTTGATTTTTCTCTTGAAGTCTCTCCAAGGTTGGCATTTTCTAAGGCCACCAAATGAACATCCCCTGCCAAAGGCGCACTTGACTTGGCGACTGAGCAGTGCTGCTGGACACGCTTCCGAATGAAAACAAATAAAATGGCCACCTTTTAAAAGAGAATATCATCTCGACAACATCAACCCTTAGTTTGACTTCAAATGGGTTTTTTTTTTTTTTTTTTTTTTTTTTTTTTTTT